>NC_080479.1:600000-970000 GCF_030265055.1 Doryrhamphus excisus | reverse complement strand
TAGTGCTGTGTCGGTCATGAACAAATCGGCCGGCGGACTGAACGGGTATTTTATGGGAGGTTCATTCATTCATTCATTTTCTACCGCTTTTTCCTCACAAGGGTTGCGGGGGGTGCTGGAGCCTATCCCAGCTGTCTTTGGGCGAGAGGCGGGGTACACCCTGGCACATATAGACAAACAACCATTCACACTCACATTCATACCTATGGACAATTTGGAGTCGCTAATTAACCTAGCATGTTTTTGGAATGTGGGAGGAAACCGGAGTAACCGGAGAAAACCCACGCATGCACGGGGAGAACATGCAAACTCCACACAGAGATGGCCGAGGGTGGAATTGAACCCTAGTCTCCTAGCTGCGAGGTCTGCTCGCTAACCACTCGTCCGCTGTGCCGCCCACTCAGAATTAGTGGTGGACAAAACCGTTCATTTCAGTGAACAAGATCATTCCGCTTCATTCGGTAAAAAGATCCGTTCATTTTCGGTCAATTGGTCATTAGCCTGTGATCGCCCCCCCTGTGCATAGACCCGGTCGGTTGTATCGAATCAGTTCGTTCACTCATGTTCACGTTCGTTCTGACTCAACAGCTCACCAAACTAGTGCTGTGTCGGTCATGAACAAATCGGCCGGCGGACTGAACGGGTATTTTATGGGAGGTTCATTCATTCAAAAAAGAACTAGTTCTTTTGACCCGTTTGTTCATGAATGCCACACCACGACTCAAGGGACTAATCAGGGACTTTCAGGGATTAATCGATGCATCGGAAAACTATTTTCTAGATTAATCGATTACAGAACTAGTCAGCTAGGCTAGTTAGCCGATTAGCTTACAGAGGACTTGGGAGAGCTGCTCCAGCAGGTCGTTGTCGTACACGGCTCTCTCCTGCCAGATGGAAAACACCCGACCCAGATGCTTCTTACAGCCGTCTTCTCCGTCCCTGTAGGACACACACACACACACACACTTAGCAAAACAACACAACAACAACAACAGCACTGCAAGTCGGTGTGTAACCTGTGGACATGTTTGAATGCGTCAACGATGACCGGCGCAAAATCCTGCGTGAATTCGGGTCCTTTCTTCTTGCTGTTCTGGATCACGTCATTGGCCAAGTACAGGAAGGTCAGCTTGCGCGATACCTGAGCTGCACACACACACACACACACGTACTAAATAAACAGTAGAGAGGATCTTTGACAGCACTTTTGCAAGACATCCTAAAAACAGCAGCGTTCCTGCCATTAATAGATGATCTTTGACTAGCATTGTCGCAGTGAGTCCTCAAAAACAGCAAAGTGCTGCTGTCATATAAAGGATCTTTGGCTTTTTGTAGTGAGCCCTCAAAAACAGCTTCCTGTAATGTAGAGGATCTTTGACCAGGTCCTCAAAAAATATCAAAACACCCCCTTTCCACATAGAGGATCTTTGAGAAGCATATTTTGCGGTGGATCCTTAAAAACACACAGGATCTATGACTGGCTTTTGGGAGTAGGTCCTCAAAAACAGCAGAGCACCCCTTTCATATAGAGGCCGGGTTAACCAAAGCGGGGTATGCGAATAAACAATTAGGGCCTAAATTTCACATTTCCGAGTGTGCCTGAACGCCTCACAGCGCGGGGAGACGGCATGGAGTTGTTCAATGCTGTGCGCATCAAATGTATGAACGAGTAAGTGCGGTGATTGTTTTGTAGATTAATAAGAGTGTTTCATCTTGAATATGACATTTATATTGATGGTCCAATTCCCGCACGGTGTTGGAGGAGCCGGGCTTCATCGTTGGTTGTAAGTATTTTGGTACTTGGGATACCCCTTCAATGTGCTATGACGTGAATATGCTGACATAAACAAAAACCTGTGGTCCATTGAGAGCGGACAAAATGAAAGTGAAACTGAAAGGGAAGGATGCCCACATCAAACTGGAATAAAAGGTAGAATGTTTACGCTAAACTTTATCAAAATGTCACCATGCAACAAATGCAGTTTCACCCAAAATTACTATAAAAGTATTACCAATTACTGTATTTTCTGGACTATAAAACACTATAATTTGTGCACCTATTTTCACTAATTTTGACAATAAGTCAAAAATGCATAATTAGGTACAGAAAAACATACATAAGTCACACTGGAGTATAAGTTGCATTTTTTGCGGCTAATTTATTTTCCAAACTACTTGACCAAAACAGACATTACGTCTTCTTGGAAGGCAAGTTCTAACAATAATAAAATAATAGAGAACAGGCTGAATAGGTGTAAGATATGCTAACACAATGCTTATTCAGCTACACAAAAAATAAACATGAACAGAAAAGGTGTCCAGTGTTTATGGAACATTTTCATTTATAAGTCGCTCTGGAGTATAAGTCACAGGAACCAGCCAACCTAGGAAAAAAGTGTGACTTATAGTCCGGAAAATATGGTAATTATGTTGACTATTTCAAGTTCATTAAGATAAAAGGTTAATGAAAAAATGAAACTACAGATCGCACCTTTTAGTGGCTCTTTGGTAGCATTTAAGATTAAGATTAAGATATGCCTTTATTCGTCCCTCAGTGGGGGAATTTGTATTGCACAGCAGCAAGAGTACAGAGTCAGTTAAGCAGTACAAAATACACAATATAGAAAAATAAACAATATAAACAACCCAAGTATTAACAAAATCAACATTTTTTTTCCCAGAGTTATATACAATACAGTATGTAGATATGAAACGAGATAAGATATATGACCAGTCTATACACTGAGATCTTGTTAGAGAGTTAATATGAGGCATTATGGAACTTAGTATATTGCATTTAGAGCCCCTAGTATTGCACTCCTGTGGTAAAAAGATCTTTGTCTTGGGTTTTTGTAGTATGTCCTCAAAACTTTTGCTTGCTATCAGACATTGTTTAACGTTAATGTGCAGAACCCTGCACCGATTAAAGTTAAACTAGTGACGGACAAGTTCCTAGCTTAGTGCAATTTCCAAGTTAGCCCAGCCTTAAGCGGATGCTAGCATGCTTTTGTTCGGTCCAGCGTTTCTTACCAATGCCGTCCGCTTACCTTTGATGAGCTCGTTGAACCAAACGTTGACGATGGTCTTGGAGTGTTTCCTGTGATGGATGAGCCACAGCGACAGCGTCTGGACACTTTGTTGAGAGTTGCTGAGCTCGGACAGTTTCTTCTCTAGAGCCGCCTCGGAGAAAGAGGACATCTCGGCCGCACCAAAAACGTCGCCTTTGCGAGTTCAACCGAGAGCGGGGGGCTTCGGTTATTACTTTCCCGTCTTGTTTGTTCTTATTGTTTCACATAAAGTGTTCACTAAACGTTCATAAATGAACACAAATTAAAAAAACAGCGACGCAAGTCCCCACCGTGTTTACAGACTAGCTTAGTGGCGAGTTAGCCTAGCTAGCATAGCAGCCTGAACGGGGCGCTTCCGCATGCTCGTCATGGTGAGTTCAATAGAACCGGAAATCTCACTTTCATCCCGCGATTTCTTGTAGAAATCGTCAGATCCGCTATTAGTATGTATTTAACATTAGTTATGAAATGTTAAGATTTAGAAATATTACTTGAAAATATTTACTTGCTCCCATATTAGCATAAAATGAGCCAATGTCAGTAACACCAACAAAACAAAAACGCATCACACACTTCTGATGTTTTATATACGAAATACAAAGTTAACAAAAAAATGAAAATATAATTTCTATCTCTTCACACACACACACACAAACGCACCACCAGGTGCAAAATAAACTTGATTCTTGATACAATGCACAAAAGTGTGCGTGCAACCGGAGCAATAAAGCATAAAGAGAGTGAGCATAAATGATGTCTTCAGCATCCATTAATCATATTTTTGAAGCGCTGTGCCCAATTATGCATAGTCATAAATCTAACGGCCATATTGGCGGTGTCACCTGATACCTGATGTCCAATATTATATCAGCCTTTCTTAGGCTGATCGGAGATAGTCTTCCGACCACGTCACGTCAATACAAAAAAAAAAAAAGTGTCCATTGAAGTAACATGAACGCTAAATACCGGATGGACTGACGAGAGCTTCAGAAAGCTGGCCCGGGTGGGACGGACGGATCGGGGTGCGCCCTCCAATGGCCGGGCGGGTGTGGACAGTAAGTCGTGGGCTGAGACGACCAGGGCGCCATGTGATAACCCTGGTACCCCTGTCCCTGGACGGCCTGGTAAGCCACGGGCTGAGTCCAGTAGGTCTGGGCCGCCGGGACGGGACCGCTCTGGAATTGCGTGTACGTCTGATATCGTTCCTGCTTGATCCCGTGAAAGTGGAGTCCGTGTCCCGGCGTTGTCCCGTTGCCGTGAACGGCGGCGGGGGGATAAGCAAAGGGAGGCGGCATCTTTTGCGCGTTGATGTGGTGCCCTGCTGTGACCGTAGCAACGCCGCTGATGGCGTGTGATGCGGGCTGCGGGTGGTAGCCATACTGGGTCGTGAGACTGGGAAGGTCTGGTCCGTCGGCACGAGCGTTGGCGGCGGGGTGCGGTAGAGACGAGTTGTGCCACTCCAGGGCGTACCCCTCCTGGTGCGAGTAGGCATGACTGTACGCCGACCACTCGCCGACCGGCGCTGGACTTTGCCAAGAATTCGAGTTCCTCCGTGAGCTTTTCTGAAAAGGCGTCAGTCTGCCGGGATTCGCACCCTCGCCGATGTCGTCGGACTGATCCGCGAAGTGAGCGACGGTCACATCAGCCGGCGCATACTGATCGTCGTCCAAAGACTGGTTCTCGGTAAACGGCTCGGAGCCAATGTTCAAAACAGGCTCCTCCCACTTGAAATAGGGCTCCTCCTTCACCTCCGCATTAGGCTCCTCCTCCTGGGGGTCAGCCCAGGGGACCGGCGACCCAGGTGGGCTGTCCCGGCTGAAAGACGTCCTCTCCAGCAGTAGCGGACCTTCAGTAAGAGGCAGGCTTACCTTGAACACCGTGTTTTTCACCTCCGCCCCGCTCTTCTTCCGGTGACGCGCTCCCTGTTTGGGAAGCCTGGTGACCTTTGAACCTTGGAGGGGACGAGGTGGGGGGGGGGGGGGGAGCACAAAGACACGTTGAAGAGTCGACAGCGAGAAGAAACGGTGACGAGTGACTTTGAAAGACACACCTTGGTGGGCTTTTTTCCACCGGCGGGCGTTTGGGTGGCTCCTCTTCCAAAGTCTTTTGATGCCTGCGAAAAGCAGCAAAAATTTATCAGGACCTACTGATCATTAATAACTGGTGGGAGGAGCGATTGCCTTGATGATGTGTCACATCTTCATGTATGGCCGCGCACAAGTCCATGCATGACCGAGCATTTTGAGAATCGTTCTGGCTTCTTTCATCATGCAAGGTAGGGGTTATCGTTAATAACCGGTGGGAGGAGCGATTGCCTTGATGATGTGTCACATCTTCATGCATGGACTTGTGCGCGGCCATGCATGACCGAGCATTTTGAGAATCGTTCTGGCTTCTTTTATCATGCAAGGTGGGGGTGATCATTAATAACTGGTGGGAGGAGCGATTGCCTTGATATGTATATATATATATATATATATATATCTTCATGTATGGCCGCGCACAAGTCCATGCATGACCGAGCATTTTGAGAATCGTTCCGGCTTCTTTTATCATGCAAGGTGGTGGTTATCGTTAATAACTGGTGGGAGGAGCGATTGCCTTGATGATGTGTCACATCTTCATGCATGGCCGCGCACAAGTCCATGCATGACCGAGCATTTTGAGAATCGTTCTGGCTTCTTTTATCATGCAAGGTGGGGGTTATCGTTAATAACTGGTGGGAGGAGCGATTGCCTTGATGATATGTCACATCGTCATGTATGGCCGCGCACAAGTCCATGCATGACCGAGCATTTTGAGAATCGTTCTGGCTTCTTTTTTCATGCAAGGTGGGGGTTATCGTTAATAACTGGTGGGAGGAGCGATTGCCTTGATGATGTGTCACATCTTCATGCATGGCCGCGCACAAGTCCATGCATGACCGAGCATTTTGAGAATCGTTCTGGCTTCTTTTATCATGCAAGGTGGGGGTTATCGTTAATAACTGGTGGGAGGAGCGATTGCCTTGATGATGTGTCACATCTTCATGCATGGCCGCGCACAAGTCCATGCATGACCGAGCATTTTGAGAATCGTTCTGGCTTCTTTTATCATGCAAGGTGGGGGTTATCGTTAATAACTGGAGGGAGGAGCGATTGCCTTGATGATGTGTTACATCTTCATGTACGGCCGCGCACAAGTCCATGCAGGACCGAGTATTTTGAGAATCGTTCCGGCATCTTTTATCACGCAAGGTGGGGGTTATCGTTAATAACTGGTGGGAGGAGCGATTGCCTTGATGGTGTGTCACATCTTCATGTATGGCCGCGCACAAGTCCATGCAGGACCGAGCATTTTGAGAATCATTCCGGCTTCTTTTATCATGCAAGGTGGGGGTTAAGATAAGATACAGTTAATAACTGGTGGGAGGAGCAACCACATTGACGCTCATTTACATGTGCTCATGCACGAGCAAGCAAAACTTGATCATTTGGACATCGCAGATGAGTTCCAGTTCTATTGATTTCGACCACCAGAGGTGGCTGTAATCATCCATAACTGGCAGGAGGAGAAGTGGCATCGATTTCGAAGGATTGTAGGTGGAATATTTACCCGTTCACCATTTCAATGAGGCTGTTGAATTTACGCTCATGGACAACATGGAGGTGGATGCGGGGTGAAGCATGCGTACTTACACCAGTTGTAACTTTTGGTAGCTAGGAGGCCGCAAAGGAACTGGGGTGCATTGATCACCTGTGGACACAACACGCCCTTGGTTAAAGAACAGACACAACACGCCTTTGGTTAAAGAACGCAAAGGAACTGGGGTGCATTGACAACACGCCTTTGGTTAAAGAACACAAGGGAACTGGGATGCATTGATCACCTGTGGACACAACACGCCCTTGGTTAAAGAACAGACATTAAAGAACAGACACAACATGCCTTTGGTTAAAGAACACAAAGGAACTGGGGTGCAATGATCACCTGTGGACACAACACGCCTTTGGTTAAAGAACAGACACAACACGCCTTTGGTTAAAGAACACAAAGGAACTGGGGTGCATTGATCACCTGTGGACACAACACGCCCTTGGTTAAAGAACAGACACAACACGCCTTTGGTTAAAGAACGCAAAGGAACTGGGGTGCATTGACAACACGCCTTTGGTTAAAGAACACAAGGGAACTGGGATGCATTGATCACCTGTGGACACAACACGCCCTTGGTTAAAGAACAGACATTAAAGAACAGACACAACATGCCTTTGGTTAAAGAACACAAAGGAACTGGGGTGCAATGATCACCTGTGGACACAACACGCCTTTGGTTAAAGAACAGACACAACACGCCTTTGGTTAAAGAACACAAAGGAACTGGGGTGCATTGATCACCTGTGGACACAACGCGCCTTTGGTTAAAGAACAGACACAACACGCCTTTGGTTAAAGAACAGACACAACACGCCTTTGGTTAAAGAACAGACACAACACGCCTTTGGTTAAAGAACAGACACAACACGCCTTTGGTTAAAGAACAGACACAACACGCCTTTGGTTAAAGAACGCAAAAGGAACTGGGGGTGCGTTGATCACCTGTGGACACAACACGCCTTTGGTTAAAGAACAGACACAACACGCCTTTGGTTAAAGAACACAAAGGAACTGGGGTGCATTGATCACCTGTGGACACAACGCGCCTTTGGTTAAAGAACAGACACAACACGCCTTTGGTTAAAGAACAGACACAACACGCCTTTGGTTAAAGAACAGACACAACACGCCTTTGGTTAAAGAACAGACACAACACGCCTTTGGTTAAAGAACGCAAAAGGAACTGGGGGTGCGTTGATCACCTGTGGACACAACATGCCTTTGGTTAAAGAACAGACACAACACGCCTTTGGTTAAAGAACACAAAGGAACCGGGGTGCATTGATCACCTGTGGACACAACACGCCCTTGGTTAAAGAACAGACACAACACGCCCTTGGTTAAAGAACAGACACAACACGCCCTTGGTTAAAGAACAGACACAACACGCCCTTGGTTAAAAAACAGACACAACACGCCCTTGGTTAAAGAACAGACACAACACGCCTTTGGTTAAAGAACAGACAACACGCCTTTGGTTAAAGAACAGACAACACGCCTTTGGTTAAAGAACACAAAGGAACTGGGGTGCATTGATCACCTGTGGACAAAACACGCCTTTGGTTAAAGAACACAAAGAAACTGGGGTGCATCGATCACCTATGGACACTTTGGTTAAAGAACACAAAATGAACTGGGGTGCATTGATCACCTGTGGACACAACACGCCTTTGGTTAAAGAACACAAAGAAACTGGGGTGCATCAATCACCGATGGACACTTTGGTTAAAGAACACAAAGGAACTGGGGTGCATTGATCACCTGTGGACACAACATGCCTTTGGTTAAAGAACAGACACAACATGCCTTTGGTTAAAGAACAGGGAGGAACTGGGGTGCATTGATCACCTGTGGACACAACATGCCTTTGGTTAAAGAACAGACACAACATGCCTTTGGTTAAAGAACAGGGAGGAACTGGGGGTGCGTTGATCACCTGTGGACACTTTGTTTAAAGAACACAAAGGAACTGGGGTGCATTGATCACGCCTTTGGTTAAAGAACACAAAGGAACTGGGGTGCATGGATCACGCCTTTGGTTAAAGAACAGACACAACACGCCTTTGGTTAAAGAACAGACACAACACGCCTTTGGTTAAAGAACAGACACAACACGCCTTTGGTTAAAGAACAGACAACACGCCTTTGGTTAAAGAATGCAAAGGAACTGGGGTGCATGGATCACGCCTTTGGTTAAAGAACATGAAGGAGTAAAAAAAAGGTCTTCACCTCAACGTCTCCTCTTCCCTCCTCACGTTCCACCTGCCTGGCCAGCGACTGCAGAAGCTGCCAATTGTTCTGAAGGTCGGTTCCCACGGCCTCCACCTGCTCATGGCGGGTTTCCATCTACAAACAGACCTTCTCGTTGAGCGTCACACTCCCCCCCCCACCCCAGTCGCCCTGCTGCAGCCGGACCCCCACGCTCCCCCACACGTACACACTGACCAGGTAGTTGAAGACGTGCCCCGGGCTGCTGATGTGGTCAACGAGAGCCCGCTTGTTGACTCGCGTGCAGCAGCAGTGGCACAGGAAACAGGAAGTGCAGCCGTGGTCGTCCATGCACTCGGACAGCCTGTGAAGACCTGCGGCAGAGCCAACGTCGGACATTTTAGCTAAGCGGAGGCCAGACAAAAGAGGAATAAAAATGGCCGCTTCACGTTCCAAGGGGGTGCGAGGGGTTGGGGAAAAAAAAACCCAACAGTGCTCCTGTCATGTACAGGATCTTTGACTGGCATTTTTGCAGCACGGCGCTCCTCTACTACTCGGGATCTTTGACCACCGTTTCTTGCAGTAGGCGATTAAAAACGGGTCATTTCGAGGATCTTGGACTTGCTCATAAAAACGTCAGAGCTCCTTTGTAGAGGATCTTTGACTGGCATTTTTTGCAGTATGTATTAAAAATAGCACCCTTTCTGTCATATAAAGGATCTTTGACTTGTGTTTTGAAACATCAGCACTCTAGTCCTATAGATGATCTTTGACTAGCATTTTTTGCATTATGGTATTAAAATAGAAGATCTTTGACTAGCATTTTTTGCAGTATGGTATTAAAATGGATGATCTTTGACTAGAATTTTTTTGCAGTATGGTATTAAAATAGATTATCTTTGACTAGCATTTTTTGCAGTATGGTATTAAAAACAGAACAGATTCTGTCATATAAAGGATCTTTGACTAGTGTTTTTGAAAAATCAGCACTCTAGTCCTGTGGATGATCTTGACTGGCACTTTTTGCAGTATGGTATTAAAATGGATGATCTTTGACTAGAATTTTTTGCAGTATGGTATTAAAATAGATGATCTTTACTAGCATTTTTTGCAGTATTGTAAAAAAAAACAGCACAGCTTCTGTTCTATAAAGGATCTTTGACTTGTGTTTTTGAAAAATCAGCACTCTAGTCCTATGGATGATCTTTGACTGGCACTTTTTGCAGTATGGTATTAAAATGGATGATCTTTGACTAGAATTTTTTACAGTATGGTATCAAAATGGATGATCTTTGACTAGCATTTTTTGCAGTATGGTATTAAATACAGCACAGCTTCCGTCATATCAAGGATCTTTGACTTGCGTTTTTGAATCATCAGCACTCTAGTCAGATGGATGATCTTTGACTGGCACTTTTTGCAGTATGGTATTAAAATGGATGATCTTTGACTAGCATTTTTTGCAGTATGGTATTAAAAACAGAACAGCTTCTGTCATATAAAGGATCTTTGACTTGTGTTTTTGAAACATCAGCATTCTAGTCCTATGGATGATCTTTGACTGGCATTTTTTGCAGTATGGTATTAAAATGGATGATCTTTGACTAGAATTTTTTACAGTATGGTATTAAAATAGATGATCTTTGACTAGACTTTTTTGCAGTATGGTATTAAAATGGAGGATCTTTGACTAGAATTTTTTTGCAGTATGGTATTAAAAACAGAACAGCTTCTGTCATATAAAGGATCTTTGACTTGTGTTTTTGAAAAATCAGCACTCTAGTCCTGTGGATGATCTTTGACTGGCACTTTTTGCAGTATGGTATTAAAATGGATGATCTTTGACTGGCACTTTTTGCAGTATGGTATTAAAATGGATGATCTTTGACTAGCATTTTTTTGCAGTATGGTATTAAAAACAGCACAGCTTCCTTCCTATATAGGATCTTTGACTCGTGTTTTACAGAAGCTTCCTAAAAACAGCAGCGCCCTTGAGAATCTTTGACTAAAACGAAGTGACGCCAACGTGTCCAAAAAGGAAGTATCCAAGTGCCCAAAAAGACTCCAAAGGACCGATGAGGAGAAGAGGAGCTCACCAATCAGAGGCTTCCCTCCTTTGTAGCCATTCAGGAAGTTGCGCCCATGGCCCTGAACCCAGGCAGGAGGGACTTGTTGGACCGCGTCCTCGGACCAGGCAACCTGTTCAGCACCAGGGACAGTGACCTCCCCGTGACCCAGCAAGACCACCCTCTGGGACGGCTCGTCGTCCTGTTCCGTGCACGCCGAGGTGTCGGTGTGGGCGGGTCCATGCGTGAGGAGCCTGATCAAACTAATTGCTGTGGTGGGGGGAGGGTGTTATTAAAAAAAAAGCGAGGGTGGGGTGAGGTAGGGTGGGGGTCACAGTGAGATAAGACTGACCCTCGCCGTTACTGTATCCTTTGATCCTCTGGAACGCAGCATCCTCCACCTCCAGCAGCTTTGGTCAAAAACACAAACGCCATTTGCGGCACGTGTTGCCAACACACACACACACACACACACACACACACACAAACACACACACACACACACGTCAAAGTCTTAGATGGACCTTGATGTCCCCGGGGCCGTCCTTGTCCTCCAGTGTCCTGGCGATCTCCATGAGCGGCCTGGCCAGCAGAGACATGTCGCCGTCCTCCTTGACGCCAGACAGCAGGTCAGGGTACCAGGCTTTCTGTCAGTACACAAGTAGAAGTAGAAGTATATATATATATATATAAGTATAAATACATCTTTGGGAGCAAATGAGTTCATAATTAGGAGTTTATTTTCCAAAATTCCGAGTGCCACGAGTCCCTGAAATGGACAGAATGGCAGTTTGTTACCATGGTAACGTGACTTCATACAGGCTGAAAATAAAAACAGCAAGCGTGGAGGCGTGTAGCGTGTAGCGTGCACACGGTTAGCGTGCACACGGTTAGCGTGCACACGGTTAGCGTGCACACGGTTAGCGTGCACACGGTTAGCGTGCACACGGTTAGCGTGCACACGGTTAGCGTGCACACGGTTACGCAAAACAAAGGGAAACCAAACACACGCAAATGTGAAAATTGGAAATATTTGTTGGTGTTATATTTGTTATTAATATTAATAGTTATTTTGAACATTTATGTTGTGGCATGATTTTTATATTTGGGATAAATTTGTGTCAAAGTGAAAGTTTGAAATGTATCTTTGCAACAAAAAAATTTGTTCTCCATTTTTTGTTGATATTTATCTGAAATTTACCTAAGTTCTACTTCTGATGACTAAAGAATGGAATTAGTATTTAAAAGGTTTGGTTTTTAATTTCCAAATATTTAATTTTCTTCTCATAATTCTAATTTTATTCCCGTATCATCTTGACTTTATTCTTAGAATATTAGCTTTTTTTGTTTTTACATAACTTTGTTATTTTTTATTTTTATTTTTTTTTAAAAGTCATCTTTTTTTTCTTTAATATTTCAAGTTAATTCCCCTAAAATGACATTATTTCCCCCTCAGAATATTACGCTGTTATTTTGGTAAAAAAGGAAGTGGGCGGGAGGACACAACAGCTATGTGATGCTAAAATGCTAAACGGTAAAAATAAAAAACAAAGATTTACAAAATAAAAATAAAAAATTTAGTTCTCAACAAGGAAAAAAAATGCTTTTTGTGAAATAGTAACTTTCACTTTGATACAAATCTAGCCGTATATATATTTAGTCAAGATGACTAAATGATGCCACAACATAAAATTAAAAAAATAGTTGTTTTACATGAAAATAGCCATTTTTTTTACAAATATAAGACCATGACCTATTTACTATTTTCACATTTGCAACGTTTAAAATGTCCCTTCAATTCGTAACATCCGAGAAAAAAAAAAAAAAAAAAAAAAGACTAGATTAAAGATGAAACTTACAGCTCCTAGGTAGGTTTTTTTGGAACACCAAGTGCTGGTCTTATCCACCACACGGCCTCATCGAGTTAGTCCCGGGTCTGAATCAATATCATGTCCACGAGGAAAAGGGACCGAGAGTACAAACGCGTAGTCAACAAGTACGTGAGACGAGTGAAGGCAACACACTCCTTGTTATGACATCATAAAGTCACTTGGGCATCACAGACGACGGCTGTCATCGATGATGTCGGGGGCCTTTGGGGGGGGGGGGGGGGGGGGGGGGGGGGAGATGGCGATGGCGGGACTTACGGTGTAGTTGTATCTGTGCAGGCTCCCCATGATGTGGTTGCGCATGTCGCCTTTGCCGAGTCTGCATTCGCACACCTCGCACAGGTAGAGCACCTCCCTGCCGGGCGATCCCACCTTCACGCATTCCGTGATGCTGCGCAGCCCTGCAAAGGGGACACACGGACACGGACACGGACTCTTTGAAATCACACGCAAAAGTCACGGAAGCAAGAGATAGATGGCAAAGTTGGCCGTCGACACGCACCGATGATGGGCTGCAGTCTGTTCTTGTTGTTCAAGTACAGCTTCAGGGACTCAAACAGCTCGCTGGAGACTGCTGGAAAAAAAAAAAAAAGGCAAATATGTGCACACTAATTATCTTTTTTAAGCACCGGATTCTTTCATTACCTTTTTGAGTGGCACGGGGCTGCATGGCCAAGCGGCGTCAAAGCGGAGTGAAGCGTCCCGGTCTCTTCAAGGTGCTTCCTGCTGTGCCTAAAAACCCTGATAAGATACCGCAGGCACAGAACAATGTGACCTCCACACAGTCAGGACGACACAACATTCCTAATCAACGCACACACAAGAAGGAGATCCGATACAAGAACACGTCAGCTCCGATTAATCCGGGGTCGCACGTTTTAAAAGTAGCATTCGACGAGAAAACAGCATCAAAAATGGAAAAATCAGCTGGAAAAGAGAGAGAAAAGGTTGCAGTTTTGCAAAACTAAACTCGGAATATTAAGGAAAAAGATCACTTTAGTAGCATAGACGTGAAATATATTAAAAAATCATATTTATCCCATTATTTTTGTAAAGTTTGACTAGTATGACAAACAAAAAAGCAAGTTCAAGAGTTGAAATATTCAAGAAAGAAAAAAAAATCAAGTCATAATCAACAAAAAAACAAAACAAAAAGGTAGCCATGTTACAAAATGAACATCATATTATGACAAAAAAATCATTATAGCAGCATACAACTCACATTTAGCTTTTTAAAAGTCATAATACTAAAAAAAAAACCAAAACCACTCAAGTTGTCATTTGTTGGAAAATTAGGTGGCAGAAAAAGTCATAAAGTAAAGACAATAAAGAGTCCAAGTTCCAAGAAGAAAATTTACAAAAAGAAAGTAGAAACAGCTGAAAAATAACAGCATAAATGGAAACAAAATTACAAGAATAAAGTCAAAATATTATGAGAAAAAAATCTGTAATTTCATGACAAAGTCGTGATTTTTCCAACAAAAATATCATTAGCGTAGCATAAAATTTAAATGTTAGACTTTAACCTTTTTTTTTATTATAATAAAAAACAAACATTTTTGAAAAAAAAATTGGAGGAAAAAGTCATAATGTTATTAGAATAATGTCCAAATATTACAAGAAAATATAAAAAAAATAAAGTTGAAATAGCAGAACTGAAGGAGCAGAAAATTTCCAAAGATTATTTGAGAAAAAAATGAAATATTTGGATACAGGTTAATCTAATGAGTAACTTGGGCATCCCTGCAACTTCTTCATTGTCCACCAGATGGCGCCGCCATCCCAACGCACAACCGACTGAATCCAAACGACCAGAAACGGAAGCAAGTGTCCAAAAACTGTGTCAAATAAGTGTTTTATTGCCAGCTTTTTAGTTTCGCGTGGATCCCGTGGAACATGCCAAGGGTCCGGCTTCTAAATTTCCATCGAAAAGTGGAATGTTGTGGAAATATTCCAATTTGCGGCGTATCACAGCCGACCTGTTGCTACGTGGTCAAAAACTACATAATCATTCAAATTTATGAGTTTATTAGGAAAAAGTAATCAACTAATTAATATAATCTTCACCAAACTGTGGAATGTTCATGGTTGTGAGTCAAACGTATATCTGTATGCAAGAGCAAGTTTGCTAGCTTGTTTGAAACATCAAACTACGTTTCATCCTCATCATGTCGCGAGACGACGTTTATTCTTTTTTTAACCAAACCAAAACAACCAGAAAACGAGCCTTTAAGTTGTTACTTACTTGACTTCCCCCGTGTGCAGTCAGCAGGAAAGGTTTAGAATCTTATCGTTTCTTCGGGAAATCGAAACCCACATGGACAACAAAGTTTGGCAACTAGCGTCTACTTCATACACTTCCGCCTTTCAAGGGAGCGCATGCGCAAAAGACACCATCCATAGCGCACTCTTTGGACTAGTTTCCTTTTTATAAAAACAGTAGTTAGCACTCCCGTTTTCACTGGGAAACTGTCGTATTTTGCTCTCCTGTATTTTGACTTTCACTTTTCAAAATCTGGCAAAGCAGTGTTTCCGGTTCGCGCGGAAACACTCCGGAAATATCGTAGTAATGTCCTGTTTCTCGTAACATCAGGCCTTCAAAATAAAAGAGGCACGGCAGTGTAATATCACAAGGTTGGAACATTTGTGGAAGATCACAATTTGTCTGAAAAATAGCCGCTAATACTAGCCTACTACTACTACTACTTGTAGTAGTAGGCTAATATTAGCCATCTTATACGAGCCTACTACTAGTACTAGTAGTAGGCTAGTATTAGCCTACTTATACTAGCCTAATACTAGCTAGCTAATACTAATACTAGCCCAATACTACTACTACTACTACTACTAGTAGTAGTAGTAGTAGGCTAGTATTAGCCTGCTTATTGGTTTGTTTATTAGCCTGCTTTTGTCCTATTATATGAAATTTGAGATTATTTTTTTTTATAATTTTTTTTAATCAATAAAAAATATCAAATTATTTGGGGGTAGTATTGAGGTAGTATTAGGTACCGGGAATGAGCTAGTATTGGGTACCGGGAATGAGCTAGTATTGGGTACCGCGAATGAGCTAGTATTGGGTACCGCGAATGAGCTAGTATCGGGTACCGCGAATGAGCTAGTATTGGGTACCGGGAATGAGCTAGTATTGGGTACCGGGAATGAGCTAGTATTGGGTACCCGGAATGAGCTAGTATTGGGTACGGGGAATGAGCTAGTATTGGGTACCGCGAATGAGCTAGTATTGGGTACACGGAATGACGTAGTATTAGGTAAAGAGGTAGTAGGCGGTTTAACTAAAGCAACACAGTCAAATCTCACCAAGACTCGTTAGAAAGTTCCATTTATTTTCCAGAAATACTTTAAAATAAGGTGCATCAACGTAAACATACACAGCGATTGTGTATACTGTAAAATACAAAAGAACACGAGACTCTGATGTGCAACATAAAACATTAAAAGGAAGGAGTAACAGAAGCGCGTCTCTCCTTCCAGACAGGTAGTGTAACTGTAAATATAGTACACACGTCATAAAGCACTGGAACAACCTCCGTCCTTTTTAGGCAACTGTGATGGTGTCTTGTACTGCGATGAAGACAAGTTCCCGTGCACGTTCATGTCTTGCAGCAGCAGGGAATGGCTGGAGTACGACACCGTGGCAGCAAAAGGAACGGGACACAAGTAGGTGGCACCATTGGTGACGTTTTCAGGGGTCTGCACTGGTCCTGCCCAGGTCGAGTACTGCTGGATCCAATGCTGCATTTGTGGGTTCAACCACCTCGTTGCCAGCGGGACGCTTGAGTGGCCGTTTTGGGACACGTATGAAGTATTGGAATTTGGCACAGGGTAACCCCTGGGTACTGCGTTAGTAGGCACAGGGTAACCCGTGGGTACTGCGTTATTATTAGGCACAGAGTAACCCGTGGGTACCGCGTTACTAGGCACAGGGTAACCCGTGGGTACTGCGTTATTGTTGGTCACAGAGTAACCCATGGGTACTGCGTTATTGTTGGTCACAGAGTAACCCATGGGTACTGCGTTACTGTTGGTCACAGAGTAACCCGTGGGTACTGCGTTATTATTAGTCACAGGATAATCCGTGGGTACTGCGTTATTAGTCACAGGGTAACCCGTGGGTACTGCATTACTAGGCACAGGGTAACCCGTGGGTACTGCGTTACTCGACACAGGATAACCCGTGGGTACTGCGTTATTGTTAGTCACAGGATAACCAGTGGGTACTGCGTTATTGTTAGTCACAGGATAACCAGTGGGTACTGCGTTACTCGGCACAGGATAACCCGTGGGTACTGCGTTACTCGGCACAGGATAACCCGTGGGTACTGCGTTACTCGGCACAGGATAACCCGTGGGTACTGAGTTACTCGGCACAGGATAATCCGTGGGTACTGCGTTACTCGGCACAGGGTAACCCGTGGGTACTGCGTTACTCGGCACAGGATAACCCATGGGTACTGAGTTACTCGGCACAGGATAATCCGTGGGTACTGCGTTACTAGGCACAGAGTAACCTGTGGGTACTGTGTTAGCATTTGTGGTCCAACTGAAACCAAAGCCCCCCAAGTCTGGTAGCGGAGTCCTAGTAGGTCCTGCCGTTGCGCCACTTCCCTGAGGGTTTGACTCAATACCGATACCGTTCGCACAAACGGCGCTTTGATACAGAAAAGCTTCCGAGTCGTCTGTGCTGCCTCGAGGTTGTGGTAGCTGAGCAAGACTTTGCTTGGTTTTCACACAAGCATCAATCAGCTGGTTTTGGGGTTGAAGATCACCCATCCAGGCGGAGTCCGTGCCAGTTGTGTTGTCTTCTGTCAAAATAAACGAGGGATTTTCTCGTATGGATGTATAAACCCGTGGAGGGCCGTTGTCGCCCGACACGGGGGTTGTGGGCGGATCATTTTCAAACTTGCAACTCGATGAATGCAATCCCTTGGTATCTTGAGCGGCGGTGGAGACGGTCTGCACAGACTTTGAGCACCATGTTGTCGTTGTCGTAGCAACAGAAAGCGTGGCGGCGGAGCTGTCAGGGCTGTCGGCAATTTGTTTCTTAGACTCGGTTTTGGTACCCGCGTTGAGGATTTCTACCATGGAGACCTCTTGATCACCGGGGGTACGACGCCCCACAGGATCAACATTGGAGTGGCCTGTACATTTGGCTGGCTGAGGATCATCCATTTTCTTCTTATTGGACCAAATTCTAAAAAGTTCCCCGAGAGACTCGTGAGCTTTTCTCCTCCTGGTAGGGAGGTATTCATCTTGACGAATTGAACCGACGGTTGCGAGAGGGTCCGAACTCGACCGTTTCTCAGCAAGAGGTGTTGATCTGCATTCTGAGGCCGTCAATTCACTTTTTATTTGTACTCTTAGAGGCGTCTTAGAGACGGGAATAGCGGCTACAGGTGACTCGCTGTCCGAAAGTACTAATTCATCTTTGACTCGTGAACTAGGTGGCGTCTTGGGCACGGAACCGGTACCTGCAGGAGATGTGCACTCCAGGAGTGCCCATTCCTGTTTAACTGGTGAACTAGGTGGCGTCTTGGGCGCAGGAACAGTCGCTGGAGGCGATCTGGAATCCAAGAGCGTCATTTCATCTTTCACTTGAGAACGAGGCTTTGTTGTCGAGAGGTTGTCCAGATCTCCATGATCAGCTGATTCTGCCAGGTCCGGTTCATTTTTCAGTTGAGCCTGAGTCTTAGAGACGCTTATGGGCACCCCGCACTCCGTGGGCAGATCTCCATGATCAGCTGATTCTGCCAGGGCCGGTTCCTTTTTCAGTTGAGCCTGAGTCTTAGAGACGCTTATGGGCACCCCGTGCTCCGTGGGCACCCCGCACTCCGTGGGCAGATCTCCATGATCAGCTGATTCTGCCAGGGCCGGTTCATTTTTCAGTTGAGCCTGAGTCTTAGAGACGCTTATGGGCACCCCGCACTCTGTGGGCACCCCGCACTCCGTGCGCAGATCTCCGTGATCAGCTGATTCTGCCAGGGCCGGTTCATTTTTCAGTTGAGCCTGAGTCTTAAAGACGCTTATGGGCACCCCGCACTCCGTGGGCAGATCTCCATGATCAGCTGATTCTGCCAGGGCCGGTTCATTTTTCAGTTGAGCCTGAGTCTTTGAGACGCTTATGGGCACCCCGCGCCCCGTGGGCACCCCGCGCCCCGTGGGCACCCCGCGCCCCGTGGGCACCCCGCCGCGCCCCGTGGGCACCCCGCCGCGCCCCGTGGGCACCCCGCCGCACCCCGTGGGCACCCATTCCTCTTTAACCTGTCGAGACCCAGGTGGTGTCCTTGAGATAGGCGCATACGTTGAAGTGGACCCAGACTGTGGCAATACAACAGGTGTTGTATTGGAGATGGGACTTGAAATGGACCTTCTGTGTTCTTCTATGTCTGAGGGACCCGGGGACATGCTAGCTGCAGAGAGTGAAGGCTCCACGGACTGAATGACATTCACATCCAAATGTCCAATCCGTTCTTTTGATTTCTGGCTTCTTTCTACGAGACAAAGTGGAGAAAAAAGTTTACTTTTATTAAGATTCCTGCTCTTTAAAGCTAATAACTTGCTAAATGTACTGCAAAAAAGGTCAGTAAGGATAATTCATAATGCGGCCTACAGAGAACATACTAACTCCTTATTTCAAAAATCACAAATACTTCAACTTGCTGATGTAGTTCATCTTCAAACAGCTAAAATAATGTTAAAAGTAATAAGGCTAAAAATAACCAATTAGCTAAAAATGTCATCCAATACTTCTCTACAAGAGAGGAGAAATATGATCTCAGGGAAGAAGTACATTTGAAACACTTCTATGCTAGGACTACGTTAGCGTTAGCATAGCATTTCAGTATGTGGAATCAAACTATGGAATGGACTGAGTAAGGAAATCAAACAATGCACAACGATGAGCCAATTCAAGAAACAATACAAGCAGTTGATGTTTGCTAAATACAAGGATGAAGAGTCTTGAACCAGTCATGATGTGCTATATATATCACTATATTGACACGCACTATGGTACCCATTATGGCATTGGATGCTCATATCACCTCCTACTTTGGTACGTGATAAAAAATAAAAAAATATATTGTTTTTACAAAATTAAAAAAATATTAAATAAAATTAAAAAAATAAAAATTATTTTTTTTAAAAAAATAAAATAAAGTAAAAAAACAAAAAAAAACTTTATTATTATTAACCTGTATTATCGAAAGCATGAGGTGAACAAATGTAACAGTTACTGATTGTAAAAGTACCAGATGGAGTGGTAGGATTTAATAAGCTTTGTTTCTTCCTACTCCTTTTGGACATGTGGAACTGTGGACTGATTATGGGATGCACTCAATTGTAATCTGATGCATGTTCAAATGAAATTAAACCATTACCATTACCAGACATGCAAAAGATCGAGGAAAAACCAAAGTCCTCCAGAAATGGCAAGACTCACCGTTTTGCGTCAATGCGATGACAGGCTGTCCGTTCTGCAGGACGTCAAGAGCTTTGACCATAGAAATGAAAAGTTGATACGGTGTTTGCTCATATATGATATGAAGTCAGTCATAAGCGACCTATGCCGTTACCTTCATCGAAGGGTGCGGTCCAAACATAGTCATACACGTCTTGAAGGAGAAAACACACCTTTGAAGGAGAAAAAGGAAGCAATTAGCACCTGGTGTATGTAGCATGCATTAGCGATGGCACCTGAACGCTACCTTTGCATCCATCCCCTTCGATTGCTCTTGCCTGGAGACCGCATCAGCGACGTCCTTTAAGAGTTCCATTTTCATCTCTGGTTGCAGATCATTATCACCCCAAAATCTATCCATAAACTGAGGATATGATCTTAGCTGTAAGAAGAAATATGAATTTCATACACGGGAGCAACTCAGTCCACACTTTGCGTTTGCGAGCCCTTACCATGTAGTTCACCTGGTGGTCCGAGCCGACCACATGCTGGCAGATGTCACTGACGCGGAGTTTCTGACTGCAGGTCTTGCACAAGTAGAGCGAATCCCCAGACGCACCACGACACTCGTACACAGTCGACAGACCTGATCGGGGCACACCATCATTAACATGACTGCTTCGCGACGAGAGATCATGAGAGGGATGCTCATACTCACCTACGATTGGCTGTCTGGACCGTTCCCTCACCCACAAGAACGTGCGCAAATTACTTGCATTGCCTGCGAAGACGAGGTAATTAATCAGGAATCGTGTTCTCCAAGGGTTTGATGGGGTAAAAACAGAACTCGGATTGGGCGATTCTTCAAATAATAAAATGACATAAATCGATATAATGTACACATGTAGATTTGATGACTGCACGCTGCGTCACACTGTATTGGTACCTAATGTGAATGAAATGCTGTCACCGTGAGGAGAAGGAAAGTATTAATTAAACCCCCTCCTCCCGTGGAAGTTGGCGAACCTCCTCTTATGGAGCATGAATTATTATTCATTATTATTATTATTATTATTATTATTCATTATTCAAGAAACAATACAAGCAGTTGATGTTTGCTAAATACAAGGATGAAGAGTCTTGAACCAGTCATGATGTGCTATATATATCACTATATTGACACTTACTATGGTACACATTATGGCATTGAATGCTCATATCACCTCCTACTTTGGTATGTGACCAAAAATAAAAAATTTATAATAAAAAAAAAAAAAAAATCAAAATTTTTATTTGGAAAGCAGGAAGTGAACAAATGTAACAGTTACTCATTATAAAAGTACAAGATGAAGGGGTAGGATTTAATAAGCTTTTCTTCTTCCTACTCCTTTTGGACATGTGGAACTGTGGACTGATTATGGGATGCATTCAATTGGAATCTGATGCATGTTCAAATGAAATTAAACCATTACCAATTAACATAGCATGTTTTTAGAATGTGGGAGGAAACCGGGGTACAAATAAAAATTAATAAAAATAAAAATAGTAGTAAAAATAATTTTTTTAAATTAAAAAATTTAAGCAAAAAACAAACAAACAAAAAAAACAACTTATACTATATGAGGAAAGCAGGAAGTGAACAAATGTAACAGTTAGTGATTGTAAAAGTACCAGATGGAGGGGTAGGATTTAATAAGCTTTGCTTCTTCCTACTCCTTTTGGACATGTGCAACTGGGAACTGATTATGGGATGCACTCAATTGGAATCTGATGCATGTTCAAATGAAATTAAACCATTACCATTAATGGAAGATCAGGGGTTGATGTCTTTCATTGCATTTCATTGTATGTTTGTAGCTTTTTATATAAGACTCAGCTGATTTATTATATCGTCTTGGGGTGATACATGCCCAAAATATTGGGATACATGCTAAGGTCCATGTCGCCCAACCCTAAACTGAACCTACCTGAAAGAGGGGGCACTTGGGAGGGGGCATCTCTTCCCTGGTTACATTCATACAGACTGGACGGTCTTTCAGCCTTCTGGCAGCTTCCAACTGGATTACATGGTTTTGTGGTCACTGAAGCAGGATGTGGGTCCGGTCCCAGCAACACTGATGAGGACTTCCCATTGGAGACTTTCAGATTCTGTTGTTCTCTGGTCACTAAAGCAGCAGACTGATCCAGTCCCAGGAACACTGATGACTTCCCATTGGAGACTTCCAAATTCTGTTCTCTGGTCACTGAAGCAGGATGTGGGTCCGGTCCCAGCAACACTGATGAGGACTTCCCATTGGAGACTTTCAGATTCTGTTGTTCTATGGTCACTGAAGCAGGATGTGGGTCCGGTACCAGCAACACTGATGAGGACTTCCCATTGGAGACTTTCAGATTCTGTTGTTCTCTGGTCACTAAAGCAGCAGACTGATCCAGTCCCAGGAACACTGATGACTTCCCATTGGAGACTTCCAAATTCTGTTCTCTGGTCACTGAAGCAGGATCTGGGTCCGGTCCCAGCAACACTGATGACTTCCCATTGGAGACTTCCAAATTCTGTTCCATGGTCACTGAAGCAAGATGTGGGTCCGGTCCCAGCAACACTGATGAGGACTTCCCATTGGAGACTTTCAGATTCTGTTGTTCTACGGTCACTGAAGCAGGATGTGGGTCCGGTACCAGCAACACTGATGAGGACTTCCCATTGGAGACTTCCAGATTCGGTTGTTCTCTGGTCACAGAATCAGCAGACTGATCCGGCGCCAGAAACAATGATGGTAATTTCTCATCAGAGACTTCCAGATTCCGCTCCTTTGTGGTCATTGAAGCTGGAGACGGATCTGGTCCCAGGGATGCAGATGTTGACCGGTCATTACAGCCTCCCTGAGTCGCCTTGGCAGACTTAAAACCGCAATCTCCAATCCCCTGCTGCTCTTTGGATGTGTCCATTTCCACTCGGGATTCGGTTGCTTCAGCAGGCTCCGGGTCAGCGAGTGGAAGAGCAACGCTGGTGTGTTCAGGTTCTAAGTCTAATTCTGCTTAGAGAAGGACGACATTTCAGTGGAATATGATACGACTCTACTAGTATCTTAGCTTCACGACCAGTCTAAAGATCTTGAACTATTCTCCAACCCAATATGCCAGAGAATAAACGTTAGCATTTTCCCACCAATTTGGAGTAGAGGGAGGACAGAGTGTTTTAAATTAACTGTATTTAGTACTTACCAGGAGTTTGGGCCTTGACTTCAGTGTCGGACTCTGTAATGGCCTCAAACCTGTCCTGTAGCGTGTCTAAACAAAAGTACCCGTATCAGTCTGGCGGTAAGAACAATTGGCTATGCATGACGCCTTTCATAAAAACAGTTACCATATTCTGGGCTTGAAAAGTCCTGTGACGGGGAAGTGGAAACCCGTCGTCTTAAAGCCAATGAAGTGCTATTCTTGGAGCATGGTGGCACTCGGAAGTCAGTTTCTAATCTGTGTAAAGCTGGAGGAGAGACCAATGCTGATTAAGAAGTCTGGCTACGACTTTTACTTTTTTTTTTTTTTTTTTACCTTCGGCTTCTGGAAGATCAGACAGCTCATTGTATTGGTCGTTTGTCACGTCTATCGTCTAATCAAATGACAAAGCAGAAGCACATCCTTTAGAACATTTAAAACATAAAAAAGCCATAGCATTTCAGTATGTGGAATCAAACTATGGAATGTATTGAGTAAGGAAGTCAAACAATGCACAACGGTGAGCCAATTCAAGAAACAATACAAGCAGTTGATGTTTGCTAAATACAAGGATGAAGAGTCTTGAACCAGTCATGATGTGCTATATATATCACTATATTGACACTTACTATGGTACACATTATGGCATTGGATGCTCATATCACCTCCTACTTCGGTACGAGGTACATTATTTCAAAAATAAAATAAAATAAATAAAATAAAAAACCTTAAACCGTATTATGGAAAGCAGGAAGTGAACAAATGTAACAGTTAGTGATTGTAAAAGTACCAGATGGAGGGGTAGGATTTAATAAGCTTTGCTTCTTCCTACTCCTTTTGGACATGTGGAAGTGGGAACTGATTATGGGATGCACTCAATTGGAATCTGATGCATGTTCAAATGAAATTAAACCATTACCATAGCATGTTTTTAGAATGTGGGAGGAAACCGGGGTACAAATAAAAAATAAAAATAGTAGTAAAAAAAAAAATAATAATAATAATAATAATTTTAAAAAAACCCAACTTATACTATATTAGGAAAGCAGGAAGTGAACAAATGTAACAGTTACTGATTGTAAAAGTACCAGATGGAGGGGTAGGATTTAATAAACTTTGCTTCTTCCTACTCCTTTTGGACATGTGGAACTGGGAACTGATTATGTGATGCATTCAATTGTAATCTGATGCATGTTCAAATGAAATTAAACCATTACAATAGCATGTTTTTAGAATGTGGAAGGAAACCGGGGTACAAATAAAAATAAAAATAGTAGTAAAAATAAAAATCAAATAAAAAAAAAACAACAAAAAAACGTATACTATATTAGGAAAGCAGGAAGAGAACAAATGTAACAGTTACTGATTGTAAAAGTACCAGATGGAGGGGTAGGATTTAATAAGCTTTGCTTCTTCCTACTCCTTTTGGACATGTGGAACTGGGAACTGATTATGGGATGCACTCAATTGTAATCTGATGCATGTTCAAATGAAATGAAACCATTACCATTACCATTTAATGAACCAACTAGTAGTTAAAAAGCACAAACTCACCTGGATGGACCGAAGTCCCACGCACTTTTCTACCGTAGCCATGCTGCTCAC
The DNA here is from genome assembly GCF_030265055.1 of Doryrhamphus excisus. Classification (NCBI taxonomy): domain Eukaryota; kingdom Metazoa; phylum Chordata; class Actinopteri; order Syngnathiformes; family Syngnathidae; genus Doryrhamphus; species Doryrhamphus excisus. The sequence goes on along the minus strand of NC_080479.1, from coordinate 944,892 downwards.
AAACATCTCCATGTTGATGCTCATCATCTGCTCATCATTCAAGTCCGGGAACCTTAATTTCTTGTTTGAGAAATGAAAACACAGTTGTTGTGATAGCATTTGGACTTGAACATGGCCGACTTGTGAGGACGTACACACCACATAGTTATACTGATGAAAGTTTTCCAGTGGGTGACTAGACCGTTCCAATCGGATGCGGCACAAAGTGCAGTAGGACTGCTTCCTTCCTTCGCTGTTCACCACAACTATGTAGCTTAAGCCTAAAATGAAGCGCAAAGTAAAACACACAAGATTCATTTGCATATTTTTAAAAGAAAGAAAAAAACACTCACCAATTTTAGGAAGACTTGGCTTGACCTTGCTTTGTGATGGCTTGGCTTTGATTGGCTGTCTGGCACAAAGGTTACTCTTCTGCATACTTGGTTCTGCATCCGAATTAGACCCCCCGGCGTCCTTCACAAGTACTTTCTTAGCATTTTCACTTCGATCTGCAGTCGCTCCAAGCGTGACGATCGTGTGTGTGGATTTCTCCGAACTTCTCCTTTCCCCCTGTGCAGTTCCCCAAGGGACTTCACGCGTGCCCGTGGATGCTCTGCGAGGGTGGGGTTGCGTTTCATTCGATGCGGCCTCCGCTCCTGTTCTGCCTTCTGGTGCTTTCTGGTGTCGTGATGGAGACGTTGTGGGTGGAGCTTTAGCGACTGAGCTCGGCGGTGCAGTCCTTTGATGGCTTGTTGCAGACTTGGTGGTTGTTGCTGCTGGAGAGGAAGTTGTGATCGAACCGGTGGTAGGCGTTGCAGACAGTTGCAGACTTGTTGCATCACAGGAAGCGGTCGGCGCAGCGGTCTTTGTCGCCTTTGCAATCACGAAACTGGATTTTGTGCTACTAGTGGCAGTTGGTATGGTCTTAGTGGAGGCTGACGTCACTGCAGCATCGGTAGTAGGGGCCGTGTTCTTGGTTACGTTTGAAGCTGCATTGTAGTTTGTTGCAGTCACCCTACTGACATCCAGTAGAGTAGTTGGTATGGTCTTAGTGGAGGCTGACGTCACTGCAGCATCGGTAGTAGGTGCCGTGTTCTTGGTTACGTTTGAAGCTGCATTGTAGTTTGTTGCAGTCACCCTACTGACATCCAGTAGAGTAGTTGGCATGGTCTTAGTGGAGGCTGACGTCACTGCAGCATCGGTAGTAGGTGCCGTGTTCTTGGTTACGTTTGAAGCTGCATTGTAGTTTGTTGCAGTCACCCTACTGATACCCAGTAGAGTAGTTGGTATGGTCTTAGTGGAGGCTGACGTCACTGCAGCATCGGTAGTAGGGGCCGTGTTCTTGGTTACGTTTGAAGCTGCATTGTAGTTTGTTGCAGTCACCCTACTGAAACCCAGTAGAGTAGTTGGTATGGTCTTAGTGGAGGCTGACGTCACTGCAGCATCGGTAGTAGGTGCCGTGTTCTTGGTTATGGATGTTGTATTACAACCGGTGGTGGGTGCAGTTGGCTTGGTGGCAGCCATTGTTGCTGCGGTGAAATGAGAGCTTGTCGCAGCACAGACTGCGCTAGGCGTGCTTGATGTGGATTTGGCGATCGGTACCGAGGACTTGGTGTTTGCTGCAGACTTGGAAGCACTTTGGGTTTTTGCCACATTCAGCGCGGTGCTGGAGGAATTGTTACATTCTCTCGTTTTGTGGGCGACGCTGGCTGTGTTTTTGTCGACATTTATAGTCAATGCCTTGGCGTCAATCAATTTCGGGCTGCTTGTGAATCCAAATGTACCTGCCGCAGATGTTGGCAATTTGGGAGTAGTCGTATTGGTCAACGGGGTCACTTTGGTGCTGCATGTGCTTTTGGAAAGAGTCACATGGGTTTCTCGGGGCTCAGACGTCAGGGTATTTTCCTTTTTAGTATGCTGCTGAGCTCCGTGTGCCATATGGGGGTCAAAGCCTGAGAACATGACAGGAAATAAGGGGAAGATTTGGGTAGACTACAAAAAAAACTCAACTAGTGGATAGAAGAAGTCTATATATATATAAAAAAATGATCTGGAAGCCTCATATTACAAATATACAACATAAGGTGGCAAGAAACATTTCAATATTGAACAAAGCAAAATTTGTTCTCCATCAGAAATCACTCCGCGCTCTTTATTGCTCCCTGGTTCTACCATATCTTACTTATTGTGTGGAAATATGGGCTAATAACTATAAAAGCAATCTTCACTCGCTAAATGTACTGCAAAAAAGGACAGTAAGGATAATTCATAATGCCGCCTACAGAGAACATACTAACTCCTTATTTCTAAAATCACAAATACTTCAACTTGCTGATATAGTTCATATTCAAACAGCTAAAATAATGCATAAGGATAAAAATAACCAATTACCTAAAATGTCATCTAATACTTCTCTACAAGAGAGGAGGAAATATGATCTCAGGGAAGAACTACATCTGAAACACTTCTATGCTAGGACTAGCCATAGCATTTCAGTATGTGGAATCAAACTGTGTTTTAGTAAGGAAATCAAACAATGCACAACGGTGAGCCAATTCAAGAAACAATACAAGTAGTTGATGTTTGCTAAATACAAGGATGAAGAGTCTTGAACCAGTCATGATGTGCTATATATATCACTATATTGACACTTACTATGGTACCCATTATGGCATTGGATGCTCATATCACTTTGTACTTCGGTATGTGACAAAAAAATAAAAATAATAAAAAATTATGAAAAAATAATTAAATTTGTTATTTGGAAAGCAGGAAGTGAACAAATGTAACAGTTACTGATTGTAAAAGTACCAGATGGAGGGGTAGGATTTAATAAGCTTTGCTTCTTCCTACTCCTTTTGGACATGTGGAACTGGGAACTGATTATGGGATGCACTCAATTGTAATCTGATGCATGTTGAAATGAAATTAAGCCATTACCATATTAGAGTTAAGAGAAGATGTGATCTTACGTTCACTGATCCGCGCACCCATCTTTGGCTTTCCTTCACACGGTGCACTCTCTTGGGAGTCGAGTCGTCGTCTCTTATGGGCCATTTCCTGCTCAAGATTTGCTTCCGAGACTAAGAACATGACAGGAAATAAGGTGAGTGTTTTCAGAGAGGCAATAAAGAGTCAAGAGAAGCAGTCATCATACCGTTACTGATCACTGCTTTCGATTCTTTGTCCTTGATGGCTGCAGTGTCCATCTTCAGCGTTCCTTCACATGGCGTGTCTTCGGAGCTGTCTGCTGTCTTCTGGATGGCGTTTGACCTTTTTCGGTCACCGACTCGGCTGGTGATCATTTGGACATGTTTGCTCGGTCCTTTTTTCACCTCAGCTTTAGCCGGAATGTGGCAGCTTTTTGGCTTCTCGTTAGTTTGCCAATCAGTCTTCACAGAGGTCGCTGACGCTTTCTCAACGCGGCCTTCATCAGCTGTGCCGGACTTCACGTTCTGACTCTTCCAAGGGTCAGGTGTTGTCGACTTGTACCCTTGCTTGCGTGCCATCTGGGTTTCTGTAGGGACTAGAACATTAGTCTTTACTATGCCTTTAATGAGTCATGGCTGGCAGAAATACTACACATTTTTTTTTTACATACCTAGAAACTACTACTACTACTTTGTTTGTACAATTATGGCATTTGGTTGGTATTCCTGTTCAAAACATTCAAACATGCACCTTGGAACTTCTGGTGTTAAACCATCCCAAAGTTCCAGATAATGAGGTTTTCGCATTTGGAGGTGAGCCCTGAAAGAAGTTTGGGATGGACCTAAACTCAACATTGAGGTCGCATATATGGGCATGCCCGGGGTACAAGCTGCAGGCTTGCCCTCGCTACCCCCGCATTCTAATTTCACCGTGTTAGCACAGCGCAATGGCTTCCATGAAATATTTGTTAAGGTTTGAAGGACGGCTAACTTGACTAAAGAAGCTCTCTGTGTGGGTTATTGCGTGTAGCTGCTCGAGAGGAGTCCGCAACTCAATACGAAGGCACAGAAAATGAGCATAATAGGTCCCCTGTAAAAGTTTTTTCGGCTTGGCTTACTCAATAGTACTCCAGGTACGATTGCAGGGTGAAGGGCACCTTGGCGCATCAAGATCCATCTTGCTGCAGGCAAACAGTGGAGGAAGAGTGTAAAAACCACCAGGGTGCTCGGGAGACCATTTGCCAGCTTTGTTGTTGGCCAGATGTGAACATGAGTGATTTGGACAAAAGGAGTCACCTGTGTTGAATGTGAAAGGTTCCGTCAGCGGCCTCTGCAACTTCACTTCCTGTAAAAGTAAGAGTCATTGAGCTAATATTGTAGACTTGACAGAACAGGGGGCCTCATCTGTAAATTTTACGTATGTGATCCCGATAAGCTTTTTTTGGAGACACGGCAAAACAGTGGCAGATTTTGAGTGAGGAAGTCAGACCATACGTTAGAAACAAACATGCAATGGAAGCCAAGCAAGATTTATCAATAATTGCATGAAAACATGTCATCAACTTCAAGTTGCGATTTTACATGACAGCCAGATATCATTTGTCATTTATCATAAACATTATTACACACTAGTGTAATAACCACACTGAAAAATCAAGCAGTGTTTTTAAATATTTCATCATTTGATTTTAGCATCCTGATAATATCACGTCTTCGATTTATAAACGATGACAAACATCAAGTTGTTATTCTATCGGGTTAAAATATACAAGACACAAAAGGCTTTTTCAATTAAAAGGAGTGGAGCAGTAGATGACTATCATCTGCATAAAAATGAAAAGAGGCGTTCAATACTTTTCATTGATCAATACGAAGATTATTCACATAAATAGAAAACAGCAATGGACCTAAAACAGAGCCTTGGGGTACTCATTTAGTTATTGGAAGAAAGGAAAGTGTACACAGTGATTTTCTACCTGATTAATAGTTATATTATTTAACTTCCTCATGAGGGTCGCATGGGGTTGCTGGAGCCTATCCCAGCTGTCTTGGGGCGAAAGGCGGGGTACACCCTGGACTGGTGGCCAGCCAATCACAGGGCACATATAGACAAACAACCATTCACACTCACATTCATACCTATGGACAATTTGGAGCGGCCAATTAACCTAGCATGTTTTTGGAATGTGGGAGATATCCGGAGAGAACGTGGGGAGAACATGCAAACTCCACATAGAGCTGTCCGAGGGTGGAATTGAACCCTGGTCTCATTGGAAAATTGAAGTTTTGAAATAATATCCAATGAAAAAGTCAATAGCGAGTAAAATTGCAAAGTGGAGTCGGTAGCGTGCAGTGGAAAAGGGTGCATTTGAGGACATCATGTTCAATACACCCTGGACTGGTCGCCAGCCAATCACAGGGCACATATAAACAAACAACCATTCACACTCACATTCATACCTATGGACAATTTGGAGCGGCCAATTAACCTAGCATGTTTTTGGAATGTGGGAGGAAACCGGAGTACCCGGAGAAAACCCACGCATGCACGGGGAGAACATGCAAACTCCACACAGAGACGGCCTAGGGTGGAATTGAACCCTAGTCTCGTAGCTGTGAGGTCTGTGCGCTAACCGCTTGACCGCCGTGCAGCCCACATAGAAACTTGCTCACTCAAAATGGAATGCCTTGATATCAGCATTTATGATGCCACTGCTGTGTCTTCCAAATATGATACTTCTTTTGTAGTTCTGAAATTTGTCCGTAGTACACATTTTTACAGATGAGGCCTATGGACAGTGTTGTTTACAGCACCTGCACATGTGATACACCGTGACTGGCAGCAGCCTTGTTTGCCAGGTTCAGCAGTATTCTCGTATCGTTGGGAAAGGGTACCAGATCAGGGTTGCATTGCACCTTCACAGACGGGAAAAAGAAAAAATACCCAGAAAGCACACAAAACACCACTTCGGATTAAATTTAGAATTATAAAATACTTTTGCCCATAATCCACAATCCTGATGAGAGACACAAACACAGGCGTCTTTCTTTTCATGTACGTTCTAAAGCAGGGGTGCTCATTAAGTCGATCGCGAGCTACCTGTCGATCGCGGAGGTGGTACTGGTCGATCGCTGGTCGATCGCTGGTCGATCGCGGCGTGACATTAAAAAAAATATCCCAGCATCAATGCCGTCACTTGATTGATATACAGGGCAGCCATTCAGATGACAACTGAATGTTGCCCTTCGGGCGACCAATCAAATCAAACAACGTCTCTAAGTGCAGCAGAACTTACGATGTCAGCCTATCATCCATCCCCGTTACTTGATTGACATACAGGACAACCAATCAGATGACAACTGAATTTTGACCTTTAGGTCACCGCTCATGCGTAAACAACGATGCAAAGTGCTAAGCTAGTCGGCGAATTGCGAGATTTTAAGCCCTCGCTAAAGTTTATGGTCACTAAAATGAGTGAAGGAGCTGGACCAAGTAAAAAGGCAAAAACTGGACCAAGTAAAAAGGCAAAAAACATATCACTTCCATACGGATATGGAATATTATACGGATATTATGATACGGATATTATCCATGACTGATAAACATTTGGAAGTGTGCTTGAGGCTGGCTATCAGCAGCTACTGTCCGGACTATGCATCCCTGGCTGGTTCAATTCAGTGCAAGTCATCAAAGTAAACTCAGGTAATTACAAAAAATGTTAATAGTTAATTATGTGTGTTTTGCAATATTGGCTCATTTGGTTATGTAAGGTACATCAACATACATTGTACGTACAAATAATCCTCAATACATTTGAAAATAAATAGATGTTTTGCATTTTTGTAGTGGGTAGATCATTTTGACTCGGTCATTTTAAAAGTAGCTCGCATGCTGAAAAAGTGTGAGCACCCCTGTTCTAAAGATAGTAAAACAGCTAAAAAGACGCAATAAGAACGCAAGTAATGGCGATCACTTATTCGTCATAGCGACACCTTGCCACACGCTCACAGGTACACAAACGTAATGGTGCTACTGCTGCTGTTTTTGAGATGGGGTTAAAGTTCACTCTGCATCCGTCTGTGTGCGCATCGGTTCTCCATTTTCTCTCATGGACACATTGGAGAACAGAAATGCTTTCACGCCACCCCACCGATTTGAAATACTATTGAGAAACTGATCATATTTTACCGATCTGTATAATCGTATTGTATATTGTACAACCTGAATCCAAAAATGGAGGCCGGCGAGATGCAAGAAAATGGCCAAAAGTGAAACACACAAGCGTATTTACGAGTCAAATTGTATGCAGAGTATGACATTCCTACACGTTGGCAGGTCTGCACTAATATTGAAAGTCCATTTTGTTTCTGATGTAAATACAGGTCGCATAAACGTAATGTAAAACTCCAGTTATAAGGTTTTGAGAACTTTTGTTTTTAGTACCAAATATCTGCAGGCTTGTGTGGATAAAAGGCCAAATCGTGGAAAAAAAACGTTTATTGATGAGAAACATGTATACGTGTGGACAGGGCCTTCGAGACCCTTTAAAAGGCTCAGGATACCTTTGAAGGTGTTTTTGGGTTTTCCTCATCTATAAGCCCCAATCATTAAAATTTCAAGAAGTAAATGTTTGTTAATTAATCTGTATAAAATACTGTATGGCTTTCATATTCTGAAATATTTTTTTTCATGTATTTTAATTTTTTTGTACCGTCCTCTTCTTTGTAAAGACGGGGCTGCTGGTGAGTGGATAGAGTGCTAGCAGCACGTTAGCCTGGTGAGGCGCAGACGTGATGGTTTCTAAGGCCAAACACAGACAAAAAGATAAGTCGCATTTGTTCAAAAGTAATGACAAGGAAGAAGGGGAACCTGAAACACAACCATTCTTTTCGGTTTTCCCCACCCGGAAAAAAATAAATACTGTACAACCTTCGTCCCCGCAGCCACAACCAACGCTTACTGAGGTAAGGTTTGATCGGCTATGTAGCACATAATGGTGCACGGCCAGAGTTGCAAAAGAACTGCAACCACGTATAAAACTACCAAAATTACAGAACTTTGAATTATATCAACTGTCAAGTGGGAAAGTGGAGAAATAATAAAAAAAATAAAAATAAAACTATTGCAACTGTTGGCAAATAAAGCAACACGACCACCTCTGCAGTTGTAGGAAAACTTATATAGACCTCATGAACAAGAGCAGGGGTGGGCAAACTTTTTGACTCGCGGGCCGCATTGATTTAACAAAATTGACAGGGGGCCAGACTATATATTTTACGCATATAATTCTAACAGTCCACCTGGAATGATTGTATCTGTAAGTGTCATGCAACCTGCTATGTATATGTGCTTGTGTCCTTTATTCAGGAGCACTTTGTAAACAGCAGATCACATCAAATAAACAAATTGATAAAAAAAAAAAACTACCTAAACCATCAAAAGGTTGGCTAAAGCCATGATGTCAGGCTGTATGTTAGGTTTGGAAAGAACGTGCGGGCCATATTTAAACACTTGGCGGGCCGGATGTGGCCCCCGGGCCGTAGTTTGCCCACCCCTGAACAAGCGCAATGACGTGGATTTCCAGAATTCAGTCCTTATCTGGTCATCCCTCGAGACCGGATCCAAGTATTTTGGCAGAACATCACACCCAAAAACATCCTGTGTACCAATCAGGTCACGTTGACCTCCCTAAGTCACGTAGGCCTCCCCAAGTCACGGAGCCCTCTTAAGTTCAAGTAGAGTTTACCAGAATGAAAAGAAAGTAGTCGTTTTACAATACAACCATTCACTATGGTTATCTGGTGGAAATGTTAAGCCATATAATTCATGAAAAATATGGCCTCCAAAAATGAAGCACAATTATCCACCATCTTTACACCACACAGAGAAGAGAAAGACGTGTGTTTTCGTGTCTAACATACAGTAAGGATTGTGGATGATGGGCGAAATTCCAAAAAAACGACGTACAAATGATGAACTTACGAGATACTTCCGGATGTGCTGCAAGCTGAAAATGTGAGTGGAGCGTTCCGTATCAGTCAGCCGCTTCTCGCACAGCAGACACAGACCCGAAACGGTCGTGACCTGGCGGGACTCGTCGTAGGAGTCGTGCATCACCAGAAAGGCAGACCCTGCGACGTTAAAGCAGGGGGTGAAAGGAGGTTCTTGAGTCACGTTACAACGGGCGGGTTCACCCGTTTACTCACCCAGCAGAGGCAAGCGCTTGCCTCCGAGAGACGTGTGGGAAGGCGGAACTGAGGAGACAACAATATTGGCTATTTTGTTACGTGCCGCCGTTGGCAAGTCATGTGACACAAACCATGTCTGCAGGTGTGGGAAAAGGCTCGCTTGTTTATTTAGTACATCAGTTAAATTAGCGGGCGGCACGGCAATCGAGTGGTTAGCGCGCAGACCTCACAGCTAGGAGACCAGGGTTCAATTCCATCCTCGGGCATCTCTGTGTGGAGTTTGTATGTTCTCCCCTGTGCATGTGTGGGTTTTCTCCGGGTACTCGTTTTTTTTCCTCCCACATTCCAAAAACATGCTAGGTTAATTGGCCACAGGTATGAATGTGAGTGTGAATGGTTGTTTGTGCCCTGCGATTGGCTGGCGACCAGTTCAGGGTGTATTGAACATGATGTCCTCAAATGCACCCTTTTCTACCGACTCCACTTTGCAATTTTACTCGCTATTGACTTTTTCATTGGATATTATTTCAAAACTTCAATTTTCCGATGAGACCAGGGTTCAATTCCACCCTCGGCCAGCTCTATGTGGAGTTTGCATGTTCTCCCCATGTTCTCTCCGGATATCTCCCACATTCCAAAAACATGCTAGGTTAATTGACCACTCCAAATTGTCCATAGGTATGAATGTGAGTGTGAATGGTTGTTTGTCTATATGTGCCCTGCGATTGGCTGGCGACCAGTTCAGGGTGTATTGAACATGATGTCCTCAAATGCACCCTTTTCTACCGACTCCACTTTGCAATTTTACTCGCTATTGACTTTTTCATTGGATATTATTTCAAAACTTCAATTTTCCGATGAGACCAGGGTTCAATTCCACCCTCGGCCAGCGTTTTCTCCGGATATCTCCCACATTCCAAAAACATGCTAGGTTAATTGGCCACTCCAAATTGTCCATAGGTATGAATGTGAGTGTGAATGGTTGTTTGTTTATATGTGCCCTATGATTGGCTGGCCACCAGTTCAGGGTGTATTGAACATGATGTCCTCAAATGCACCCTTTTCCACTGCACGCTACCGACTCCACTTTGCAATTTTACTCGCTATTGACTTTTTCATTGGATATTATTTCAAAACTTCAATTTTCCAATGAGACCAGGGTTCAATTCCATTCTCGGCCAGCTCTATGTGGAGTATGCATGTTCTTCCCGTGCATGTGTGGGTTTTCTCCGGATATCTCCCACATTCCAAAAACATGCTAGGTTAATTAGCCACTCCAAATTGTCCATAGGTATGAATGTGAGTGTGAATGGTTGTTTGTCTATATGTGCCCTGTGATTGGCTGGCCACCAGTCCAGGGTGTACCCCGCCTCTCGCCCGAAGACAGCTGGGATAGGCTCCAGCACCCCCGCGACCCTTGTGAGGAAAAAGCGGTAGAAAATGAATGAATGAATGAGTTAAATTAGCAACGACGTGGGTGGTTGGAATTCAGTCCTTATCTGGAAATGCCTTCTGCCTGGAAAACATCTTGGAATTCAATCACATCCAAACGCATCTCGTGGAACAATCAGGTCACGTTGGCCTCCCAAAGTCACACAGACCTCTTAAGTTGGATTCAAGTTCACCCGCCTTTTCAACGTCTGGCAGGAAGCAATCAATCGGAATGCTCAAATTGTGCGACTGATTGAAGTGCACTAAGAATTTGTTGTATGCATATAAAATACTTCAAGTGTGTGTCTGGCGAACCGTCTCCTCTCATCTGTAAATCTTTCAGCTGTTTTTCCCTTCATTGTCTTGAGCAAGTGTGTGTGTTTACATGAATGAGGGTCATCTGAGGATAAAGGTATGTTTTGGCGTTGTGGCCTGCCAAGAGAATATAGCTGTACGGGTAATCAGTAGTTAGTCACGATATGGTAACATAACACAGGCCAGTGTAAATAGCTGCATGTTGCCAGTGTGGTTAAAAGTGTATTGTGAGAACTGTTCACAGATGAATCCTTTGTTTGAACATCTGTCCTGGAACAAGAACAAGAGCAACTTTAAACAAGGCCGTTGGTGTGTCATCATTGTGTTTGTCGTTTGTCGAGTTATTGGGTGGCGTGTATCTTCTTTACTCGTGTTAGTTGTTTTCATGTGTTGTGAAGGAGACATTTATGGTAATGGTTTAATTTCATTTGAACATGCATCAGATTACAATTGAGTGCATCCCATAATCAGTTCCCAGTTCCACATGTCCAAAAGGAGTAGGAAGAAGCAAAGCTTATTAAATCCTACCCCTCCATCTGGTACTTTTACAATCAGTAACTGTTACATTTGTTCACTTCCTGCTTTCCTAATATAGTTTGAGTTGTTTTTTTGTTTGTTTTTGTTTTTTTTTTTGTTTTATTTATTTATTTTAATTTTTACTTTTTTTAATTTTTAAAATTTTTGAAAATTTTAATTAAAAAAATTTTTTTTTTTAATTTTAATTTCATTTTTACTACTATTTTTATTTGTACTCCGGTTTCCTCCCACATTCCAAAAACATGCTATGTTAATTGGTAATGGTTTAATTTCATTTGAACATGCATCAGATTACAATTGAATGCATCCCATAATCAGTTCCCAGTTCCACATGTCCAAAAGGAGTAGGAAGAAGCAAAGCTTATTAAATCCTACCACCCCATCTGGTACTTTTACAATCAGTAACTCTTACATTTGTTCACTTCCTGCTTTCCTAATTTAGTTTGAGTTTTTTTTGTTTTTGTTTTATTTATTTATTTATTTTTTTTAATTCTAAACTTTTTTTTTTTAATTTTTAATTTTTTTTAAATTTTTTAAATTTTTTTAATTTTATTTTTACTACTATTTTTATTTGTACTCCGGTTTCCTCCCACATTCCAAAAACATGCTATGTTAATTGGTAATGGTTTAATTTCATTTGAACATGCATCAGATTACAATTGAGTGCATCCCATAATCAGTTCCCAGTTCCACATGTCCAAAAGGAGTAGGAAGAAGCAAAGCTTATTAAATCCTACCCCTCCATCTGGTACTTTTACAATCAGTAATTGTTACATTTGTTCACTTCCTGCTTTCCTAATATAATTTAAAAAATTTTTGTATTAATTTTTTTTTGGAAGAAGGAAGAAGCGAGGGAGGGAGAGGGAGAACCCTGCAGAAGGCAGAGTTGGATGAAGGAGATTGATTTGCCGTGGCGACCCCTGAAGGGAAAAGCCCAAAGAGAAAGAAGAAGACTCTTTTCATGTGAACTCCAGATGACTTTTCTGGACTTTTCTTTTTCTGGTGGTGAACACTAATCCAACTTAAGAAGCCAACGTGACCTGATCGTTACGCAACACGTGTTTGGATGTGATCAAATTCCAAGATGTTTTGCCAAAATAATGAGTTCCAGTCAATCGGGACTTAATTGTGGTAACCCACATCACGGCTATTGTTCACTATTGTTTAACTGATGTACTAAAACACAACTGCAGAGATGGTTTGTGTCGCATTATTTGCCGACACCACATTCACATGGCAAGTAAAGCGACAAGAAGAAAGAGAGAGAGAGCCTACTGTTTCGTTTCAGGATTTCGTGGTGAGGCCCAAATCTCTCCAACACTGCAAATAGAAGAAACGACAACAAATTGACGACTCCAACTTGTCCAGTGAATGATATGATATGATATGATATGATATGATATGATATATGTAGATGTGCCCTGCTTAGCAAAGCTTATTAAATCCTACCCCTCCATCTGCTACTTTTACAATCAGTAACTGTTACATTTGTTCACTTCCTGCTTTCCATAATACAGTTTAAGGTTTTTTTTTGTTTTTTTTTTTAATAACGTACCGTGACCATTTTAAGATTCTCTTACTGGTTTTTAAATGTCTTAACGGCTTTGCCCCTTCTTATTTATCTGATCTGCTTTTACCATATCAACCCCCGCGGACCCTGCGGTCCTCCGGCACTGGCCTTTTAGCGAAACCAAAACCCAGAACAAAAACCCACGGTGAGGCCTGCCGGAGAGCCTCAGGACTGCGGAGACTGTTGATATTTTTAAAAGAAGATTAAAGACGCACCTTTTTAATCAGGCTTTTAACTAATATTGTTAAGCTTTTATTATGTTTTCATCCTTTTAGTCCGATTTTATGTTCTTATTCTTCAGCTTTTAACTCCAGTGTTTTGTTTTTATCTTTTTAGTCATATTTTATGCTTTTAATCTTCAGCTTTTAACTCCAGTGTTTTGTTTTTATCTTTTTAGTCATATTTTCTGCTCTTGGTCTTCAGTTTTTTAACTCCAGTGTTATGTTTTATCTTTTAGTCCTATTTTATGCTCTTAGTCTTTAGCTTCTAACTCCAGTGTTTCTTCAGGGGGGTCCTCCACACTGGGGGCTGTTCGGGTATGCTGAGGGGGTGCCATCCTTGGGTCCCTTCGACACGGCCGGCTGGGGGTTCCTCCCTTTAATGTGGGGGTCCGCCCGTCTAACGGAGTCGGGGGGGCCCGGGTGCTGGTCCTCCGATGGCACGGCCTGCAGCTCCTCCCAGTGTGGACGGCCCCAAAGGTGGCGTTTCCTTGTTCCTCAGTACCATGCCATGTCTCCCTACTGTGTGTGATTGTGTGCTTGCGTGTGTGTGTGTGCGTGTGTGGGTCTAGTATGGAGGGTGGGAAGGAGGGGCTTTCTTTTTGCTTCATTGTTTTCCTTTTTAATTGTGGTAATTGTTTTAATTCTGGAAAGCACTTTGTGTTGCATCTCCTTGCAGGCTAGCATAACGTAGTCCTAGCATATAAGTGTTTCAAATGTAGTTCTTCCCTGAGATCATATTTCTCCTCTCTTGTAGAGAAGTACTGGATGACATTTTTAGCTAATTGGTTGTTTTTAGCCTAGCTGAAGATGAACTATATCAGCAAGTTGAAGTATTTGTGATTTTAGAAATAAGGAGTTAGTACAGTAAACCTCGGATATATCGGATTCAATTGTTCCCACTGGTTTTGTCCGATATAAGCGAAATCCGTTATATGCGTATACCGGAAAATGTCCGTTTTCCGCATATATCGGATTTATATATCGGTATATGCGTAAATGGGATTTTATCCGTTATAAAAAGGCACTTCCTTGACTATGTTTCCAATGTACCTGGACTGGGCAATGAAAAGAGACGTAAGGTAATGAGAATTGAACTTTATTGGACTCTGAGCATAACAAATTGTTAATTAGGCTAGACCCTGTTACGCCCGTCAGGCCTACGTTATTTCCAATAGTGAGGTTAAGATCTCATTCACTGCTGTGCTAGTATTATTGACGTCACTCACTTTTATATTTGTCCTAAATCTGGAGCCAGGAGAAAGACAATAGCCAGTGACATCAACAAGATTAGCATAACGATGCGGCCATCCGATATATGCCAGGGAAATTTCATGGAAATGCATTGGAACGGGACTGGAGATTTTGTCCGAAATAGGCGAAATCCGTTATAAAAAATCCGATATATGCAATGAATTTTTATTGGAAATGCATTACAGAAAAATCGGTTCTTTTTTATCTGTCTGTTGTGAGCGAATTTCCGATATATCCGAGGTTTACTGTAGTATGTTCTCTGTAGGTAGCATGATGAATTATCCTTACTGGCCTTTTTTGCAGTACATTTAGCGAGTGAAGATTGCTTTTATAGTTATTAGCCCATATTTCCACACAATAAGTAAGATATGGTAGAACCGGAGAGCAATAAAGAGTGTGGAGTGATTTTTGATTGAGAACAAATTTTGCTTTGTTCAATACTGAAATATTTCTGGCCACCTTATGTTGAATATTTGTAATATGAGGTTTCCAGCTCATATTTTCATCTATTGTGATCCCCAGAAATTTATTTTCTGTTCTTTCTGCTGTTACCAAACAGCATGATTTTAGTTTTACTTAGGTTCAAGGACAATCTATTATCATCAAAGCCGATATTAAGTATGTATCTCAATTCTGGACACCAACCTGTGTTGAAACTTAACTGGCTGAGGTCATTCAACGCCGAGGCAGGCACATCCATCACCTGATGGGAGGGGAGACTCTTTCAAGATGATAAAGTCAATTCAAATATGGACTTTTTTTTTTTAATTCTAAAATCATTACCCGAAGAATGGTCTGCTTCCATCCCCTTTCCTTCTCTTCCGTCACCACCAGCGACTCCAGGAACTGGAGGTCTGGAGCTTCTTGCCAGGCAAACGGCAATCGCCAGGGATTCAGATAGAACTAAGGAAAGAATGTTGATACTTTATTCATCTCCAAGAGAAATTGACTATACATAGGGAACAGATGACTTGAAATTATAAGGTGGTGGTGGAGAAGGAATGATCCGCTTGTTGCAACTTTTCCCAGGAAAAAAAAATGAAAGGATGCAAGGGCTGCTGGTAGATACGCTAACAAGAAACTGCATCTCATCTTTGTCACATAAGTAAATAAGACTTTTTACCATCAACTTTCCCGTAATCACTTTTACCAAAACTATTTTTCCAAACCCTTTTATTTAGTTTTGGTTGTTCCTCAAAATGCATAATTTTTTTAATTTGAACTTGATGCCTTTAAAATTATCTTATTTTTCCTCACATTTTCACAATTGGACGCTTGGAAAATCACAACTTTTATCTCATTACAACTTTTTTTTTCTTTGACAGCGTTCTGCTGTGTTTTTTTTAAGTTTCCAACTACTTCAACGTCGGCGGCGCAGTGTTCGAGTGGTTAGCGCGCAGACCTCACAGCTAGGAGAACCAGGGTTCAATTCCACCCTCAGCCATCTCTGTGTGGAGTTTGCATGTTCTCCCCGTACATGCGTGGGTTTTCTCCGGGTACTCCGGTTTCCTCCCACATTCCAAAAACATGCTAGGTTAATTGGCCACTCCAAATTGTCCATAGGTATGAATGTGAGTGTGAATGGTTGTTTGTCTATATGTGCCCTGTGATTGGCTGGCCACCAGTCCAGGGTGTACCCCGCTCCAGCACCCCCCACGACCCTCGTGAGGAAAAGCGGTAGAAAATGAATGTACTACTTCAACATCGTTTTCCTAATTATGACTATGTTCCCATAATATTTTCATGTCATCTTAACTTTTCCAATGATTACAACTTTATTTGTTTTGTGTCGCATAATTTACAGCTTTAACATATTTCAACTCTATGCTACAAAAATATTTCCTCATAACAAGTTTCTTGTTAGAGTACACCTTTTATTGTAAAATTACTGCCGATTTGTCAGTTTTTGCCATTTTATGTTTCTTGTTAAATTATATTTTTAGCATGTACCGCATGCCAATAACAAAACAAAACAGACGTAGCCGTAAAATAAAAAATGGTCCCCTCTGGTCCCCTTAAAAGAAGCCTACAAATCTCACCAGTGTTTGTACGAGGTGTTTTGGTGAGTGCAAGTGGTCTTGAAGCAGCGCCTTGGGGAAAGCATCTTCGCAAGCGAAGCAGACACAAACGACCGTGGTCGTCTTTGCGTCCGTGATGTTACACATCACCAGCAGGGAAATGCCTGGGGGGGAAAAAAACACACATACGTACAATCGGCATGTGGGGCCAAAAAGCGCTGCTTTGACTGGTGAGGTCACCTGGAGCCAAGCTGCCATAGAGTTCCTGGAGTAGATCCTGAACTTGTTTCTGACCTAACAGATGACACAAGAAGCATCAAACGTCATACGTGGGCTGAGCAGAATGTTAAATACTTCAAAGTTGAGTGTGGAAGAACCTTCTGAGATGTCTGCACTTTCAGCCGTGGCCTTGTGGTTGCTGGTGTTATTACCCTGTTCTGTAAAGTAAGGAAGCTAATGTGTCATATTTATTTCAAATTGGAGATCTGAGGATTATGACACGCGTGTTACCCCGACTCCAGAGTTTCTTCATCTTCGGGAGAAAAAAAAAAAAAACAGCGTGTGAAAAGTGACATCTTATGATACAAAGACGGATCTTTACTACATTTTTTCCCCTGACGCACCATTTTGTGGGAGTAAGCTCGCACGTGCTGAAAATAATTGTCTTCTTGCTCAAAGGTTCTGGCACAGTTCTGCAAAAGAGACAAATGTGATTTTTTTTTTTTTTTTTTAGTATTGAACATGATGTCCTCAAATGCACCCTTTTCCACTGCACGCTACTGACTCCACTTTGCAATTTTACTTTGCAAAATTATTTCAAAATTTCAATTTTCCAATGAGACCAGGGTTCAATTCCACCCTCGGCCAGCTCTATATGGAGTTTGCATGTTCTCCCCGTGTATGTGTGGGTTTTCTTCAAATATCTCCCCCATTCCAAAAACATGCTAGGTTAATTAGCCACTCCAAATTGTCCATAGGTATGAATGTGAGTGTGAATGGTTGTTTGTCTATATGTGGCCTGTGATTGGCTGGCCACCAGTCCAGGGTGTACCCCGACTCGCACCGGAAGACTTTGCCTCGGTTGGCAAGCATTATTGCACGTAAAATCGGGACTGTGTTGTATCAATCTTTGGAATACAGTCACCCAAGGAAGCACCTCAAATGCTACTGCTAAAATAGCCCACCATGGGGCCAAGAAAATTAAATCAAGAGGATGGAAAAAAAAGACATCTTGGCAAAAGTACAAAGACGGCATTCCTGCTCCGAATTGATCAATTTCATTCATACTTATTACATTCTAATTATTCTCTATAAAAAGGATGGGTTTACAGTGGCACCTTAGTTAGCATGAGCTAAATAAGAACGCTTTCTAGATCTTCCAGAATCTACTTCTGCTGTATTTCTTTGGATTTCGTGCTCCCTGCGAAAACGACCTGTTTTAATTTATTCCACCAAAGGCCTTTCTTCTTCTCTTTGTGTCCTGGTTAGCATAGCACCTGGTTATCCCGACCTCAGAGGACCCAAAATGGCGGCAGTCATGTGCAAAAATGTACTAATACTACTTACTAATTTAATGTTTGCTTTCAAAAAAACGAGCGTAGAACATAATTGCAAACAATATACATATTTAGGCATTGACCCGTGAACATTTTTGATAGACTGGCAGCTGATTTGTGGTTATGGCTGCCATTTTGTTCGGAATCAAATAGGATACCAACAAGGACATTTTTGCAATTAACAAGAACAAAGCTGAATTAACGCGTTGTATTAACATGACAAGTTGCGCACCATGTTGTATGCTAATCAGAGAATGCGTGCAAACATAGGCAAAGATGTAACTAAAAATGTAAATATTAAAAGGAAGAACATGCTAACCGGAGCTGATGCTCACTGAGGTTCCACCGTGCATTACTTCCTGTGGGAAATTTTTCACAGTGTTTCTCAGTCCATATGAAACAAATTAAAAACAAAAATAGATTTAAGTGATGTAAACCACTGCCGTTCCTTCGTGGTAACGTGCCGCATTAGCCGCAGTCTCCTCTTGGATAAACATGGTCTCCTTGCAGTGATCAACACAATAGGAGGTAAATGCAGGAGACCCTCGTTCTTCTTCATTGTTTGTCGAGTGACAGAGCGCTCAGAACCCTGAGGCGAGTGGAGCTAGTGCCGTGCAGTGGACAAGTGCTCCAACATTGAGCTTCTTACCTGACAACGTATTTTGTACGTCGGAGCAGACGTATCTGATAAAAGGAAACAAAACCACAATTGATACATGCATGCAACCAAGTGTATTACAGTCACAAAGAAGAAATTAAACTGATTCAAATCCAGCCATCCATTTTCCTCCGCTTATCCGGGTCAGCAGTCCCAGACTTCCTGGTCCCCGGCCACCTCCTAGAGCTCCACCGGGAGGACACCAAGGCGTTCCCAGGCCAGCTGTGAGACATAGTCCCTCCAGCGTGTCCTAGGTCTGCCTAGGCCTTTTCCCGGACTGGGCATGCCCGGAACACCTCACCAGGGAGGCATCCAGATGCCCAAGCCACCACAACTGACTCCTCTCGACGTGAGGGAGAAGCGGCTCTACTCTGAGCCTCTCCCGGATAACTGAGCTCCTCACCCTATCTCTAAGGGTGAGTCCAGCTACCCTACGGAGGAAACTCTTTTTAGTCACCTGTATCCGCGATTTCATTCTTTCGGTCATGACCCAGAGCTAATGACCACAGGTGAGAGTGGGAACATAGATCGACGGGTAAATTGAGAGCTTTGCCTTCCGGCTCAGCTCTCTTTTCTCCACGACTGCCCGGTACAGTGACCGAATTACTGCACCGATCCGTCTGTCGACCTCAAGCTCCCACCTTCGCTCACTCGTGAACAAGACCCTGAGACACTTAAACTCCTCCACCTGGGGCAGGACCTCATTCCCAACCCAGAGGGAGCACTCCACCCTTTTCCGATTCTGATTTGGAGGTACTGAGTCTCATCCCAGAAGCTTCACACTCGGATGCAAACCGTCCCAGTAAACGCTGAAGGCCGCAGCCCGAAGAGGCCATAAGCACCACATCATCTGCAAAGAGCAGAGATAAGATTCTAAAGCCCCCGAACCGGACTCCCTCAACACCTTGGCTGCGCCTAGAAATTCTGTCCATGAAAATTGTGAACAGAATCGGTGACAAAGGGCAGCCTTGGCGGAGGCCAACGTTCACCGGAAACAGGTTGGACTTACTACTGGTAATGTGAACCAGGCCCCTGCCCCGTTTGTACAAGGACTGGATGGCACGTAGTAGCGCACCACCAATCCCGTACTCTCGGAGCACCCCCGAATGGACGCGGCGAGGGACACGGTCGAATGCCTTTTCCAGGTCCACAAAACACATGTAGACCGGTTGGGCAAACTCCCATACACCCTAATGAGGGTGTAGAGCTGGTCCAGTGTTCTGCGACCAGTATGAAAACTGAATTGGACCTCTTGTAGCAAAGGTTCGACTAACGGTCGTACCCTTCTCTACAGCACCCTGGAATAGACTTTCCCAGGGAGGCTGAGGAGTTTGATCCCCATATAGTTGGAACACACCCTCCGGTGAACCTTCTTAAAAGAGGGGGACCACCACCCCGGTCTGCCAATCCAAAATGTACTTTTCCAGACTTCCACACAATGTTGAAGAGACGTGCCAGCCAAGAGAGTCCCTCAACAGGACACATAATCGCTTTCAGGTACATACAGTTACGGAACTCTCCCACACATCCACGATTTTGACTACGTACAGATAACGGGAGGACATGGCGTCTGCGGCCTGTTGATAACGACTGGCTACACCCCAGAGCTCCGTGTAATCTGACGGGTCTGAGAGTAAACCGTATAACTGACAAGTTCGTT
Organism: Doryrhamphus excisus; assembly: GCF_030265055.1. Taxonomy (NCBI): domain Eukaryota; kingdom Metazoa; phylum Chordata; class Actinopteri; order Syngnathiformes; family Syngnathidae; genus Doryrhamphus; species Doryrhamphus excisus. Next base: position 924,577 of record NC_080479.1, on the reverse strand, counting down.
GTCATCTCTTGCCTCCAACACGACACCCATCACTGACCTAAAGAACAGGAAGTCAAATTCCAACAGCACTGCTTCCCTTTTCTGAGGCGCCGGACGGTTTGCCACAACCTCTTCATGCTCCATGGCCTCACCGAATTCCTCCCACACCCACAGTTTTTGCTTCTACAACCGCCGAAGCCGCGTGCCGTTTGGCCTGACGGTATCTGTCAGCTGCTTCAGGAGTCCCACAAGCCATCCGTGCTCGATAGGACTCCTTCGCCATCATCGGGTTCCCGGTATCCCACATCCAGGCGAGGTGCGGTTTCTCCTCTTTGTCGTCATCATAAGGATTGTGATGATTAAAATGTAATTTCTAAATTACATTGTCCAAATTGTCACCAGATTGTCACCACCTAGCACCTTGATTGGCAGCTGAAGGTGGGAAGATTCATGCAGCCTGGAACTCCCAATAGTTTGAGCATTCCATTACCATTACCCACACAATTCAGACAATTGGCCCAGAGTATCAGAGACATCTCAGTACAAAAACTAGTTGTGGTCAAACTAGTTGTGGTCAAACTAGTTGTGGTCTGAACAGGTCTAATTTATGTCATAACAGATAGATAGCTGGGTTAGCCAGATGAAGAGTCAAACATCATTCAGCAACATCATGCAGATGTTCAGTGATGAGTATGGTCATACCCAGTGGGGCCACAGGTTCCACACAGGTTTTCAAGCTATCACCATCATTTTCCAATGGGATGATGTTCAAAGCTACAATTAAAAAAAAAAAATCAGTCAAGATACTTGAGAAATGCTACACAGGTTGGTTTATTGAAAATAAAATGCACCCACCGGCTTTGTAACAGGAGTTACTGACTGATGCAAAAACATCAGGCTCCACACTCAGTTGCTGAAAGACAGTTATCACATTAAAACAAGAAAAAAAAAAAAAGCAAGACAGCTGGAATTAATACTGTACACCAAGCTCAAGTGTCAACCTTAATGTTTGCGTGTGCAGCTCTGTGATCCTTCGCCGCTTTCTTTGCCAAACTGAGCATCTTAGACATGAAGTCAGACGAGGAACACTGCTCGGGCAGCAGGATGGAGGGGGAAGTGGCTTTCTGCACAAACAATATCATGACCTCAGATTCTCTGCAGCGCTGCACTGCAAGACAACTTGTGTAAAAACGCCGGAATTGACAAGTTCTTCAAAAGCACATTGAGCACCATTTCCAATAAACGGCATGGTTTTACTGCCACATCCTGCAGCTGCAGTGAGGATGTCAACGTGACCCGAGTGTTGTGCAACGTACCTTTTCAAGTGTTGATTTGCAGCCCCTTACATAAGATCTGGGCCTGCCAAATAGTCCTCAATTCCCGGAAAAAGGAGCAACTTTTCTGGGAATACCATCTCGTTTGTTATAAAGGGTGTGCAAAGTTTAGTGCCACTTTGATACTGTAAGTTGTGTGTATATGTCAGGTTTGTACTACAGCAAAGAAAGTCTATGGTGCTAATCTCTGGGGACTTTAATCATGTAACTGTGGACAAAACACTGACTACTTTTCAGTAGTACTTTTCAGTATGTGGACTGTATAACCAGGGGGAATAAGACCTTAGATCTGACGTATGCAAACGTCAAGGGTGCATACAGCGCCACCCCACCCTACCTGCACTGGGGAAAGCAGACCACAATCTGGTGCTGCTTAAACCTCACGACACACCAAGAGTGAGGAGACTGCCAACGTCCACACAGTCACTCAGGAAGTGGTCTCGTGAAGCTGAGCAGGCCCTGAAAGACTGCTTTGAAACTACAGATTGGGACATCTCCTCAAGATGGTTGACTGCACTACGGACTATATAAACTTCTGTATGGACGTTGTTGTTCCAGTAAGAACTGTACGCTGCTTTGCAAACAACAAGCCCTGGATCACCAGTGACATCAAAGGCCTTCTGAACCAGAAGAAGGCCTTCAAGGATGGTGACACACAGGAGATCAAGCGAATACAGAAGGAACTCACAGAGTCAGTCTCAGGGAGGCGAAGGAGTATGGAAGGAAAATAGAACAACAGAGGTGTGGGGAGGGAATGAGGACCATCACCGGCTGTAACTCCAAGAGAAGCGCCCCCCCATTGAGGGGGATGCGGAAAGGGCAAACCAGTTTGATCACTCCATCCCATTCACACGGGAGCCCTACTCACAAAGTAACATTGGAGGTGGTCAAAGCTCAGGACGTGTTTGATGACAGCGTGGGCGGCCAGCGTCTGTTCACAGAGGGTGCATAGGTAATGCGTCCTCTCAGTCTCCTTACACGTGCATTCAACAAGGTGCTGCATGCCTACAAGACAGAGGTTAGTAGAGGTTGGACGCTTTTCAAAGTTCAAAGACCAAACCCCCAAAGATACATGAATACGTCTTTTACGTTTTTTTGCACAAGAGGCACAAAGAGGTGAGAGGGTTTAACTCAGCCAAGTACAATCTCAATCAAATGAATGCTTCTCATTGCCGTTAAATTGCCAGGGCCCACTGGACTGCGCATCAGAGGCCACAATGCGCGTCCACCTCTGTTACCGACCCAGTCCCATTAAACACAGCAGCAGGCTAATCCAAGCACTGTGCTTGTGATCCACCTGCATTCATGCTTTGTCATCGCCATATAGGAGAACCTTTGATGGTATATTCTCGGGATCTCCTCCTTGTATGGACTCCCAGCTATTCATCCGGAATTCTGTTTTAACTCATCCAGAGTCGAGTCCTAAGTTGTAAAAACATCAGGACCCTCTGCGCAGGTGTCAAAACGACACGTTTTTAATAAACATTTTCATGGCTAACGCACGCCGTTGCCCGTTCCACTGATCCATGGTTACGAAAATGGCGGAGTTGCTCAAGGCCACCCTGTCGCAGTGCTACCACAGGCTCATGTCTGCCAATACACACTTCAAAAATTCACATCTTTTGGGTCACCCTGTACTTCCTAATATAAGCCATTTTTATCTGGTTTGCAGCCGATGTTCGGGCTTTCAATTCCTAAGGGAGACTCCCGCCAAACTAAGGATACAATCTTAAAACGTTCTCCTTCAAGAAAAACCCATAGAATGTATCTGCTTAATTGGGGAATCAGCGTACAAATTTCAAGAAGCAACAGCTAGAAATGATACTCACCAAGAAGTGGATACTTTCTTTGGGCATCTGCTTGGTACTCTCGTATAGTCACCCTCTTTTGCCCAGGGTCTACCAACACGAGGCAAAAATAAAAAATACATGAATGTTGATTCAGGTCAAGATTCTAATCCATTTCCCTCACTGAGTCCTACAGAACGTAACCCATTTGCCTCAGAGAATGCAATGACTGCAGTGCAATGCGGGTTGAAGGCACCAGAGCAGCATCCTCGTTGAAGTGAAGGATATGAAACACTGTTGAAAATGAGGTGTGGACTGAAGTGAAGGTCTACCTTCCAGCAGCTTGGGAAGACTGTCAAATTCACTGAGAGAGTGCATCACTGGTGAGAGGAAGCAGACTGTGTTACATCACGGCCCAGTAAGAGCTCATTCCTGCTTGGTGAGACGGGAGAATCGTGTACCTTCAGAGTAGCTATACGTTTTGTACAATGCAAACAGCTTTTCAGGCAAATTCAACATCTGAACAGGAAGAGGGGGGAAAAAAAAAGTAATCAGTGCTAGTTTGAACATCTCACATGAACATTCCTTTTCATTTGGCTTTGTTACGTGGTGCATTCAACCTCATTATTTGTCATATTTGTGCATCCAGATACACACCTGGATCTGTCCTGACAGATTTGTCATTTTCCGCCTAACTAGATTGACCCTTAAGTCTTTGCCGGGCATCCAGGAGAATCCAAGCATATTTGGATCGGTGTAGTTCTGCACAGACACACACAACAAACCATATAGATGGAATCCGATATGACAAAAAGTTGTCCAAGTTGATTTGTTATGCCCAGGAACTCACACAGTAGTTGACTTTATGGCAAACGGAGGTAAGGTGAGATACTATCTGAGTGTCCGGCAACATTTCTTCACAGATGTGGCACAGGTAAAAAATGCGGTTCGCTCCGGGATTAAAACAGACAGTCAGCAGTTGAAGACCTAGGAGAACGCATAACCAAAATGATCACATACGACAGTATTAATTGGCCCTGTACCCTAAAAAAAACGCCCATGAATGATACGGGGAAAAGGCCGAAATGATACCGTGTCAAAGATAAAATATAGAGTTTAACCATGTCCAGTATCAGCCCCCGTAGCTGTCCACTCAGAGCGCGCTGCTCTGGTATCGTGCCCGTGAAACAACCAATCAGAGAACAACGCAGGAGCGTGAACACACAGCGTTTGTTTTGCTGCCGTCTGTGCTCTCCGCGCATGTGACAGGAAATGTCACTGTAACTATAAATATTCCTAGTGCTTCTCCAGTCACCAAAAAAAACCCAAACTTGATTAATGGAACTTTTAATTGTCAGACATTGATAAGATCAGACTGTTGATAAAATATTATTGAAATATTTTTGCAATTATTGTGTTTAGATATAATACATGTAATAAACTGAACATTTTCTGGAAACAAAATGGTCTTTTGATTAAATAGTACGTGATAATAAGCTCATGATTAAATAGTATGTGATAATAAGATCATCACATGGTTTGTCTGGTATCAGGCCCAGTATCATGCCCCTCGACCTTCGGTCTCGGTCATCTGATACTGACACTTGGGGGCATGATACCTGGCCTGATACCAGACAAACCATGTGATAACCTATAAGTATCGTCATTCAGATATAGCACTATAAAAGCAGCTGTCCACCTCCCCCCCTTACAAAAGTGTAGTCCCCCGCAAAGCAAACATGAAATGGTCCAAATCAGTATGTATGCTGTCCTGCTCCAATCCAGCCTAAAACAGTGGTAAAAAATGAAAAGACTGGTGCCATTCCATTTTCCAAGACCCTCTAGTTGGGCTACAGACTACTTGGTTATTTGACCTTTTGCCATATTTGGTGGATGATATGGGGCATTACTCTGTGGTCACTTGACAACCTGGAGACTTTTGAGTGCGGCTTGAGGGTTTCGTGCTTTCGTTCCGTTCACGTGTACAGACATGACCTAGGGATCTTTGACCGCTGTGGTCGCCAAAGAAACACACGGTGTAACCGTCTTCTATCTTGTCCGTTGTCTCGTGTTTAGTCTTGCCTTTATGAGAGCTGCGCCTTCCATGATGTCACTTAGGGTAACGCTCCTTGTCCAAGATGAGTCAATACATACAATTATGTCTTTTTCACTCATTTAACGTTGGCTTAAAAAACAACAACAAAGACAACAATATAGAACATATTTAAGCCAAGTTGAAGGATCATGTCAGCAACCCTTAAAGTCTGAGCATGTTTTGTTTGTGGTCATTTTGTAATCCACTTTTTAATGTTTGCGTCAGCACTTGTTGATGAGCTGTTGCTGCAAATGCTAAGTGGCTGCAGATGGAACAGCTAGTAAATATGACTGATTCTGGAAAGAGGTTTGTGAAATTCTCAACTATTTGATCAAATTCTATGCTAAATTTTCAAAATGCACTAAATGTTTATATTTTCATTTAATCATAAAAAGGTGTGGAGGCGTTAAGTTAGATGCAACATGTGCAGTGTCCTAATGTTGACAGCGTTACTGACTCAACTGCCTTATATTTAGCAGTCTTCTGCTTCCTTGTGTTGATTTCTATTTATGTTCATGTAGTGTTCATGTAGCTTTCTTCAGTTTCATACCAACAAAAAGCACAGTTACACACCCTTTTGTGAACTGCATCCAATTTAAAATGAAAGGTCTTCCATAGTTTTCCTATGTTGTTCTCCAAGTTCTCCAAATAGTGGTTAGCATTCTGGACTTCGGAGCAAACGCCCCAGGTTTGAATCTCCGCGAGTAAGCATCATTGGTATTCGGCAGTAAGGCATTCCGGAATATAAAGTCCTCAAGCCAAAATCAGTATGCATATCTGTGGCAATTCCGTAATCAGGAAAAAGGCGAAAGAAAGAAACAAAACTCCAAATGACAAATACCATCCAATCTTGGCTGACTGAATTAGTGATGGTTTTGTGGGAACTCCACACAGTCATCTTCAATAGACTTTACAAACCTAGGAAGGGTTGTAGACTGTTCTGTCGGGTGGCTCCATCTATAATGACAATGTTGGGAAGATAGCCTGTTCAGAAAGAAAAATATAGTCACGACTTCAGTATCTGTCAACCTGATAAAGTACCCCAACAGGTCACTCTTGGAGTTGGTCCTTGATTCCTGCAAGGCTTCAGTCCTCAAGAAAAAACGCCAGATTGGCCCTGACTGAATCTTGTCTGTTCCTCAACTGCAATTCTCCAAGCTCTGCTAAGCTCTATCATCTTCAACCTCTGCAACTTTGTAGTCTGAACATCTCAGAGAACTTTTTGAGAACAAAAAGAGATGACTTACTGTAACAGTCAGGTGATTCTAGATTTGTAAAAAAAAAAAGTACAAAAAAGGTAAGTGGTTACAAGCATGCACAAAGATGACCCCAAGTGCCCAAAAAACAAAACTGGCGATAATACCTGTCTGGAATACTTCATTCATTTTCTGTAATAATAAAGGGACACGTTCAGACACGGTTTCAGAGTTTTACAGCTTGACTCAACAGGGAAGGCAAACTAAACCACTGGGAACAATGTCAAATTTCCAAGACCCACCTGTCGATGACTGATTGACCTGATATGGCTCTTGAAATCCTGGAACTTTCTGTATTTGGAGCGGCAGACCTAAAAAGTGAACAGGCCGATTTGTCATGAGGGAAAGACATCTTTGGCTTTGGGTAGTTACATGACTTGAAAGGCGGTGCCTTTTTCACACTAAAAGCGACAGCAAAAATCACAAAAAAAAGTCATCAAAAAGCAAAGCACACCTCAAAAAGGGCAAGAAAGGTTGCTACGTCTCTTCGGCAACCTAAGTCAATGGTCGTTTCTTCCACCAAGTGGAAGTGTTTGTCTTGGAATGCTGTGTTTTCATCACTCCACAGCCCTCAAGCCACTGCGTTTGTGGCATGTGATCAGAAAAGGCTTCTTCCGCATGACTCTCCCAGAATAGCTGAAGAATACACGGTGACGCCATCTGCACCAAGATCATGTTGGAGGTCTTTGGAGCTGGTCTGTGGGTTGACTTTGACTGTTGTCACCATCCTTGGCCTCTGCTTATGTGAATTTTTTCTTTGCCTGCAACTCCGGGCCTTAACTAGAACTGTGCCTGCGGTCTTCCATTTCCTCGCTATGTTTGTTCCTCAGAGTGGAACCCGACAGCTGAAATCTCTCAGCTAGCTTTTGTGTCCTATGAGAAATGGGTCGCTACCAACCCTCTCAGTCTCATCCCCAAATGAACAACAAACATGCCAGAACAGCATCCAGATAAAAGTCAAAAATAAAAAGGTCGTCACATCCACTGCTAGACGGAAAATCCTTATCCCAACAGGTGAGACTCATGATTCCGCGATCAATAAATCTTCTTTGGTTTCCTTGCACATGGAGAAAGGAGAGAAGGAGCTCCATCTCCGTATGTGTGGCTTCGTCCGATATCCCTAGGCATTTCCCCTCCTCGCTAAACTGAGCCTTACACACATCAACCCATCTTATGCATCTCAATTGAACTGCTGGCCAATTTGGCCATCAAACACGCCGGGATCCCTCTCATCATTGTCGGAGTCAGTCTCCTTGTCTGGTGGCTGTTCAGCAATGATGCCGGCTTTCGCCAAAGCTGGGACAACAGTTAAAGCAGATCGGACCCCAAGACCGAGCATCTACAATCCATTCACATATGGTGGCCGAACTCGCCTGGCGCCGCCTCCATGTTGATGTCATGTCTTTCATCGTCAAGCTGCTCGCAACTTCACTTTGTATGGCGTGTTTACACCAATGTTGGAGTTCTTTTATAGTTTCTCAAATTCAGTTTTATTCTTTCCTAAATTCCTTTTATTTATTTATTTTTACTAAGGATGTTCCAATCAGGATTTTATGTTGCCAAACAGATACCAATAGGGATGCAGTGCAATGGGAGTGGGGCAAAAAGCACTTCATTGAAAACAACAATTCAAGTGAAATAGGCCGTTTATCCGCTGATCAAAAGTTGAAGACCGTCGCTCCAAAAATGACACAAAAAAAAAACCTCAAAACCGCAAAAAAAGAAAGTAGTATCTCCACCGTTCTTGTTAACCACTTCCAAAATGGCTTTGGGCATACTTGATGCAGGTGTTTCCAGGAGGCTATTGGGAACATTGGTCCAAGTGGTGGAGATGGCTTCACCAAGGGCGTCAACTGTCTGGAACTGATGGCCATTTTTAAAAAACTTCCCTTGCCATCCATCCCCAAATGTTCTCCATGGGATGTCAACCAAGGGAACATGAGGGATGGTCCAAAAGAGAAGAAGTAGTCCTTGGTCAAGCCAGCGTCATGAACTGGTGAAGAACCCATCTGTTACCACACAGACCAGGGCCATCGGTCATCAGGGATGCCCGGCGCAACCGACCACCGTTTGACAACCCTGCACCACCTGAAACTCTACGTTCCATGATGGACCCCCTTCCACTGTGCCAGGTGGGATCTCCTTGTCATGCCAGTAACGTTGGAAGCCATCTGGACCGCCAAGGTTACATTTTTTCCTCCTTTCAATGTCCCATGTTTGATGCTCCCTTCCAAAGTCTAAACGGGCAGTTTTATGGCGTTGGAGACCAGGTCTTTGACTTCCTTTGAAAGCCTTTTCCTGCAGATGGCGTCTGATGGTTATTGTGCTGCAGTCGGCACCAGTAAGGGCCTTCATTTGGGTCCAGGACCGCCCCGTGTCTTGGCGGACAGCCCATCAGATCAGTCATTTCTTTGGGTCTACCGCTTGACTTTTTTGTTCCATAATGCTGAGGATCTTTACAAAAATGTAGAACTGCGACCAACCTCAGCAGCCAGAGGCCTGGCTAAGGCAACTCCACCATGTTGAAGAAGAGAAAGCTTCTTAGCTTTAGCCATCAGGAGGGCTAAAGCTAAGAATGACAGTTTGGAGCAGATCTTGGCTTTTATAGCCTTTGGTGTTGAACTTTTGATCAGGTGAAAAACAACCTGGCTTACCCCATTTTTTAAATGTTCTAAGTTTGCATATTGTAGCTCTACTTAAAAGCTCATTCGGTTCCCTTTTTTAAGTTTGTTTCCTGCCAGGTTGCCAGCAAATGTGACATCGGGGGGTGTCCACGCCCACAAAGCCAGTCTTACCGTTTGTCATCAGGATAATTCGAGAATATTGGAAGAGGTGTAATCAAGCACACCAGAACAGCTGTTTGTTTTTATTGCAATCAAATCAAAGTGCAATCTCCAGCCCAGAGATGGCACACAAATAACAGGACCATCGGTGCAGGACGTCGGCAGCCTTCCTCTGGAATGTCTCAGGAGTGTTGACTGGGGTGCCCTGAAGATTCTCCTCCAGAAACCATTCCATTAGCTGAGAGGTGTTCCTATTCAAATTCAAGTTCCAATTCAAGGGGGGGGAGGGGACATCAGTTGGCGAACCAAAATAGGCGTCTAGCCACGACCCTTTTGAAACAAGGAAGCACACTTGCTGCTTGCTTTCAGCAGCTGTTTCCTCCTTCCTGTTTCCATCACAGCGACATTTGGTGATTTTATTGTCACATCATGCAACCACACAAGGTTGAAGACATGAGATTACATTCTGATCTTGCTAGCTTGCGCACTATAGCCGACATAAAAAAAATGATTATGTTATCCTTGTAGTGTCATTTGGCTAAAAGCAATATGCAAAACTTAGCCAAACAATGTCTCGACAAAAAAAAAAAAAAACAGCAAAAGATTTCCTAGCCACAAAAAAAAAAATCAAAAATTGTTGATCCATAAAAAAAATTCAGGAATTGTTCCATAAAAATCAGTCCAAGTCCAAAAATTTCAAAAAAATGTCCACGTTCTCCCTGTGCTTGTGTGGGTTTTTTTCCCCTGTATTCCTCAGTCCTCCCACATCCCTAACACTGGGGATTATGTTCATTATAGATTAAGTAACATTCCTAAGATTTTTTTTTTTTTTTGGGCAGGCTGAAAAAAAAAGTGCGTCCATACTGTGCCGCTTTAGTCCATTTTTGCTTGCAGATGTTAATAAATCACTCAGTGAAAACGATGTGGGGTCACAATGACACAAAAGTGGGGGTCCAAGCATGCAGGAACACTTCCTCTTCCTGTTCATCTTCTAAAACATCCCAAAATTCAAGACCAAGCAGTTGCAATTTAAAAAAAAACAAAAAAAAAACATCTCCACTTTTTAACAGAACCCCAGAGAGGACTTGCGGGGTGAATAATTTTAATGGGTTAAAAAAAAATTTTGCAAGATAACTTCACCTTTTTCTAAGTCTGCTCGTTTCGTGTCCGGCGAGATCTTGCAAAAATTGTTCTTTTTTTTTTTTTTTAACCCATCAAATTATTTGCGTCCACGTCCCTTAGGGGGTTCCATAGCTTTTAATGTTTGCTTGCTTTACATGTTTAATTGTTATTTCAGTCGTGGTGTAAGCTGGCATACTTACAGCCGTACTTGTTGTACATGTTCATCAATATACACAAAAGAAATCATATTTCAAAACAGTAAAATAAGCAGTGATTCTTCCCTCAAGCGTCCAACATACAGCATCATAAACACTAAAGCTTAGTGTTTATGATGCTTCGAAATTAGCATCACAAACCCTTGTGACACCTGTGGACTATTTTCCTAATCACCCAAATACAACATGAAAGGAGTTCATACTGGCGTTTTTTTTTTTTTTTTGTCAAAAATATCCACATAATAACCACACAAACAGTTCATGAAGTCACAAAGCATGTACTCAAATATGTAAGTACATGTCATCTATGCTAACCAACATGGCGAGTGTACTAAGCGTATAGCAGTAGGATAATACACTAGTGTCGTGTAGCGTCTTCCGCGGTTCAGCGAGCACTCACCTGACAGACTAAACTGTCGTTCCAGAAGTTCCGTCCAGAGTACATGTTGGAAAAAAAGCCCCAAAAAATAAAAACACCGCTATAAACTTAAAAAAAACACACACACAACGTCGTCGTTGTTTGGCGTTAGCATCAAAGGAGCAAATCCAACCGTCGGGCTAATTTGGAGGGAAAAGGAACCGCTCAGCTGCACGCGCACAGCAAGTGACATCACTCCGTGCGGGCTCGCCAAGTGCAGGGCCACTCATAAAGGGGGCCGTCCGAGGCCACCCACCCCCTTTTAACACACTCATTGGTCAGAGAAGTCATTAAGGCGGGGAAATGATTGTTGTTCCTTGTTTTTTTAACTGATGATTGTGTGTGTGTGTGTGTGTGTGTGTGTGTGTGTGTGTGTGTGTGTGTGTGTGTGTGTGTTTTCAGCAGAATAACAAACTAATGTTCATTTCTCATTCATCCATCAGTGGTATGGTTCTAGCTAGGGCCACATGGGCAATTGCCCATGGGCAATTGGGGGGGGGGCTGACCGGGAAAGAAAAATAATCCATTTATTCATGTTCAGCTCCCACCAAATTCTCATCCAGTCAGCACATAACAAACAAGCGCCATCTTCAGGCGGGATCCCGGTGCCCCCAAACCTGATCAAACGTCCACCAAAGTATAGCGAGTATAGTCAATATAGCAAGGGGGGGTCAGATACCAGGACCTTAGCTCTTAGATCAGGTCATCCTGGTGGTTTTACTGTCAAGGTCATACTTGATGTCAGAAGAAGGGGCGGGTGTTTCCAGTACCCGGTCAACTGGGAGGGGTACGTTCCAGAAGATGGTTCCTGGATTTCTCGGTCCGCACCTTGTTATCTGATTTTTACAGACGGTAGCCGCTGGGTGGCATCTGTTAAAGGGGGGGGGGGGGGGGGGGGTACTGTTACATTCTCCCTTTCTTTCCTCCTGTGTTTTCACCTACTCTGGCAGGAGGCGGTCCCACTGGGCACACCTGGAGTTGATTGCGGACTGGCCAATTAGGCTCACTGCCGCCGCAGTTCCACTTTTGGGTACGTTCTCCCCCCCCTCCTCCCGAAAGCTGATTGGTCTACCACTCTAGCCTCTTGCACAATCTTGGATGTACATATAAAAGGCTGGGCAGGGAAAGGAACGGTGCTTTGGCCCCCCGCTTACTTGTAGGCATACAGGAACTGCCCGGATGCCTATTTATTCATTCATTCATTCATTCATTTTCTACCGCTTTTTCCTCACGAGGGTCGCGGGGGGTGCTGGAGCCTATCCCAGCTGTCTTCGGGCGAGAGGCGGGGTACACCCCGGACTGGTCGCCAGCCAATCACAGGGCACATATAGACAAACAACCATTCACACTCACATTCATACCTATGGACAATTTGGAGTGGCTAATTAACCTAGCATGTTTTTGGAATGTGGGAGGAAACCGGAGTACCCGGAGAAAACCCACGCATGCACGGGGAGAACATGCATTTTTCTATTTATATTAGGTATTGTTGTCAGGAATAAACAATCTGGTTCTCATTCTATGGTTTGGTTCTTTAAGAGTCCCGTATCCTCGATTTGAAACCCACTTAGAATCCTTAAGCGGAGGATTTCAACAATTTCTGTAATTGGGAATTACAAGATGAAGTATTTAAATGTAACCTGTATCTACACTATGTTCTGTTGTTTCTCCATTTTGAAATGTTTCCCTGGTTTTTCTGCTTTGAACAAACATCTAACTATTTCTAATTTTTCTCTTTTTTACCAAACATTAGCTTAATTTTTGCAATTTTATTCTTTTTACCACACAGTTCTTCTTTGTTTGTTTTTTCCCAATTGTTTTCTCTTTGTATAAACATGAACAGAAAAGGTGTCCAGTATTTACGTAACATAAAAACATTTTTCATTTATAAGTCGCTCTGGAGTATAAGTCACAGGAACGGCCAACCTATGAAAAAAAAAAAAAAAGTGCGACTTATAGTCCGAAAAATACGGTACTTTAAGAATGAAAACTTTATTTACAACTTGAGCAACCACGGCTTGTTGACGGTTGCTTGTGAGATTTTGCAAAATGAAAGACAGAGCTGATCTTTTCCCGCCTTTTATTCCAAATGTTTTTTTTTTCCACTGCATAGTCTGTGTAAGCCCCACCCCCCCAATGTATAGTCCCACAAACACCCAATACTAGCATCCCCACATCATAAAACACACATGAGGGGGATTAGAGTGAAGATTTTTGGGACTCGGTAATACTTTTTGAATATTCCTGGGCTTTCCGGGACATACCACTGTATGAGGACTGTAGGGGGGTGGCACACACGCTCCTACGCAGGGCAGACAGGCCGCTGCTTAAAAGGGTAAAAATCCTACTTGCCGTGTAAACAAACCATGTGAGCAAGCACTTGTTTGACCTTTTTGCTCTGAAAAAATTTGAAGGCAACTTTAAATATTACACTATTAAATATGACATGATGGAATAGTCATAAAATGCAACAAAATTGTAAAAAAAAAAAAAAAAAAAAAAAACATACAAAGCAGTCATCCTTTCCTCCACGGAATCATCCTTCCATGGATCATCGTGTTTATGCGTGAATCCACAACGCACTTTCATACCACATAAGTGAAAGACAAGATATTCGGACATTTTAAAGAACAAAAAAAAAAAAAAATTAAAGAACAAAAATAATTATGAAAAAACCTGATAAGTTTTGTTTTGCAGGAAACTCCAAAAACCAAGCAGCGTTTTAGCCAAGTGGAGACAAGTAAAGGTAACATTAAGAGTGTGCGTTTGTTGGCGACATTGAGCTCTAATTTTGTGGCGCACCCCCACGACTCCATCCCAAACATCCAATCACAGAGAAAGTTAGCCATAACTAATAATTAACAACTAAAAACAATATAATATAAAGTTATATTAGTAAGATATATTTTTTTACTGTTCATTTTCTGTGTTTAATGTCACTAACAGATGAAGTGTCCACCAGGTGGCGTACGTGGTGCACGACGCGCATTGTGGTGCGCCTCTGTTGCGCAGTCCAGTGCGCCCTGCGCATTTAAAGGCGTTTATTTGATTCGTTAAGATTACACTCGGTTGTGTTAAACCCTATCACGCCTTCTCTAGTCCTTCTTTGCCACTTGCGCCGATGGGAGGTACAGGGGGGCGCGGGTGCGCCGTACCGCGCCGCTCAAAAAATTTGCAAAGTGCAGTGGCCACACCCCGTAGACGCAGAACAGGTGCGCATGATCTACGAAAATAGAGCTCAATGTGTTGTTTTTCTGTACGCAGAAAAACCCAGCCACATTGAATGCATCATTCTATCTTAGTGGAAAGCAGCAAAGTGTGGACCGTGATGGAGAATTCGGGATAGCAACAGGGAAAGCAGTGGGTTTCCTCACCTGTACTGTCTTTAGGAGATGCAGGTACTAGGTAGCGTGTACTGGAGATGCGTGTACTGCAGAAGGAGCGACGTTTGTACACATAAAATAAAAAAAAAACATAGTAAAATGTCCAGACTCATTTGGCTCATTTGAGTATCCTGCCAGTCTTTAAAGTAGTACAACAAAAAAATGTCTATTGGTTAAAAAAAAAAAAAAAAAAAGTACAACCCCCTTACTCTGAATCCCCGCCCCCCCCTCCCCCCCAACCTTTAGACGAAGACCCTGGGTCCAAAGCCCCGTCATAGCTCGTCGTGGGCGGCGGCTTCGTCCGCTTTGAGCCGGAACTCGGCCGCCGTGATCTGGCCGTCGCCGTTGCGGTCCTGGTTGTTGAACATGTTGTCGATGATGCGGTAGGGGTCGAAGCCGGGGGCCAGGCGACCTTTGCCCTCGCTCACCTGCCTCATGATGTAGTCGGTGAACTAGCCAAGACACAAAAAAAACGACAACTAAGTCATTCATTCTTTACCGGCTCGTCTCCCGGGAGTCGCAGAGGGGCGTGGCTCCGGGGTCTCAAATGAGGTCGCAAAACTTTGCCATTAACCGCTGTGGCTGTAGGCGACATCCTGCGTCTTATCCCTTTGTAGCTCTGCATGCGCTTTAAAATGTTGCGACCCGGCTGTGCGGGGCGTGAAAGTCATCGATATGACGACCGGGTACCTTCCTCCAGCGGCTGCTACACGTAGCAAGGATGAGTTAGCACGCGTATGCTAATTGGCGATCTTCTTCCTCCGAATCTGCTCCCTTGTGTGTGTAAAGGTAGCCATATTTTGGGAGCGTAGAGAACGCGTTTACCACCTTCTAAATATGCTTTGAATATTATTAGAGCCCTCTTGACACAAAATAACACCCCTATAGTCACTTTTACACTTTAGTAGCTAGTATAGTAGAAGTGATAAGAGACAATAATACATTTAAGACATAAATAAGACATAACATAGCCTTTTTTGGTCGGTTTGTTTTTACTTCCTGTTTGTGTACAGTGCTTCCTGCGGTGGCAATTGTCTGAATGTAACGCTACTGCCACCTAGTGACCAAATATACCTTCCTTATGTTTCTGTGTTACTCCATTTAAGCATTTGTTTTGTTTCATTTAGGTAAAAATATGCATAATTAAAATACTAATAAAGGATGTAGTCAAGTACTCGGCAGTATAATTTATGATTTATGAGATAAATATATTCCTGACGTTACACACGTGAGGGTTGATGAAGTGTCGGGAGGGTCTCCGTACCTCAGAAGGTTCCACCTGCTCGTTCTTGTCCTTGTCCATCTCGGTGAAGAGGTCCGCCGACACGTCCTGGTTCCAGATGAACATGTAGCCTTCAGGAAGTCCCTCCTCCATGTCCACCAGCTCCACGTCAAACACCAGCACGGCGCTGCCCGGCACCTCACCGGCTGCACGCAAACAAAACAATCAGCTGCTGATTGGTCGAGGTTTGATGGACAGCTCAGAGACCAGAGGAGCAGTCGCCATAAGGTGGGTCTTTAGCTCCCCATAAACAAAACGGAAACCTTCCCATTGCTGCCTTAGTGTTATTTGCATATGCAAATATATATAACCATATATAAATATATAGAAAATAATAAAATATAACATAGTTAAAATATGAATCAATAATAATAATGTAAAAAATAAATATTATCAAATGTATCATTTTATGTAAACATTTCTACACCTCTTTAACTCGTCGGAAACCAAAACACGCACAATAAAAAATACAAACAAAAATATAAAAAAACAGACACATTACAAAATAAAAAAATAATAAATTATATAATATACAAAATTAAAAAATATAAAATAATTTGATATTAATAGAGTAATAATAAATCGATAAAGACATTTTAAAAATGAAAGGATGCTGAAAGCCAAAATGTTCATTTTTAAAATGTCTTTATCGATTTATTATTACTCTATTAATTATGTATGCAACCATTGACGGCAAATTTAAAAAGATTCGAACAAAAATCTAAACATTAAAAAATACGTATAAAAAAAATTGGTAATTAAATAAAATCAAAATATATAAAATACATAATAATAAAATAAATATATAATAATAAATAATACAAAATAAAAAAATACCTAAAATCTAAACATAAAAAAATTAGGAAATTAAATAAAATCAAAATATATAAAATACATGATAAAATAAATATATAATAATAAATAATACAAAATAAAAAAATACCTACAAATCTAAACATAAAAAAATGTATTTAAAAATTAGGAAATTAAATAAAATCTAACTATATTAAATACATAAAATAAATATATAGTAATAAATAATACAAAATAAAAAAATACCTAAAAATCTATACATTAAAAAATATGTATAAAAAATTGGGAAATTGAATAAAATTTAAATATATTAAATACTTAATAAAATAAATATATAATAATAATAGAAAATAAAAAAAAATACCTAAAATTCTAAACATTAATAAAATATGTATCAAAAAATTAGGAAATTAAAGAAAATCAAAATATATTAAATACATAATAAAATAAGTCTATAATAATAAATAATACCAAATAAAAATAATCCATGTTGTATTTTTCCCGATTCTACTTTTGGGTTGTGTCGGATTGTGTTCACCCCATCGGGCGATGTGGCGTGTGAAGGTCATGAGCGAGTTGTTGGGCGCCGCACTTACTGACGCCTCCCTCGCCGTAGCCGAGGTGAGGAGGGATGACCAGGTGCCTCCGCTCGCCCACGCACATTCCAATGAGCCCCTCCTCCATGCCGGGGACCACCTGGTTGGCTCCCAGGACAATGTTGTACGTCTTCTCGTAGTTGTAGCTGAAAGAGAGGAAACGACGAATCCCATGAGCGATGAAGCCAAGCGGCGTCGGCGGCAGGATGAAAGAATGCGGGCTGACGTGGAGTCCAGGGCGCTGCCGTCCATCAGCGAGGCGTTGTAGTGGTACTTGACGAAGTCGCCCTTCTTGCTCGTCTTCTCGCACACGTCCGGCTTGAGCGTGACCGTCATCTCCGTCGTGTCCGCCGGGTTGTGGAAGTCGATGATGTGCACGTCGAACACCAGCACGGCCGAGCCGGGGATCTTGGAACCTGGAAAGAAGCCAGAAAAGCGGCTGTAGGCGACCTCATGTCTTCCAATTACTCCAAATGGTCTTTTTGGTCACGCCTACCTGTGCCCTCCTCTCCGTAGGCGAGATGAGGAGGGATGGTGATGGTGCGCCGCTCCCCCGTGCACACGCCAATCAGTCCTTCGTCCATGCCGGCGATCACGTAGCCCCGCCCCACGTAGGTGTCGTATGTGCGGTTACGAGAGTAGCTGCAAAAAAAAATTATTTCAAAATAAAATACTATACATACATGTTCTCCCCGTGCATGCGTGGGTTTTCTCCGGGTACTCCGGTTTCCTCCCACATTCCAAAAACATGCTAGGTTAATTAGCCACTCCAAATTGTCCATAGGTATGAATGTGAGTGTGAATGGTTGTTTGTCTATATGTGCCCTGTGATTGGCTGGCCACCAGTCCAGGGAGGACCCCGCCTCTCGCCCAAAGACAGCTGGGATAGGCTCCAGCACCCCCGCGACCCTCTTGAGGATAAGCGGTAGAAAATGAATGAATGAATGAATGTTTTTTTTCTTTAATATGTCATTATAATAATAATAATAATAATATGTATGCTATTAAAATGACATAATATTACAACATTAATTCTGCAAAATGACAACTTTTTTCTCTTGTTTTTTCATTTTGACTATGTTCTTATTTCTGATTTTTTTCAAAATATTTAAAACTTTCATTTTGTTCTTCCTCCTCCCAGAATTATGACTTTATTCATCATATTTTGACCACATTGCTAACATAACTCATTTTCTAAAAGTGGTTCTGTTTCTTATGATAAAAACATCTTCCTTTAATAATCCAACTGTAGGATACCAAAATGTTATTTTTCTTCACAATATCATATCACCTTATTGTAACTTATGATTCCATTTTTTTCTCATATTACGGCTTTGAAAAATACTATTTCACAGCTATGCTACTAAAATGACATTATTTTTCCTCGTAATGTTACAAATATTGCTGTTGTATATGACAATATTTTTCTTGCGATATTCCAACTTCATTCTTGTAAAATTACAGCAGATTTTTTCATTCCTGCTGCAGTTTATTTTTTTTTAATTTTCCAATGATTCTTACTTCCTGTAGATATTCTTCTTGTTATTTATTTGTATTAATATTGTAGTATTATCTTACATTATATTGTTGTATTATCTTATCTTTTAACAATGTCATTTTCCCCATCATGTGTTGTTTTGTTAGGGTCTCATAATATTTATATTTATTTATATTTATTTATATTTATTTATATTTATTTATATTTATTTATATTTATTTATATTGATGTATATTGATGTATATTGATGTATATTTATTTCATTTTAATTTATTTTATTTTATTTTAATTTATTTTATTTTAATTTATTTTATTTTAATTTATTGTAATTTAATTTATTGTAATTTAATTTATTGTAATTTAATTTATTGTAATTTATTGTAATTTAATTTAATTTAATTTAATTTAATTTAATTTAATTTAATTTAATTTAATTTATTTTATTTTATTTTAATTTATATATTAAACAGACATTTCAAGGTCGTGCTGGTAATGAAAATCCTGATACTGAGGACTTTGTTGCTGGTCCAGTCTTCTTCTCACCCAGTCCCACCATCCATAAGACCACATCCTGTTATATTGTTGCCGTCTCCCTCCCGTATCTTTACAGCTGCACCCCCTGCAGCCCCCCCACACACATTCCTTCCCAGACGACCTTGAAAGCTTGTTTTTTCACACCCTCACCCACACATGAACTCCACCAACTGTGGTGTTTCTCATCATTAGGTAGCACTTACTTATAATGCAGTTACCAATTAGTCCAATTAGTCACTAATTAGTCTTTAAAAAATCAAATGAATAGAAATTGAAAGTGTTTTTTTTGTCTTCTCCCCCAAGCGCGTCCTCATCCAGATCCCAGAAGGCCGAATTGAAGACCCATACGAGTGCTGCCACCTTGCGGCCAACAAGCGGAATGGCGCGCGGAAGCTTTTTAAGGCAACACCCCTCACGTGCCCTCACTGACCTGGAGTCAAAAAAGGTTCCGTCCAGGAGGCTCCCGTTGTAGTGGTAGCGCACAAAGTCTCCTTCCACCGTCTTGCGACCGCATGACTCGGGGACCTGCTGGTTGGTCACGGCGATGCCGTCTCGGGGGTTGTGGAGGTCCAGCAGGACCACGTCGAACACCAGAGACGCCTGGCCGGGAATGTCGCTACCTGGAAAAACACATCCGCTCTTTGGTTTGGTGTGTTTATTTACAGTCTGGAACACTTGGAATCAATGTTAGAAACTTTTGGATATTTTCATTCATTTTAATTTTAATTTCATTTTGGATGTTTCTGAATCCAAAGGTTTTTTGGGGGGTCTCAAAAATACTATTGCTGTAATTAGTAATATATTATATGATATTATTACAAATGTTAATATTATTATAAATGTAATAATGACATTGAAATATTTGCTAATATTTCTCTTTATCTGTATGTAATATAATATATTGCTGTAAAGAATCCTACATTTTTATTAGTATAGTATTATCGTTATTTTTTATTCATTAGTCCATTTATTATTTAATATTTATTTGTTTTATTTTATTTCATTTATTTTTATTTTTTTTATTTTTTTAAATTTTTGTATTTTATTTGTATTTTACGTTGTATTTTATTAAATTTGTATTTTATTTAATTTTTATTAAATTTGTACTTTATTTAATTTTATTCAATTTGTACTTTATTTAATTTTATTCAATTAATTTTAATTTTAATTTTAATTTTAATTTTAATTTTAATTTTAATTTTAATTTTAATTTTAATTTTAATTTTAATTTTAATTTTAATTTTAATTTTAATTTTAATTTAATTGTAATGTAATTTAATTTTAATTTAAATTATATTTCATTTGTCTTATACATTATAGAATTATTATATAATAATAATCATAAAAACAATAATATAATCGAATCGCTTTCAGCGCCAAAGCAACGACGGACGCCACATGATCACCGGAACATCAAAGCACTTCCGCCGATGTCGTCGCCAATCAGGAGCAAGGCTCGTCACGTTCGGCGGATCGCTCACCGTCTCCGTTTTCGCCGTATCCGAGGGACGGAGGCATGGTGACGATGCGCCTCTCGCCCACGCACATGCCCAGCAGGCCCTGATCCATGCCAGCGATCAGCCACCCGATGCCCACGTAGGTGTCGTACGTCCGCATGCGGGTGTGGCTGGAACACAAAGCGGAGACCATTCCTCAAATGGATTGTGTTGTGTTGTTACCCGTCAAAAGTTTAGGGACATTATCTCATTCAGCAAAATGATAAAGTGTCTCCAAACTTTTGACCGCCATACATGGATGCCCAAAGTACGGCCCTTCATTTTTCAGAATCAAATTTTCATTTCAATCAGAATCTTGGAAATGAAACTTTTAATATTACAATAGTAAAGTCAAAATACTATGAAAATGTACACATAATATTAAGAGAAAAAAGACAAGGAACTTAATATTTACAAAATACAAATACATACATTTACAAATATTTACAAAAACTATTTGTTAAAGCAAAAAATTAAAAAAACAAGCAGTCATTTTATGACAATAAGGACAAAATATTAAAATTAAATGATGAGGAAAAAATGCAAAAAAATTAAATATTAAATATTAATATAAATAATAAAAATAAAATAATTTTATGAAAAACATTACATTTAAAAAAACTTGTTGTTGGTTGGTAAAGTTAAGATTACAATAATAAAATCACATTATTATGATACCAATAATAATAATTATTATATTTTTTATTTTATTATTATTATTATATTATATATAATAAATAATAAATATAATATAATAATAAAATATATATAATTATATTATTATATAATTATAAAAAAACATAATTTTAAGGGAGAACATTTACAAGAAGAAATATTTAAATATATTTCAATATTTTTACAATTAAATTTAAATATTTGTACAATTGTAAAAAATAAAAATAAGTAAAAAATAACAGGCAAAATGTGGGGAAAATGTGCACTCATTTCAGGAGAATAAAGAGATGTAAGAATATAGAAAAAAAATAATATAAAAATTCAAATGTTCAAGAGTACAAATGTAAAAAATAAAATCAAATTTTAGGAAATGTAAAAGTGAAATAAAAGTAAAGTAAAAGTTGAATATAATAATAATAATATGGAAAACATTATGAGAATAAAGTCATAAGGAGAACAAGAAAAAAAGTTGAAATAATTGTTACAAAAAAGCACAACATAAAGGAGGGAAAAAGGTGCATTCAGGGCCCTTGAATAAAACTGTATTATACGGTATCACCCATAAAACAAACATGGACGTGTGTAAGCTCTACCTGGAGTCAAAGAGCGTTCCGTCCAGCAGCGTCCCGTTGTAGTGGTAGCGTACGTAGTCGGACACCTCCACCTTCCTGGAGCAGGTGGCGGGGGTGTGGTAGGTGTCCACCTTCACGCCGTCCTCGGGGTTCCACACGTCCAGCAGGAGGACGTCAAAGTGGAGGATGGCGTCCGCCGGGATGATGTCGCCTGAAAGGCCAAGAGCGGGGACGCCAGCGGGGCGGTTAGAACCCTGAACGTAATCAACCCAAGCTAAGCACTTTTCTTTGAGGAGAAAGGGGTGTCCAAAGTGCGGCCGGGGGACCGTTTGTGGCCCGAGCTTGTTTTTTTTTTCATTGAGCCATGACAATTTCTAAAAATAGAAGTTGTAATTTGACAATAAGGAAAAAGGAAAGTAGGGATGTTCCCGTCAGGGTTTGATGCTGCCGATCCTGAAACCTGATCCTGATACCGATAATCCAAAGCCATTTAAAGTATCAGCTGATATCAATAACGGGCTTTTTCACTGATATCGGCCGATATTGATCGGTGGCTGATTGATAGGGCACCCTTTATGACAATAATGTCAGAATCATATAAGGAAATATACGCATATATATATATATATATATATATATATATATTTTTTTTTTTTTAAGTATTTCATAAAAAAGTATTTCATGAATGACAATAATGTCAGAATCATATGAGGAAATATACGCATATATATATATATATATATATATATATATATATTTATTTATTTATTTTTTTAATATATTTTTTATTTATTTTTTATTTTTATATTTTTTAATTTTTTTTAAAGTATTTCATACAAAAGTATTTCATGAATTTCAACTTTCTGCCACTAAAATGATTTACGAGAATAATGGCAAAATATGAACAGAAAAAAAGTCATATTCTATAACAAGAATAAACTATATTTTAGTAGTGCATAGTTAAAATATTAAAGAAATATGTATCTATAATATATTTATTTGTTAAAAGATTTAAAAAATATTTTTACAAATATATAAAATTATAAAAAAAATTAAAATACAATCTTTAAATTTATAATAATAAAGTTATTTTATTATGAGAAGAAAATTGACAAAGATTGAAGAATGTTGCACTCTTTCTTTTGTATGCTTTCAGAGGGTGTGCCTTCCTGATATGGGCGTGCCCAGATACAAGCTATTAGCTGTAGAAGCTGAGTGGGCGTGGCCACAGAGCGTTTTGGAAATCCAGCTGGAATAGGGGCAGATTCTGGAAGATCTAGAAAGCTGGGTTATTGTGTGTAGCTGCTCTATAGGAGTCCACAACTCAATGCAAAGGGTCTAGAAATGAGCATAATAGGATAATAGGTCCCCTTTAATAAGAAACTTCAACTATTTCAATGAATTTTTGGAACAACCTTTGGACCCCCAGTTCCCAAATGACATCAATCAAGCCACAAAACCACATTTAGTCCCAAGACCGGAACCCCTACACGCCGTGTCCACAGCCGCCATGAAGGCTACGCACCGTATCCTTGCTTCCCGTAGGCCAGGTGTGGCGGGATCTTCACCAGCCTCCTCTCGTTGACGCACATTCCCACCAGAGCTTTGTCCATGCCTTGGATCAGCTGCCCTTTTCCCACAAACACGTTGTAGCTGCTCCCTCGGTCGTAGCTGGAACACAAACCGTCTCAATCACACCTGGAATCACACCTGGAATCACACCTGTTCCCAAGTGGTTCACCCCGTCGGTGCAATGTGAACACAATGCGGTTTACAAGAACCGTTTCAGTCAGATCTTTTTCAGTTGCTTCCTGAATGACTCCGGTCCACTTTTGGGCACATTTGTGAAACTGTTCAACAGTGTGAACTCAGTCCTTACAAAGTGGACTGAAAGTGGGACTGAAATGTTGTTGACATTTGGAGCGATGTGAACACAAAGCGGTTCCAATCACACCTGGAATCACACCTGTTCCCAAGTGGTTCACCCCGTCGGTGCAATGTGAACACAATGCGGTTTACAAGAACCGTTTCAGTCAGATCTTTTTCAGTTGCTTCCTGAGTGACTCCGGTCCACTTTTTGGGCCCATTTGTGAAACTGTTAAACAATGTGAACTCAACCCTTACAAAGTGGACTGAAAGTGGGACTGAAATGTTGTTGACATTTGGAGCGATGTGAACACAAAGCGGTTCCAATCACACCCGAAGTCACACCTGTTCCCAAGTGGTTCACCCCGTCGGTGCGATGTGAACACAATGCGGTTTACAAGAACCGTTTCAGTCAGATCTTTTTCACTTGCTTCCTGAGTGACTCCGGTCCACTTTTGGGCCCATTTGTGAAACTGTTAAACAGTGTGAACTCAGTCCTTACAAAGTGGACTGAAAGTGGGACTGAAATGTTGTTGACATTTGGAGCGATGTGAACACAAAGCGGTTCCAATCACACCCGAAGTCACACCTGTTCCCAAGTGGTTCACCCCGTCGGTGCAATGTGAACACAATGCGGTTTACAAGAACCGTTTCAGTCAGATCTTTTTCAGTTGCTTCCTGAGTGACTCCGGTCCACTTTTTGGGCCCATTTGTGAAACTGTTAAACAATGTGAACTCAACCCTTACAAAGTGGACTGAAAGTGGGACTGAAATGTTGTTGACATTTGGAGCGATGTGAACACAAAGCGGTTCCAATCACACCTGAAGTCACACCTGGAATCACACCTGTTCCCAAGTGGTTCACCCCGTCGGTGCGATGTGAACACAATGCGGTTTACAAGAACCGTTTCAGTCAGACCTTTTTCAGTTGCTTCCTGAGTGACTCCGGTCCACTTTTTGGGCCCATTTGTGAAACTGTTAAACAATGTGAATTCAACCCTTACAAAGTGGACTGAAAGTGGGACTGAAATGTTGTTGACATTTGGAGCGATGTGAACACAAAGCGGTTCCAATCACACCTGAAGTCACACCTGTTCCCAAGTGGTTCACCCCGTCGGTGCAATGTGAACACAATGCGGTTTACAAGAACCGTTTCAGTCAGATCTTTTTCAGTTGCTTCCTGAGTGACTCCGGTCCACTTTTTGGGCCCATTTGCGAAACTGTTAAACAATGTGAACTCAGTCCTTACAAAGTGGACTGAAAGTGGGACTGAAATGTTGTTGACATTTGGAGCGATGTGAACACAAAGCGGTTCAGGTTTACTTGGCTTTTTTAAGAACTCACCCAAAGTGGTACGGAGGGAGAACTGGAACAATGTAAACGCGAGAAGGATTGAGTTCCTTTCACTGTTGGTTCAATTTTGGTGCCAATACCAAAGATTGTATGTGTGAAAACACTCAACAGAAAGTGGATTCAATTTGATTCAGTGTTCACATTGACTTTAAATGGTTTCCAAATGGTGAACAAATGTGATTCAGGTTTCTGGTGCCACTCTACATGAACCTTGGGGCCCCCTTGTCAACTTTTTCTCTTGTTCCCAAGCTACTCCAGTCCACAATTGTGAAACTGTTAAACAGTGTGAACGCAATCCTTACAAAGTGGACTGAAATGTCAACATTTTGAGCGATGTGAACACAAAGCGGTTCGGGTTTACTTGGCTTTTTTAAGAACTGTAGAGTGCCACCCCACCCGAAGTGGTACGGAGGGAGAACTGGAACCGGAAGTCACAATGTGAACGCGAGAAGGATTGAGTCCCTTTCACTGTTGGTTCAATTTTGGTGCCAATACCAAAGATTGTATGTGTGAAAACACTCAACAGAAAGTGGATTCGATTTGATTCAGTGTTCACATTGACTCTAAATGGTTTACAAATGGTGAACAAATGTGATTCAGGTTTCTGGTGCCACTCTACATGAACCTTAGGGCCCCCTTTTTCTGCTGGTTCCCGTCTTACTCTGGTCAACTTTAGGACTGTTTAGACATTCTGAACTAAATCCTTTCAAAGTGGACTAAAAGGTCAACATTTGGTGAGCGATGTGAACACAAAGCGGTTCAGGTTTACTTGGCTTTTTTAAGAACTGTGCCTCCACACCCCAAAGTGGTACAGAGGGAGAACTGGAACTGGAAATGAAGTCACAATGTGAACGTGAGAAGGATTGAGTTCAATTTTTGACCAATACCAAAGATTGTATGTGTGAAAACACTCAACAGAAAGTGGATTCAATTTGATTCAGTGTTCACATTGACTCTAAATGGTTTACAAATGGTGAACAAATGTGATTCAGGTTTCTGGCGCCACTCTACATGAACCCTGGGGCCCCCTTGGGGGTCACCGTTTCCTCTTGTTCCCAAGCTACTGCAGTCCACTTTTGTGGAAACAGTCTTGACATTTTGAACTCATTCCCTTCTAAGTGAAATAAAAAGGTCAACATTTGGTGTGTTTAACTTGAACAATGTGAACACAAAGTGGTTCCGGTTCACTTGACTTTCTGGTGTCACTTACAGGAACCGTGAAAGCAAGTCAAACCTTTTTCTGCTGGTTCCCGTCTTACTCTGGTCCACTTTAGGACTGTTTAGATGTTCTGAACTAAGTCATTTCAAAGTGGACTAAAAGGTCAACATTTGGTGTGTTTAATCTGAACAATGTGAACACAAAGTGGTTCCGGTTCACTCGACTTTCTGGTGTCACTTACAGGAACCGTGAGAGCAAGTCAAACCTTTTTCTGCTGGTTCTCGTCTTACTCTGGTCCACTTTAGGACTGTTTAGACATTCTGAACTAAATCCTTTCAAAGTGGAGTAACAAGTCAACATTTGGTGTGCAATGTGAATACAAAGCGATTGGGGTTTACTTTGCCTTTTCATGAACTGTGGTGTCCAACCCAGAGCCAAAGTGGTTCAAAGTGGTCCGGCGGGACACCTGGAACCACTTTGAAATGAAGTTCCAATTTGAGCGCGAGAAGGATGAATCCCTTTTTGATTCATTTTAGTACCGAAAGGATTGGATGTGGAAAAATCACTCAACAGAAAGCGGATTCAATTTGATTCAGTGTTCACATTGCACGTCAGCTTTAAAGAGGACCCAGTTCTCCTTCTGGTCTGAACGGGCCTCGGATCCTATAATTCCATCAATGCCAACTGAACCTGAGCCACTTGGTTTCAACAACTTTAACAAACTGGTTTGACTCATTTTGATACATTTAGACTGTTAAAACGGACCAAAGTGGACCCAAATCTGAAACCGCTTCAGCTCGAGTGTCCCCACAGCTCAGTGTGCCTGCGTGGCTCTCAGCGCCCTCCAACCGGAACCCTTGCGGAGGTCTTACCTGGAGTCGAACTTCTTGCCGTCCGGGAACATGCCGTTGTAGTGGTACCGGACATAGTCGCCCACCTTGACGGCGCGGACGCACTGCTCGGGTTCGAACGTCTTCTCGATCAGGATGTCGTCTAACGGAACCAGGGGAGCGCTGCAGGCGGCTAAGGCCACCAGAACCGACAGACACGCCACCCTGTGCACCCCCCGCAGCATTTTTAGACCGGGGGTAGACTTTGAGGAGGGGTACAAAGTTACTATGGTGGCGGAGTGTGTGTGTGTCCCGGGTGGTTTCCTCAAAGTCTACGCTAAGTAGGACCGACGTCCTGCCTTCCCGGTCCTAGTTCTTGAAAGACATCCTGTAAAGCTGCATGGATTAACACCACATCCGCTTGAGCGACGAATACAAAAGAACTCATCGTTCTATTTAACACGCCTTAATGTGCGTAATAAATGATAAGAATCATGGAGTCATCATTAATAAACTAATCGTGAGTGACAAACACAAACAAAGATAAACTAAAGCGATATTACATATCTCTTATTGTGAAACAAAAAGTACAGTTTCCGGTATTATGTTATCTTCGCGTCACGTGGACTTGACACGTCCAACAGGCTTCAATGGAGTGTTTTTTTTACTTGGGTTACCACGTTTTTGCTCATGCGCAGTGGAGCCTCGGCGAAGTGTCAACGTGGTAGGGGTCTCCACGTCGCGCGCACACACCCCCTACTGACTTCCGGGTTTAGCCTCGCTCGCGTGCACATGTCAAAGCTAAACTTGTGTAATATTTACACGCTTCGACGGCATAATAGTTCAATATTTAGCGTCACTAAAGTAAAGTTTGGGGATTACTTTGGAGATTTTTGATTGGGGGGAGTGTGGAGGGGGGGTTGTATGGGCAGGAATGTCTCTACGTGGCAGTGGGCGGGGCGAACATCTCGCTGTGAGGGGTGCGAATTAGCCACCAAGAGCTAACTTGCTGCCTTTTATTCAGTTTTCGAACAACTTATTCCACTTTAATGACTTTATTTGTGTCTTGTTGTGTTGTAGTATCGGACTGTGGAAGTTTAAATAACTAAGAAGCAGTGATTTCAGCGTGGGAGGAGCTCCAGCACCCCTACGCTCGTGGGGATGGGCTATACTGCTTATTCTGGTATCGATTCGATACCAAGGAAGTAGAACCGTAGTTCAGTTGAACTACAAGTAGTAGAACTGCAGTAGAACTTTTTTCTTGGAATTTATCGGTTTGAATTAAAATTAAAAACGAAAAAAAAATTAAAAGGCTAACAAATAAACAATGTTGTTTGTGAACAATGTAATGCAACACAAATATCAGCAAAAGACTCAAATTATTACATTAATTTACTTTCTTAATTAATTCACCAAAATAACGTCAATAATGCAAAATACTTATTTTAAACAAAACACTATTGATTATCAATGTAACGATATCAATATATTGATACCATACAAATCATGGTATCGATGGGATCGATATTTGGATCGATCCACCCCATAACCCCGGAGAATCTTGGTCCGGACGCAAGTCCTCCAACAACAACATGGAACCCTCGACCCTTCCACCTCGGCTCGTCCGGACCTCGGCCCTGGTCCTCTTCTTCCTGGGTTCGGTTCTGTGCCAGTACGAGAAGTACAGCTTCCGGAGCTTCCCCAGACACGAACTCATGCCGCTGGAGTCGGCCTACAAGTACGCGCTGGACCAGTACACCGGGGAGAAGTGGGGGGACTCGGTGGAGTACATGGAGGTGTCCCTGCGTCTCTACCGGCTGCTGCGGGACAGCGAGGCCTTCTGCAACCTCAACTGCAGCTCCGTGCGCCGCCACGACGAGGACAAGTTCGCGGACTTCCCGGAGCTCAGAGCCTTCGGGAACGTCCTCCAGCGGGCCCAGTGCCTGAAGCGGTGCAAGCAGGGCCTCCCCGCCTTCAGGCAGGCCCTGCCCAGCAGGGAGACCCTGGAGGAGTTCGAGAGGAGGGAGCCCTACCGGTACTTGCAGTATGCCTACTTTAAGGTGAGTTGGGGTGCGCATGCGCGATGGACATGTTGCCAAAGTATCCTATATCCAGTTTTACAATTACCTGTAGTTGTGCGCGTGCCGACGCGATATACGTCATGACGTCATATGCGTGCCACGGATGCAGTCCTGTACTAAAAATGGTGGCGCTCTTCATAAACCAATGTTGCATTGACTTGAATTTTCTCGCACAGCTCTACACAAAACCCGCTGTAACTTTATTGCGTTTCGATGAATTGCCACAAAATTTGGTACACACCTTTATGGGACCGACGATCACATGTGTGTGAAATCTGAGCACGATTGGTTGAAAAACATGGCCGCCATTAATCAAAACATCTTACTTCCATAGTAACTAATTGTCCGTAAGTAGCTAAAACTTTAAGCAACCAATAGGGGGCGCCACACATCATTTTTTTTGTGTGTGTCGTCAGTCCGACAAGCTAGCCAAGGCGGTGTCGGCCGCCCACACCTTCCTCCTCAAGCACCCAGACGACGAGATGATGCAGAAGAACATGGCCTACTACAAGAGCCTTCCGGGGGCCGAGGAGCACCTCAAAGATCTGGAGACCAAATCCTACGAGGTATTTCCTGCCAAGCGTGCAAATACGGATTTTTTTTGTATTAATCCGGATGTGTGCGTTCTTTCTTCTTAGACGCTGTTCGTGCGCGCGGTGCGGGCGTACAATGGCGACAACTTCCGCACGTCGGTGTCCGATATGGAGCTGGCGCTGCGGGACTTCTTCAAGGTCTACGACGAGTGTCTGGCCGCCTCGGAGGGCCCGAGGGACGTTAAGGACTTTAAGGACTTCTACGCCTCCATAGCGGGTTGGTAAAGTTCACACACGGGTCCAACATCAGCCCCCCCCCCAACCCCGAACCCCCGGTCCCAATATTTCAGATGCAATATTGCTGGTTTGAGAATGTAGTCAAAGATGGCCTCCTTATGCAATCATCTTCACCACTCAGGCCTGTTGCTGTCCCAATACTTTTGGCCATGTAGTACACAGGTATCCAAAGTGCGACCTGGGGGCCATTTGTGGCCTGTAGCTTTATTGGCCCACAGCACATTCTAAACATAACACTTAAATACCCCCCCCCCCACTTAAAAAAATATCAAATCAGCCGTAATTTTACAAAAATTAAGTGAAAATGCTAATATTTCAAGTAGTAATATTTTGAAATAATTTTTAATTTGAAAAAAATTAAATTAAAATTTTAGGAAAATTAGGTTGTCGGAAAAATTATAATGATAATTATGAGAAGAAAATTGACAAGTTTACAAGTATGTATATATTTAAAAATATATATATATATAATATATATATATATATAAATTATATGACATCAAGTAAAAAAAAGAAAAGAAAAAAATATATATAAATATATATAAATTATATGATATCAAGTGGAAAAAAATGTGATTTTGCGAGAATAAACTGTAAAATGTAATTTTAGTAGAATTGGAATGAAATATTAAAATAATAAATATGTTATTTTTTTAAAAAGTCACAATACTGTGAGAATGAAGCAAATTAAAACAAAGTTGTAATTCTTAGAAAATGAAATTTGGGTAAAAAGTGGTAATATTACAGACATCAAGTGGAGATAATATTTGGGGAATAAAGTCAGAATAATAAACGAGACGAAAACTTACAGAGAAAGAAAATAAAATGTTAGGAAGATTAAAAGAAAACAGCAAAAGTAGGGAAAAAATAGAGCGAATAATTCACATTTTTCTTGAAATATATTTAAAATGTCAAATATATTTAAAATTATGAGTCTCCCACAATTTTGTCCCGTCTAATTTGGAGGGAATTTGGGGGTATCAAAGTAGTTCAGATGAGAAAATTTCTAGTATTGATGATAAACTTACATAAATAAATGTATATGTAAATGTATGTATGTATGTAATGTATGTATGTAAATGTATGTATATGTAAATTACTGCAAACATACCTGATTTGTTTACTCTGGCAAAACCAAGTTCCAATGCCGCTGTTTTTAAAATGATCTCTAATATCAAACAGCTCTATGAATGTATGACTTTTGTCCAGGATGCCTTCATGGTCTCACACAAAGTTGGATTTTTTAAACTCATTCCAAAGACATGCATTTTCCCCACTCGGGTGTTAAAAAAATATTTCAGCATTGCAAAGGGAGCCACAACAAGGAGGCTGAAGAGCCACATGCGGCTCTGGAGCCGCAGCTTGCTGACCCCTAGTCCAAGTAGTAGAGATGGCTTCACCGAGGGCGTCAACTCTCTGGAACTGGTGGCCATTTTGATGAACTTCCCTTGCCGTCCATCCCCAAATGTTCTCCATGGGATGTCAATCAGGGGAAGATGAGCGATGGTCCAAAAGAGAGATGTTCTTCTCCCTGAAGAAGTCCTTGTAACATCGGGGAACTTGAACTTTCATCACTCCATCAAGTGGAGTGATGTCCCAATACTTTTGCAGATACTATTTTTAACTCCCGGCCCCTCCCCCTTGCAGACCACTACACAGAGGTCCTGGAGAGGAAGGTGACGTGCGAGAGCGACCTGACGCCCGTGGTGGGCGGCTTCGTGGTGGAGAAGTTTGTGGCCACCATGTACCACTACCTCCAGTTCGCTTACTACAAGCGTGAGGAGCACATTTTCTTCTTCCTGCTATTTAACGTCTGCTCAGGTTGTGATGAAGTCTAACGTTTTGCAGTGAAGGACCTGAAGAACGCGGTGCCGTGCGCGGCCAGCTACATGCTCTTCGACCCCTCGGATGAGGTGATGAAGAACAACCTGGCGTATTACAAGTTCCATAAGGACCAGTGGGGGCTGACGGACGAGGACTTCCTCCCGAGATCAGTAAGGAACATTTTGAAAACATCACATGCTAATTTCACAACTGCTCTTATGTTCTCATGTGTTCCACAGGAGGCCGTGCGCTACTACAACCAGACCACCATGCAGCTGGAGATGCTGGAGTTCTCCAGACGGCATCTGGCCAGCGACGACGAGGTCGGTCCAGTTCTTTTGGCTTTAATCGTGAGAACATAAGCACTCTTAGAAATCATTAATTAATCGCTATTTTTTACAAGTAACTTTTGGGCAAGAAACCACTCATTCATTCATTTGGCTGCAGTATCCTAAGTGTCCACCAGGGGGTAGCATAGTATAGCTCAATTTGTATCATGAAACAATAGTGTAGTCATTTAATTTACTTAAATCTAATTAATTTAATCCAAACAGTTAATCAAAAAATAAGCAAAAAAATCCGCCTTGCGTAAAAATGTTCATAATATAAATTGACTTTATGTGATAATAAAATTAATATACTAAATGTAAAAAATAAAAGTTTTCTTTAAGTGATGAAACTGACAATATCTAACAACATTTAACTAACATATCTATGCTAAAATAATAATTGATTGTCTCATATTTGTTGTCCGCAGGGTGACGTGGTGGAGTTTATAGATGAGTTTCTGGATTAACAAGACAAACACTGAAACACACACCAGCTTGTAGTATTTATTGAATTTTAAAATACCAAACAATATTTTCTGTCCTTTTTTTTTTTTTTTTTTTGATGGTTAAAAAAAATAATAATGTGCAGGTGACGGAAAAAAATGAATATTTGTACTCTGTTCAATGAAATAATATGTCAGCTGTGAATTGTTTTTTTACAATAAAGTCATGAGCTCAACGAAATAAAAGGAGCGGCTGGATGGCGGCGGCGGTGGATGGCGGCTGATGGCCAGAGAAGACACACACTTGAGGAATCATGTTTGAACATTGAGCGTCTGTGCAGTTTGTCGCACAAAGACGTTAAAATGTCCACCGGTGGGGAAAATTCCCTGTGTGTGTGTTGCCGCCACCTCTTTGTTTTGCCTTTTCATCCCTGCTGGCGTTAATTTGGAAACAAGAAGCAGACAACGTCTATGACAAAAAGCGAGTCTTATGGACCACTCGTCGACTCGTACCGTACCACAACGTCACAACCGAGAGGAAAATTGTAATAACATTGTAGCCGTTTGTTTTTTAGTCAGCGGGATGAAGCAAAAACGTCTTTAAATCAACGCTATGGAAGTTTGTGTAGGGGCGGGGCGGGGGCCAAGTTAGATTTCATCAAATTCTGGTGCAGATCTGGTGAATCGTTGCAAATGGGGCATCTTTCATGTTCGTTCATTCATTTTCTACTGCTTATCCTCACAAGGGTCGCGAGGGGGATGTGCTGGAGCCTATCCCAGCTGTCTTGGGGCGGGAGGACTAATGGCCAGCCAATCACAGGGCACATATAGACAAACAACCATTCACACTCACATTCATACCTATGGACAATTTGGAGTGGCTAATTAACCTAGCATGTTTTTGGAATGTGGGAGGAAACCGTACACAGTGAGAACATGCAAACTGGGTGGGATTGAACTCGGGGTCTCGTAGCTGTGAGGACAACGCGCTAACCACTCGTCCACCGTGCAGCCATCTTTCATGTTTTTTTTCTTCAAATTCCCAGAGAATGATTATAAAATGGGGGCGGCACGGCGGTCTAGGGGTTAGCGCACAGACCTCACAGCTAGGAGACCAGGGTTCAATTCCACCCTCGGGCATCTCTGTATGGAGTTTGCATGTTCTCCCCGTGCATGCGTGGGTTTTCTCCGGGTACTCCGGTTTCCTCCCACATTCCAAAAACATGCTAGGTTAATTAGCCACTCCAAATTGTCCATAGGTATGAATGTGAGTGTGAATGGTTGTTTGTCTATATGTGCCCTGGGATTGGCTGGCGACCAGTCTAGGGTGTACCCCGCCTTACGCCCGAAGACAGCTGGGATAG
Organism: Doryrhamphus excisus; assembly: GCF_030265055.1. NCBI lineage: Eukaryota > Metazoa > Chordata > Actinopteri > Syngnathiformes > Syngnathidae > Doryrhamphus > Doryrhamphus excisus. The sequence continues at coordinate 890,660 of NC_080479.1, read as the reverse complement.
GCTCCAGCACCCCCCGCGACCCTCGTGAGGAAAAGCGGTAGAAAATGAATGAATGAATGATTATAAAATGCAAGTTTATGATAAAGGTGCATGTCTATGAAAGCCGTGGAATCGAACAGGGATTTGACTTCATTTCCTGAAGATGCATGAATAAGCCAGAGTCGCATGTTTAGGAGTTTATTTAGGCCTACACAACACAGAACTGTACACGCTTCCATTGGTTCATCCAACCAATAGCAACACACAGCAGATGTCATCAAATGTTGGGTCGTATTTCCTCCTTTCATCCTTCGGGTTCCGCCTAATCGGAACCCCCTGGAACAGGTCGTTTCACACCCGGCTGCGGGAGTCCAGAACTGGACTTGAGTCTGGACACATTTTGACACCCATACGCCGACTCTACTGAATAAAATGAGCCAATCGGTCTCGAGTTTTTGACAGCAGCTTATGTAAGCTCCCTCCACTTCCTGTTACAGTAACGCTGATGTCATGCAGTGTTCAAGTAAAACCACATCGCTGCTCTTCTACACGTCAAATTCACCCATGGAGGAATCCTACACTCCACTTTTCCGACATAAAAACATTAGATTCCTGCAATGTATGGGAATTTTGTTGTCAGACCACCCGAGAATGCTGAAAACGTAAAAATACACGCGTAACGACTAAATGAGACACTCATAAAAACGACTCATTTGACATGAACACACAAACAAACATCATGTAACAATGTAACTGGACCACGCCGATGATGCAAGAATTACACTCATGTACATGCCATTTGTAACCCGCAAAGCATGCTGGGCAGCTTCCTTTTTTTTGGGTGAAATGCACACCCGGGCTTACTAGCATACCGTTTAGTAACTGGACCACGCCGACGATGCAAGCATTAAACTCACGTACATGTCATTTGTAACCCGCAAAGCATGCTGGGCAGCTTCCTTTTTTTGGGTGAAATGCACACCCGGGCTTACTAGCGTACCGTTTAGTAACTGGACCACGCCGACGATGCAAGCATTAAACTCACGTACATGTCATTAATAACCCGCAAAGCATGCTGGGCAGCTTCCTTTTTTTGGGTGAAATGCACACCTGGGCTTACTAGCATACCGTTTAGTAACTGGACCACGCCGACGATGCAAGCATTAAACTCATGTACATGTCATTTATAACCCGCAAAGCATGCTGGGCAGCTTCCTTTTTTGGGTGAAATGCACACCTGGGCTTACTAGCATACCGTTTAGTAACTGGACCACGCCGACGATGCAAGCATTAAACTCACGTACATGTCATTTATAACCCGCAAAGCATGCTGGGCAGCTTCCTTTTTTTGGGTGAAATGCACACCCGGGCTTACTAGCATACCGTTTAGCATAAAATACTTTTGTTCCGCATGTACTATATTAGCGTCTATTCCGAAAAAAAGTTTTGTGTAAAACTCAAGACAGGAACAACTTCAAATTAAAAGCACTAAATGAATAAAGACTCATCATCAACCAGTACTAGCCTGGAGTTGGTCTTTCGGAGAGGTGCACCGCACTAATATTAGCACTAGTAACGTCATTGGATCTTTACATAGTATAAGCCAGGGGTCTCAAACACACGGCCCGCGGGCCAAACGTGGCCCGCAGGACACTAGTTTGAGGCCCCCCGCCTTGATATGAAAGTTTAATGTTAGTGCGGCCCGCGCAAGTTTGATATGGATGCTGTATGGTATCATGTACCCGGAAAAAATTATTACGTTTGATTAATGTTCATGTTAAAGGTTAAATAACTGTTAATAGTTATCCTCCCTATCCGTGTGGAAGTGGTAAGTTTTTGGCTATTTAAGTTTAAAGGAAATAACTTGAAGGCTACCGTTTAGGTTGCTAGCTCTCTAGTTTGCGAGTTAGCATGTGTCTCAAGACCCTGCAGTTGCGCAATATGTTGTAAATAAAAAGAGTATAAATGTGACTATAGTCGTGTTTTGTCATGTCTACAGGGCTCTAATAATGCTTTGGTCATTTTAATCAGAAGAAAATCATTTGTCTACCCACCAACTATATGTGGTTTCTTAAGTTTTTATTATTTGCCCTTTTATTATTATTATTATTATATTTATTTATTACTGATTGATTGTTTTTCTTTATTCTTGATTTGTTTATTTATTTTTCATCTTATTTTGTGCAGAAAAATAAAAATTAAGATAACAGTGGAATGTTTTATCAGAGCTTTTATTGTAGAAAATCGGAACCAAAGCTTGTATATTTTTCTGTTTTTAATAAATGCGTTTTTTTTTTTTTTTTGGAAAACCAGCCTTTGCACAGACCCTAGCTCCAGTGGCCCCCTGGGGTTTGAGACCCCTGGTATAAACAGAAAAGCTGAAAGAAAAAAGCTGAAAATACAGTATAGTAAAGCTAGGTGCGTTCAAGGACCTGTTTTTAAAATATATGCTTTATTGAATTGTATCTCAACCCGTGTATCAGGATGTGTATCGGTTTGTCTACGATACTAAGACATTTACATCGCTAGCGGCGACTATACGGTCCACTGTATGCGCTTTTTAACGACATTCCCGCGCTTTTTAATTGTGCACCGTCAGCAGGAATGTCGCACCAATTTGTGAAAAAAACCCATAATTTTCTCTCCAGCCAATTACAATTAATAACACTTCAAATGCAAAACAACAACAAACACCAAGCAGTGATATGTTAGCAAAATGCTACCACACACACACACACACACACACATACAGCATATGGTGAATAATAATAATAATTCCCACACAACAACAAAGTAAATATCATCAGTTGCTACATTCATCATCATGGCGGCACATTTCATTAGGATCTACGTGTTAGAGCGCCACTATTAATAATAATCACAAAAAAAAAAAAACATTGAATCACGTTAACAAAGTGTTCAATTGAAGGTAAAGCACAGAATGTTTGGGCCTGGTTGCCATGGCAGCACCATGTTTACATACATATATAGTATATATGCACACAGCATGTGACCTATATACTTTCAATGTTTCTCTCCTCCGGCTTGTTGTGTCGCCATGGCAACAAAATGACGTCAAATCGAACATCAGCGAGGAAATACCACAACGTATTTTAGGAGGTTAGCATCTCCACTTCTCCTCGCTTCTTCCCGCTCGGCTTTCCGAGGTTGCAACGTCGGAGCAAATACTTCCCGAGTTACGCTACAAAAGTGAGTACAGTGGGCATTTTATTAGTAGAATAGTCAGCCATTGTTTGGCGAAATATCTGGTGGCGGTAGCTTCATGGCCTGGGGATACATGAGTGCTGCCACCGCTGCGGTTCACTGAGGTAAAACATGAACTCTGACATCCCAGCATTCGAACATCATTCATTTTCACCCCTCAATGAACCACAGCTAACCCAGTGGCGGCAGCACTCGTGCACCATACTTGGCTTTAAACCAGACAAGTACGTTGCGCTTAAAATGTCAAACTATATTAATATAAATATATTTTTTTCCAACTGTGACTTATTATTTGACATATTTGTGGCCTAAGTCAAGCATTAAAATTACTAAATGAACTAAAATAGAAATATAGACAAGTTGATATGCAGTATTCCCGCCTGGTCGTTAGGTGTCAGTAGCCGCTGCAAGAAATCCCGGAAGTAAAAAAAAAACAACAGGAAGGAACTCTGCCAATGCTAACATATGTGAGTCTGTATCATGTCTTAGTTTCTATTATTATGTCCACTATATTACAAACGAGTAATAGGAGTCTAAAGATGACTAGGTCGCACAGTGAAAGAGTGGTTAGCATATAGGCCACACATACCTGGGTTCGATTCTCCGCTTGTTCTTGGGTACTACGGTTTCATGTTAGCTTCATTGGCTAATAACTCCAAATTGTCCGTAGGTATGAATGTGGGTATGTCCACCGCAAAAAAAATCCCGGAATTAAAGAAACAAATGAACAACAACGAATTTTGTGAGTATATATCGGCAATTTTTTATAATTGTTTTTTTAATGGAACAAAATAAGGCAAAATAACTATTTTGATGGTCTCTAATGTTGTAGTGCTAACTTGCCGGAACATAATTCACCCCGGAACTATTGACGGGGGAGAAATTGCCACCCGGAGGGGTGAGCGCGAGGGAAAGGGGCTCTGTTGTTGTTGTTATTCAGTGTCATGTTAAGTCTCACGGAGTAAGTAGTGTGAGTTGTTGTTCTGTAAAAGAATAAAGTTCGATTCCGAGTTCGACACCCCGGTCTCAGACTCCAGTTATTCGGCACTTTAACGTCTTATTTTCTATATTATGTCTGCTATATACTTTGATTGTTGTGTTTGGTATATATTATACTGTTAATTGCTAATGCTAATGCAAGCTAACTATGTCAAAGTATATCCAACGGTGCTGTTTTAGTATTGAAAATACTTGTGAGGGTTGTAGTCCTGTTTGTTAGCCAGGCAGCTAACATTGAAAACAAAAAATAAGACAAAAATGTTACAATTTAAAACATATGGTAGATCCTGATAATTTGAAGAATTTCATAACAGGAAGGGAATGTTTGTTTACTTGTTTTGGGAGTTTTGCGTACCCTCTTCCAGTGGAATCAGTGACATTCCAAACTCGGGGAAAACTTATCGTCCAGTAATGCTGATAAAAGTTGTGTGTTTTTTCCCATTGACGGATTTTTTCCCAGCTACACTAATAGGATCTACCAAATCCAAACCGAACAGACCGCGCTCAAATTCCGAGGATCATTGTTTTTCTATTTCCGTCGCAGTCCGTCTCATTTTCTCCCGAGGGGGTGGCTTCCTCCCAAATGTCTCTACCCCCGTCCCTCCCTTCGTCCTTCTTAGACCTTCTGCTGCATCTCCATCTGCTGGCTGCTCTGTCCCTTCCCGTTCATCTCGTACACCGAGCTCTTCTGCTGTCGCTGACGGTAACACCACACCGTGACCACGGCGGCCGCCACCACCAAGCACACCGCCGCGATCACGGCCGCCACGGTGGGACCCCGACTACCGGAACCCGGTGGTGGGCAGCTCTCCCCGACGCAAATGGTCTCCCCGGCTTCTCCCTCCACTTTGCCCCTCTCACCGGTTTCACCGGGAAGGTCGTGCAGGGTGTGTTCCACCACGCCGTCATCGCGCCCCGGGCCGTGATGCAACACGGGGTGCTGGGTGAGGTCCAGCCGCCAGGAGTGGGTGGGTACCACCTGCTGGGTGTCGTACTCCTGGGAGGATGCTGAATCTGAGGATGATGCGTGATTGTCTGGTGCGGGGGTCTCCCATTCTTCAGGCATGTTCTTTTCCACCTCGTTGGGGTTCTCCGTCGCCTTGGCAACCGTCTCCCTCACAACATCCTCATTGACTGCCACCGGGTGCCCGTCCAGCCAGGAGTCATCAGTGGTGGCCGCCTGTCCCGGTTCCTCCTGGGTGATGTTCTGCGTTCGCTCGCTTGTTACGGAGAAGACGACACGTTGGTGACCGTCGTCATCGTGGTGGTCTTCGTGGCTGTCGTGGTTTTCGTAGCTGTCATTGTCATCTCTTCTTCCATCATCGAAGTCGTCGTTGGCGTTGGTGTCTTCATAATGGTCCGTATGGTCCTTATGGTGGACGTGATCCACATGGTCCAAATGGTCATGATGGTCGCTATGATCTTCCTCGTGGTCATCATGATCATCCTGGTCATGACGGTCCTCGCGGTCATTATGATCCTCAGGAATGTCCTGATCTTCATGGTCTGTATGGTCCTCGTGATCCACATGGCTCAAATGGTCCTCCTTATTGTCATCATGGTCGTCTCGGTCTAGATGCTCCTCAGAACCATCTGGACGCTCTTGATGATTGTCGCCATCGTGAGTGACGTCGTCGTCATGTTCCTCGAAGCTATCGTGCCGGTTGTCGTAACGAACGCGTTCCTCCTCATGCTCGCCCATATCGTAATGGTCATCAGGGTGGTCTTCGTAGCGGCTCCGGTCCTCCAGTTCCTCATCTGTAATGTGTTGTTCTATTTGACCCTGGTGGTGGTCTTCATCTTCATGGCGTTCGACACTGTCTTGGTCCTGGTGATGCGTCCTCCCGTCCTGCTCCTTGCTCTCCTCCGATTGGCCCCCGGAGGGCCTCTGTGGGTCTTGAGTGATTGGATCCACGGACACGAGATGTTCCTCCTGCTGCTGGAAGGTCTCCGACGGGAACCAAAAGCGATGTTTCTGGGAAAGAAGAGAGACGGGTGCTTCTGTGGGGATTGTCGTTACCTCACGTCTGTCCTCGTCCCAACCGGGGTGCCCCGCAGAGTCCTCCAGGGCCTGTTCCTCCGTGTGGTCTACATCTTCCACTTCTTGCTGACCGCGGTCTTCTGGCTGATCTTCTTTGACGCTGAAGCTCATGTCTTGCAGCTCTTGACCCCAAGGTTCCTCTGATTGGGGTCCTCCATGAGCCTCCACGCGCCCGTGATCCTCGCTCTGGTGGTGCTCTTCTTCATTATACGTGAACTTGTCTTCGTAGTCCATGTGACCTTCAGTGGAATCTGCGTGGATGCAAAGACAGAGATCAGTTCCGAACAATGAAGGTTTGTGAGGACCATGTCTGTTTTGGATCACGAGGAGCGTCAAATAGAAAGATCTGATTTGGGTTGTCCAAACTGTGGGCTGGGGGTACGTACATCATCAAGTCATCAGTCAATGTGGTGATAAATCTTACTCCCTGATATTTTACTAATTACTCCATTTTGCTCGATGGCTAGCGCTCTCAACATTGCGGACTCCGGTTAGGACCCAGGTGGAACGTGGTTCTGGTGGTGTTACACGGGTTCTTCTGTGTCCGTAGTGCTAATAATCAAGTCTACAATCTAGTCTACAATCAAGTTAACAATCTAGATCCAAACGGTACTGGTTGCATCATCATTTGTTCGATCCCGAGACGCCCTCTTGGGAACACAACGGTGACTAACATCTGCGCGACCTACCCCCGCACCAAGACAGCCTTTGGCCTTCAGACGACTTCTTGCGCCCTTCTACCTTCGCCGCAAACCGGGCCACACGATGGCATGTTGCACCCAGGTGCCATTGCAGCCATTTTGGTCCCGACTCACAAGCGGGACATTGTTTTGCAAAGACCAGTCAACACTCAGCGCTAACAAGCCGGGAAGTTAACCCCCAGTGCGGGTCATAACGCCCCCCCCCCCCCAAAAAAAAAAAAAAATTGTACCTTTGACACACATCTGCACCAGTCCGTACCACTCCCCGCAGCTATCGCACAGCAGACTGAAGGCGCTGTGCCCGTTGGGCATGACGTAGCCCGGCACGCACGAGTACAGAAGCTCGTCGCCCAACTCGAAGCCGCTGTGACCCTGCAGGCGGGCGTTGGGGAAAGACGGAGGGTCGCCGCACGGCACGCCTGTTGAGCAACAAAGATGGTGTCACAACAAAACAAAACAAAACAAAGCAAGTATCTCCGTATGTTGGACGGCAGCTTTTGGTAGCAACGACATGAAGATGGTCTCCATGGTTGGTTCTCTCCGTGTGTGGTTGCTCACCTTTGTCTTTGATACAGAAGCCATTCAACTGCGTTGAGTTGCTTGTTGCGTTTTCTGTTCTGATGTCCACGGCTTTCAGCGAGCCGCTTACGTAATTACACACAGTGGTCCTATAGGGAGATAATATAAATATACAGTGAAGAAAATAAGTATTTGAACACCCTGCTATTTTGCTATTTCTCCCACTTAGAAATCATGGAGGGGTCTGAAATTTTCATCGTAGGTGCATGTCCACTGTGAGAGAGATAAACTAAAAAGAAAAATCCAGAAATCACAATGCATGATTTTTTAACAATTTATTTGTGTGATACAGCTGCTAATAAGTATTTGAACACCTGTGTATCATCTAGAATTCTGACCCTGAAAGACCTGTTAGTCTGCCCATTAGAAGTCCACCTGCACTCCATGTATCATCCTGAATCAGATGCACCTGTTTGAGGTCGTTAGCTGCATAAAGACACCTGTCCACCCCATACAATCAGTAAGACTTTAACTTGTAACATGGCGAAGACCAAAGAGCTGTCCAAAGACACCAGAGACAAAATTGTACACCTCCACAAGGCTGGAAAGGGCTACGGAGCAATTACCAAGCAGCTTGGTGAAAAAAGGTCCACTGTTGGAGCTATCATTAGAAAATGGAAGAAGCTAAACATGACGGTCAATCTCAATCGGAGTGGAGCCCCATGCAAGATATCACCTCGTGGGGTCTCAATGATTCTAAGAAAGGTGAGGAATCAGCCCAGAACTACACGACAGGACTTGGTCAATGACCTGAAAAGAGCTGGGACCACCGTTTCCAAGGTTACTGTAGGTAATACACTAAGACGTCATGATGTGAAATCATGCATGGCACGAAAGGTTCCCCTGCTTAAACCAGCACATGTCAAGGCCCGTCTTAAGTTTGCATATGACCATTTGGATGATACAGAGGAGTCATGGGAGAAAGTTTTATGGTCAGATGAGACCAAAATAGAACTTTTTGGTCATAATTCCAATAAGCGTGTTTGGAGGAAGAAGAATGAAGAGTACAATCCGAAGAACACCATCCCTACTGTGAAGCATGGGGGTGGTAGCATCATGCTTTGGGGGTGTTTTTCTGCACATGGGACAGGACGAGTGCACTGCATTAAAGAGAGGATGACTGGGGCCGTGTATTGTGAGATTTTGGGGAACAACCTCCTTCCCTCTGTCAGAGCATTGAAGATGGGTCGTGGCTGGGTCTTCCAACACGACAACGAACCGAAGCACACAGCCAGGAAAACCAAGGAGTGGCTCCGTAAGAAGCATATCAAGGTTCTAGCATGGCCCAGCCAGTCTCCAGACCTGAACCCAATCGAAAATCTTTGGAGGGAGCTCAAACTCCGTGTTTCTCAGCGACAGCCCAGAAACCTGACTGATCTAGAGAAGATCTGTGTGGAGGAGTGGGCCAAGATCCCTCCTGCAGTGTGTGCAAACCTGGTGAAAAACTACAGGAAACGTTTGACCTCTGTAATAGCAAACAAAGGCTACTGTACCAAATATTAACATTCATTTTCTCAGGTGTTCAAATACTTATTAGCAGCTGTATCACACAAATAAATTGTTAAAAAAATCATGCATTGTGATTTCTGGATTTTTCTTTTTAGTTTATCTCTCTCACAGTGGACATGCACCTACGATGAAAATTTCAGACCCCTCCATGATTTCTAAGTGGGAGAAATAGCAAAATAGCAGGGTGTTCAAATACTTATTTTCTTCACTGTACACTATGTTTATAGTGATAAACATAACTGAAGATAGCATGAATTGTGTTGAAAATGCTTAGTGAGACATGTTAGCATAAATGTCATACACATACGGTATCATAATGTTTATCATTCTTAGACAAATTATGAATTATCCTTACTGACGTTTTTCGCTAAATGTACTGCAAAAAAGGTCAGTAAGGATAATTCAGAAAACATACTAACTCCTTATTTTTAAAATCACAAATACTTAAACTTGCTATCATCTTCAAACAGCTAAAATAATGCACGAGGCTAAAAATAACCATTCATTCATTCATTTTCTACCGCTTTTTCCTCACGAGGGTCGCGGGGGGTGCTGGAGCCTATCCCAGCTGTCTTCGGGCGTAAGGCGGGGTACACCCTGGACTGGTGGCCAGCCAATCACAGGGCACATATAGACAAACAACCATTCACACTCACACCTATGGACAATTTGGAGTGGCTAATTAACCTAGCATGTTTTTGGAATGTGGGAGGAAACCGGAGTACCCGGAGAAAACCCACGCATGCACGGGGAGAACATGCAAACTCCACACAGAAATGCCCGAGGGTGGGATTGAACCCTGGTCTCCTAGCTGTGAGGTCTGCGCGCTAACCCCTAGACCACCGTGCCGCCCTAAAAATAACCAATTACCAATGTCATTGTATGGTCATATCACCTTGTACTTTGGTATGTGACAAAAAATAATAAAAAATAAAAAGAAAAAAAATATTTAATTTAATATAATATATATATAATATAATGTAATATAATAATATAATTTAATATGATACAATTATAATAAAATAAGGTAAAAAATATAAATAAAAATAACTTAAATTGTATTAGGAAAGCAGGAAGTGAACAAATGCAACAGTTACTGATTGTAAAAGTACCAGATGGAGGGGTAGGATTTAATAAGCTTTGCTTCTTCCTACTCCTTTCGGACATGTGGAACTGGGAACTGATTATAGGATGCACTCAATCGTAATGTGATGCATGTTCAAATGAAATGAAACCATTACCATTACCATTACTATTACCATTACAAATGCTCCATGATTTATGACTTCGGGCGATTATTCCCTAAGTCCCGCCTACATTGTGCTTAATGTTGACCATGTTTTTCAACCAATCTTGCTCATATTTTACACACATCTTCTTATCAGTCCCTGAAAGCTATGAACCAAATTTGGTGATGATTGATGGTTCCCGGGTAATATAGTAGTGGTGCCTGTTTGGATACATTTTCACCCTTTTCTATTGTTTTTTCTGGTACCTTGTTACATGTTGCTTGTTGCTAGGCAGAATTCAAAAGGGTCATCGCTTATTCTCGACTGGTTTAAGTAACACCCGGCGTTTATTCTTTAGCTCCTGGTTCAAATATTGTTGCAGCGTATCAGAAGCAGACGCGGCAACACTTTATCGCATTCCTGTTTCCCATGCAGACCAACACACATGGAAAATATCACTTGGCATCCCACACTGCAGTCATATTGGACTGGCGACACGCGGGACAAATCCACAGTTGGTTCTTAAAAACAATACAGCCCTCATGTTGTTTTTTGGAATGTGGGAGGAAACCGGAGTACCCGGAGAAAACCCACGCATGCACGGGGAGAACATGCAAACTCCACACAGAGATGGCCGAAGGTGGAATCGAACTTGTGTCTCCTAGCTGTGTGGCCGCCGTGCAGCCACTAGTGTTTTCACAGGTTTTTAAAGTACCACAATGTGGTCCTATCATATAGAGGATCTTTGATCAGTATTTTCACAGTAGGTCCTTAAAAACAGCAGAGCCCTCCTGTCATATAGAGGATCTTTGACTACTGTTTTCGCAGTCGGTTCTAAAAACAGCAGAGCCCTCCTGTCATATAGAGGATCTTTGACTACTGTTTTCGCAGTCGGTTCTAAAAACAGCAGAGCCCTCCTGTCATGTAGAGGATCTTTGACTACTGTTTTCACAGTAGGTTCTAAAAACAGCAGATCACTCCTGTAATATAGAGGATCTTTGACTACTGTTTTCGCAGTAGGTTCTAAAAACAGCAGATCGCTCCTGTCATATAGAGGATCTTTGACTACTGTTTTCGCAGTAGGTTCTAAAAACAGCAGATCGCTCCTGTCATATAGAGGATCTTTGACTACTGTTTTCGCAGTAGGTTCTAAAAACAGCAGATCACTCCTGTCATATAGAGGATCTTTGACTACTGTTTTCGCAGTCGGTTCTCAAAACAGCAGAGAGCAGAGCCCTCCTGTCATATAGAGGATCTTGGACTACTGTTTTTGCAGTAGGTTCTAAAAACAGCAGAGCCCTCCTGTCATATAGAGGATCTTTGACTACTGTTTTCGCAGTAGGTCCTTAAAAACAGCATATCCCTCCTGTTATGCAGAGGATCTTTGACTACTGTTTTCGCAGTAGGTTCTAGAAACAGCAGATCACTCCTGTCATATAGAGGATCTTTGACTACTGTTATCGCAGTAGGTGCTAAAAGCAGCAGATCACTCCTGTCATATAGAGGATCTTTGACTACTGTTTTCGCAGTAGGTTCTAAAAACAGCAGATCACTCCTGTAATATAGAGGATCTTTGACGACAGTTTTCTCAATAGGTTCTAAAAACAGCAGATCACTCCTGTTATGTAAAGGATCTTTGACTACTGTTTTCGCAGTAGGTTCTAAAAACAGCAGATCAATCCTGTCATATAGAGGATCTTTGACTACTGTTTTCGCAGTAGGTTCTAAAAACAGCAGATCACTCCTGTAATATAGAGGATCTTTGACCACCGTTTTCGCAGTAGGTTCTAAAAACAGCAGATCATTTCTGTAATATAGAGGATCTTTGACTACTGTTTTCGCAGTAGGTTCTAAAAACAGCAGATCACTCCTCTAATATAGAGGATCTTTGACCACCGTTTTCGCAGTAGGTTCTAAAAACAGCCGATCGCTCCTGTCATATAGAGGATCTTTGAGTAGTGTTCTTTGTGCATTCGGTTCTTAAAAACAGCAGATCATCATCAAGCTATTATGAACAAGCCACGCCCTATCCCTGTTGTGTCCAACCAATCAGGTCCCTTCCTGCCTGCGTGTCATCTTCTGATATCTGGCGTTGATTCGCTTCAGTTGAAAAGTATATTTTTATGAAGCCAAAAGCCAAAAGTTCTCAACTCTGGTGGTGAAAATGCTGAAAGAAAGTCCTAAGTATCCAAGCATGGTTCCTGTGTGTTATTGTTAGGAATGTGAGCGGCAAGGCGGTGAGAGTGTGAGAAACGCTTGTGAGTCACAGCGTACGTACGCACGCACGCCTTCCTGCGGCAGCAACATCAGCTTATAAGGGCAAAACGTGGACACGCCAGCGTCGCTAACGCGGGCACCAAGTGAAAACACAGACGACAACAAAAAAAAAGCAGGACAATATGCACGACTTTTCCACAGGAATCACATTGTGTGTGTGTGTGTGTGTGTGTGTGTGCGATCTCACTAAGCTACCACTTGTTTGGTTGCCCTAGCAACAGCCACATCATGATTGACAGTTCAGACGCGGATGTTGAGGCCGCAGGAACATGTACAGTAAGCTACATGTTGAGGCTACTTCCTGGTTTGTGGAGGATGATGTCATTGGTTACGGTCACATGACTCAAAATACATTCCACATTTAGAAGCAACATTTGATGAGCTCCTGCCAGCTCATGAAAGCACCATGATGAATCCCACCAGGATTGTTTGTCGTTCCAGAGCCAAGTCCTCAAAAGGCTTGCTCGGATGAGTTTGGTGTGGAAGAAGCAATCGAACCCGAAACGGAGACGCGAGGCCACACAAAAACCGCCTACATAGCTGGTTTGTTTCCTTTCATTTTCACTTCCCATAGGTGTCTACGTCTTATTAGCACTTAGCAGCGCGATTCCCGTTGGGAAATGGTTGCTGCAAAAGAGGAATTCAGTCTTCCAAGGTACGACGAGAAGCCGAGAAAGAATAAGAGCGATAACGTTCCTCTGAGCGAGCCCTTCCATCACCTCCATTTTCACATCCCACAGAGACGCAGATGAGGGACGGGTGGAAAAGAGGTGGAGATCTCGGACAAGACGGATGGGTGACGCGGTGAGAAACGTGGTGAGGATGTGTGAAACAATCCCAGCCGGGTGGGAAGGCGGGCGTGGCTGCCGGGAAGAAGCGTACCCGTCGCCATTTTGAGGCCGTGTGCTAACTTCGACTTCCATCATGGACAATAATTGACTTGCTATTTCTCCATTTTTCTTTATTAGACAAGCTCAAAGAGACATTGCTAATCCTCCACAGGAATGATGTTGGTAAAAACACAGCTGACAAATCTGAAGTTGCAGTAAAACTGCCTTTCTTAGGCTTCACTACACATCTTAAAAGAAAACCTGGAGCTCTGATGAAGAGGGAAGAGAAATGGACATGGAAATGCGTATCATACCGCCCCTAGTGAGATGAGCCTCACCACTTTGTTAAAAAAAACAGGCTTCGCTACACATCTTTAAAAAAAGATTTTGAGGCTAATTGTATAAAAATTGTAAAAAAAAAAAAAAAAAAGACCCGGCCATGTAAAAAAAAAGTTGTGCATAAAATTACTGCTGATTTTCCCATCTTATTTCCCATATTATTTAGTTTAATATTTGTTAATATTAATGATATTATATTAATAATAACTATTACTAATATTAATAGACACTATATGCATATATACTGTCTATATACATATATAGTACATGATATATATTATATATATATAATATAGTATATAATATATAATATATTTTATATATAAATATATATTATATATATTATATAATGTACTATGTCTATATATATATATACATACACATATGTATATATGTATGTATATATAACAAATATTAAAATAAATAACATGGTAAATAAAATAGGAAAATCAACAGTAATTTTACCTTATTAGTCCGCATTCATAACATTGTAATGATATGAAATCTCAATTTTATTGTGTTGAAATGTTACAGAGAGAAAATAATATTATTATTATTATGAGAAGCAAACAAAACAAGAGAAATCTGGAATTTTTGGAAAATTAGGTCGGGGGAAAGTTAGAATATTAGAATAAAGTCAAAATATTATGTGAATAAATTTATAATTACAAGAAGAAAATTTGCAAGCGAAAAGATGAAGTGAAAATTGAAACAAAAACAATCAGAATAAAGTGAAAACAATATCATTTTAGTGGCATTTCATCTACATTACAAAGCTGAAATGCAGTTTTTTTTCTTGAAATATGCATCAAATATGCAATACAAAACAAGAAAGTGGCAAAGTTACTGTTTCATGTGAATTCTGAGTTGTTTTAAAATGTATAAATTGGTTCATAGTTGGTAATAAATATGTTAAAATGTATTGTACAACTGATTAAAAAGCTATTGTTAAAAGTGAGACGTCTTCACCCGAAACAATCGTTTCAGTGACAGCAAGAGTGAGTGCTCCTCTCGTGTCGAGAGAATCTTTGACGTTTTTTCTTCTCTCGGTGAAGCCCAAGCTAGCAAAGGTAGAAATGAAGTTTGAAAAGCTCATAAATAAGCTCTGTTTGTTCTAAAACTTGGGAAACTTTCGTCTTTGTGAGTATCTGTATCAAAAACACTTCAAATAGCCATCTCAAATATTCCTGAATTATTATTTTGAATGTGTTTGTCAAGTAGATGGTGTGATGTACTGTAGCTGTTAGCTAGCTTGTGTTTTGGCTAGCTACTTCTTTAGCATATATCGTGTACATTTATGCATAGTAATTGTATATTTTGTATGTTACAGCTACCTTACAGCTACCTGCATGGCAAAGAAAGCTTCACTAAAGCAAGAAAAGTAAGACTTTTGGACGGAGTTATTTTTATATTGGTTGGCTGGCTGTTAGCAGCATACACTCACGTATTGGTAGGACGGCCCTTATTGGAAAGTATATATATGTGATATACTGTATGTGATATATGTGATATATGTGATGTATGGCGTCCATGACGTTAGACAAGTGCAGAGTGAAGTGGATAAAGTACAAGATAGTACTTCTTAGAGACAATCACAGCTCATTAGCATTAAAGCTACACACAATGCAGTGTTAGTAAAAGCATGAAGAATATGATCCTGTTGAACGTGGTTCCTTCCTGTCTGCTTGTGATGCTAAGACATGTCACGTTACCGCGGTGATGGAGGCGCTTGTCGACATGACACCCCGCCTCAGAATCTTCCCCCTCTCAGACCCCCGCCCCTTCCAGGAAGGAACAGAGGAGCCTTTTCTCCCTGCCTTCCTCGCTCCTTTTTACCTCCCTTCACCGCTTTGTTACGCTTGTCCTCTTTCTAACGGCCACCTTTGCCTCCTTTCAACTTCATTCATCACACACACACACACACAAACACACACACACGACCTTTGACTTCTCTGGAAGCCTGCTAACATGGCGCTCCTCTTCACAGAGCAAGGTGTGTGTGTGTGTGTGGGGTTTCTTACCCCACGGTGCCACCGTGCAGCCATCCTCGGGTGCACAGTGAGAAGAAGCACTCCATGACGGCGTGGCGGAGATCGGCGGCTGACGCTAAGCGGGCCTGCTGAGAGGCGCACGCCCGCTCGGCCTCCCTGAAACCCAGAAAGCTGGAGGAATTGGTCAGCTCCACCACGAACACTCGGCCTCCAGAGAAAAAGAGAAGGAAAAAACATTTTATTTATTTATTGCACTTTTTAATAGACAAAATTATCTGTGACATGTACAAAAAAAACTCCAAAAATTCCTACAGATGAGAGATTCATGGTAAATAGTGAAAATTTACCTTTATTAATATATTTTTTGAATAGATTATGAAATATAACAATTAAATAAAACAAATGAAACCTTTTAAAAACATACAATTCCCAAATGTCTCACATCCCAAATATTTTTTAAATTTTTTACATTAAAAATACATCTATTTTATTACAATTCAATTACAATTAATTTCTAAAATAATAAATAATACATTCATATTTATTTTTAATTATTTAATAATCTCTATAATAATATTGTTTACCATTTTAAAAATATTATTTTCCCAAATTCTCACATTCCAATTTTTGGAAGTGATTATCAAAATAAATAATAAATTGATTAAATACAATTACTTACTTTTAAAAAAACATTACATTCCCAAATGTGTCACGTCCCAAATATAAAAAAATGCTTTTTTTTCTAAAATACACTTAATTCTTGTATTAAACCTACACTAAACTAATATGTGTCCAAATGCGCCTCTCATATTTAACCACAAATTATCATCCAAAATGAAGTGAATTATTGTTAATTTGTTCATTAGATGCCATTTACTGCATTTCCCCGGCAATTAGCACCTCATTTACACGTCATTAAGGATGTGCCAAACACACACAGGGGTGACTGCACTGGTCTGTATAGAAATGGAACCACGTATATGCAAAAGATGTTAGATTGCATGTCATTCTTCACTTAAAAGCTACTGAAGCTGATTTCTGCCATCATTTGTCACATTTTCTTTCTGTACTCACCGTCCGCATGTACAACAGAAGCCAAGAAAAGGCAAGAAAAGCATCCAAAGAGGCCCAGCATCCTTTCACCCTCAATAAACGTCACCTTTGTCCCAAGTTCCGAAAAGAAAGCGTCCAAAGAGTGAGAGCCGTATCCTGGAAGTCAATCTCTCAGGCTTCAGAAGGACGAGACGTTCCTCCAGAGGCTGCAGAGGTGAGACTGGGCAGGGAGGAGTGGTGATGATGATGATGATGATGATGATGATGATGATGTTGGTGGTGGTGATGACGGTGATGATGAGGCAAAGGAAGCGGGACGCGTCCGCCCCATCAAATAGTCGCCCTGGCCAGCAGATGGAGAGCCGGTGTGAAAAGTTGCATGTTGCCGTGAGTCCAACACGTCACGGCTTCAAGTCCCGGTGGGAGGAGGAGGAGGAGGAGGAGGAGGAGGAGGAGGAGAAGGAGGAGGCCGCTCAATCCCTCCTCCTCTTCCTGCTCTTGGACTGGAACATTATTACCCGAAAAAAATGTGAGGTTGCTGCATGCAGAAGCACCCTTGAGCAAGACAATTTGGAACGTCCACACGAGGTGAACTGCTGTGACAAAAGTAAAAGTTTTCACCTTTGATGACGAAGCATTCCCAACCCCACCGACACCCCCTGACAAAACTGGGATCTCCTTGTCATGCCAGTAACATTGGAAGCAATCTGGACCGCCAAGGTTACATTTTTTTTCTCATCACCTTTCAATGTCCCTTCCAAAGCCTGAACGGGCAGTTTTGTGGCATTGAAGGACACCAAGTCTTTGAGTGGCATCTGATTATTGGTTATTGTGCTGCAGTCTGCACCACTAAGGGTCTTCATTCGGGTCCAGGACCGCCTCGTGTCTTGACGGACAGCCCATCGGATCAGTGTCATTTTTTGGGGGTCTACCACTTGACTTTTTTGTTCCATAATGCTGAGGATTCTTCCAAAAATGAAGAATGAGCGTCTTACTGTGTCCAACCTAGGCAGCTCCACCATCCCACCACGTTGAAGAAGAGAAAGCTCCTTAGCTTTAGCCATCAGGAGGGCATGACCCCGTCAATGGGTGTCTCCAAAATATTAAAGTGTTCCAAAAATTTTTGTTCTTCTACTCTGGGATTATTCTGCCAAGATTGGTCTTGAAACGGTTTCATTGTTGGACTGTATTTTTTCCACAACATCAACCGTGATGATCATCTGGGAATATGGAATGAGCATGTCGTTTGTACTCTCAGAGCAATGCCGTGTTTTCGTATTTTATGGGGACCGTAGTGGTGACCATGTTATTGCTTTGAATCTCCAGGTGTCACGGTCCGGACGTCGCCTGATTTGACACCGCTGGACTCTTTCCTGTGGGGCCAGAAGCGACCTGGGGACACCACCACAAGATCTCCACGATATTGAACAACGAATCAGAGCTAAGGTAGCATCCTGTGAGGGACGGGGGAATGATTGTGAGAGTGTAACCGTGCATCCAAAGAGAAGGACGCCATGTTGACATCCATTAATCCAGTCCTAATATGGTCCACACCTGATTACTAACATGATTTATGGCGGCCGATATTGCATCATGAATTATTCCAGTATATTTATTTATACAATCATGTAAAAAAATGATGTTTCTTCAGTTTATCGATCCATTTGACCGACTGCTATAACTAAAGGTACATTAGTTTGGACAGATATCATGATCATAACAAAAAATAGCTCATCTGGCAACTTACATGATTTCGACCCATATCATTGAAGTTCTTACATCGATAGCTGTAGCATCGTACTGACCAAAAATTTGTGTTTGTCATGATTCTGTTTGTTCAAATAAAGTTGTGCCAGGCATTCAAATGAAGAAGAAGATGAAGAAACGTCATTTTGTTCCATGCCTATATGATAATATTGTGTAATATTTCATGATGCATTGTTCTCTTTTGCTAATTGGCTGGCATAAATCATGTTAGTAATGAGCCCCCCCCCCAAAGGGCCACAAGTCAAATGAAGACGAGTCTTGATTGGTTGCCATCAAATGAAGCTAATCCTTAGGAGAATAAGCTTAATGAAGATGTCCACTTTACGTTGATCAAACCTTCTCTTCCTCCTCTGGGTGTGTATGTGTGTGTGTGTGTGTGTGTGTGTGTGTGTGTTCCAGTATGGAAACAGAGATAACCACATGTGACCATGGCGTTGATGGCGGCCATTGTTCTGCCGCAGGGGGGATCAGGGGGAAGATAATGTTCCATGCGGGTAGCGGTGGTGTGTTCAGGGTCCATACCAGCACTGTTACATGTGAAATGTTTATTTAGAAGTGATTTGGGGAGCTTCTGGGGCGGGCGGTGCTGAGAATGATGTTTGCAGCGTGAGCTTTGTTGACGGGCGTTGCTGGTCTTATGCACACTAAAACATCACACACGTGTGTAATCTCACACGCTCCGCGCTGTCAACCACGAGAGCGCGGCCCGAGGTGGCGTCCGGGTGTGTGTGATTGACTCACAGGAAGCTCACAATATAGCAACACGAGTCAGCAAGGTAGGAAGCGAGGCATGGTTTCCACGGTAACACCCCACATGAAACCTTAAAGTGGTCGGGCGGAAGCGGGTCGGGACAAACACGGACGTGTGAAAGCTGCGTCTTTCAGCCCCAAAAGTGTCACCCGAACGCACCGCGATGACCTCAGCAAATGGTCAGCTGGAGAGTATGTTTGGCACCTACGTGGCGCCCAAAATAGGAAACCGGACATTATTTTCTAGCGTTCTTGTGACTCTTGAGGCCTTGTGACATGCTCTGAGGGTCATGAAGAGAAGACATGAAATACTGGATGTATTGAGGGTCATGCTGCCCCCTGCTGGACGCATTTGCAACATGCCGTGTCAGCTGAGTGAAGAAGCTTTGTTTATAGTCTACAGCACAGGGGTGTTCAATTAAAATTGAGTAAGGTACCGTTTATGTAATACGCTGTGTAGTCCGAAACTTGTCTTGCTTGGAATTGGGTAAATGCTCCACATGTTGTTCAGTGAGTATGGATTTGGATCGCTATTTGGTGCTGGCTGTGCATTCATTATTCATTCATTCATTTTCTACCAGCCAATCACAGGGCACATATAAACAAACAACCATTCACACTCACATTCATACCTATGGACAATTTGGAGTGGCTAATTAACCTAGCATGTTTTTGGAATGTGGGAGGAAACCGGAGTACCCGGAGAAAACCCACGCATGCACGGGGAGAACATGCAAACTCCACACAGAGATAGCCGAGGGTGGAATCAAACTCGGGTCTCCTAGCTGTGTGGCCGCCGTGCGCGCTAGAAACAAACAAAAATGATTATTACTATTATAAGAATTTAAATTTTATTCACAAGTCACACATGGCTCCATTGTCACCGTTTCAACAAACGTTTCAGACCAACATTACCTGGAATGTATCGATATTTTGATTTGAGAATCAATTTTAGACCTGGTATCGGAAATATCGATATTTCAGTATCGATCCGCACATCAGAAGTAGAAGTTGGTGTAGCTATCAAATGTAGAAATGAGAAAAGAAATAAGAAAAAGTTAAAATCAAGGGTGGAAAATTGATAAAAAACTGACAAAAAGAAGACAAAATATAAAAGTCTATTGTAAAAATTGGTACACAGCACAAAATGAATAAATAAAAGGTAGAAATTGGTCAAAAATACATGAAATATAGTAAATGAGAGTCGAACTTGAAAGAAAATACCAAACGCAGCAATCAAAACAAATCCACCACGAGGGCTCGTCCCTCTGCGATGACGTCACATAGCTCCGCCCCCTTCTTCCTGGACTGCAAGTAAACAGAAAAAACGTCGACTGGCTTTGTGGTTTCATTCTCCCGACGAGTGACAAACGAAGAGGACGCTTTGTGGTGGTCGACAGTCGGGCTCCGCTTTGTGTCTTTTTATGTCCACTTAAAGAGCGAAGTTCGCCTTTTAAAGCTCACCTTCACCGTCACGATGTGGACGGTGGAGGCGGAAGTGAAGTCACACGACAGAGCGTCCATGTTATTATTGTTGTTTTGTTAGTCCTGCGATGAGACGGCGAGCTGGGGAGCCGCCGGCCTACGAAAAGAGCTACGTGCACAGCCTTCCCGGAGCACCCACAGCGCCCTCGCACAGCGCCCGGGCGACGGGAGCCTCGCTTGCGGCTGGCAGGAGGAGAAGGAAACGAGGCGGAGGAGGACCCTGGCTCGGCTCGACTCGGCACTGCTCGGCTCCCGCACCACAGCCACCACCACCGCCTAAACCGGAGCGAAAATAAAACGGCGACAGAGACAGCTGCGCCGAGCGGCTCGGCCGGGGTCGACGCGGCTCGCGAGCAGGGACGCCGCAGACATGAACGGCATCACCAAGGGCCGCTTCGAGGTAGGACAGCCGCCGAACTGATCGCTCCTCGGCGGCCAGACGTGGGAGGAGTGGGGCTTGCATAAGCGACGCGCTGGGTGTCCGTAGGCGGGTCTCTGACAGTGTTTGTACACATATTTATCTACATTATATATACATATATACCACGGGATTCGGTTCTTTATTTACGATTCCGACAACATGCATGTCAGGACGGGGGAGGGGGGGGGGGCAGGCTGGCGGCCACGGTCGCCTCAGGTGACCGGCTCCCAGTGGGGAGGGCGGAGGTGGGGTGCATATCGAGAGTCGTACCGTCAACACAAGCTGCATTTGGATCTCTTTTCTCTCGCAGACACACTGACGGACATTTTGCTTCATGAGATGACAGTCAAGGCAAATCTTGTCAACACATGATGTATTGTTGACAAATGCTAATTGTGTCACATGACCCAGTCTAACCTTTATGAGCAGTGGGGGGCCAACCTGTATGACATAATAAACACCAGATTAGGGTGTAGATTATGGGATGTATGTCTTCGGAGGTGGGCAGTATATCGAGTTGTGATGTCAACACAAGCTGCACCACATTGCATTGATCTTGCAATGAAGCGTTTGGACAGACGCTGTTCTATAAAATCGATGAGCCAATCATCAATTTGTACCTTGTATGGCGTAATAACTCAATACCCGGGCTAGCAGCTATGTTTATTATTGTATTGTTGCTACGCTGCACTGCATCATACTGTTGTGATGCTAACCGTATGCCTTCATTTGTAACACTCCGCTCTCGCTGTCGTCAGTGGACATTGTTTGGCCACTGGATTCCACCTTGGATTCCACGTTGCTGAGATTCTTCCAAGAGTGATCATTGTGTGCTTGACCTTCACCTTAAGTCTAGAGAAGGTGGGGGCGGACCACCTGAGATGATGGCGTTTCAGTGCGCAGGAGTGGGCGCACTGTCGAGGAAACAGAAAAGGGAGCGTGACAGCACGGAGGAACTCCCTGCTTGGGAATGTCGCTCGGCTGGCGCAAGGAAGCGGAGCGCCACGGCGCTGGAGCCATATCTTTTTTTAAAGAACGGGTTGCATTGGACGAGATGTCACACACCTGGAACGGAAAGCCTTGGGATGACTGCAGTCCTTTCCTGTTCCTTTTTTAATGCGGTGGCAGCCTTAAAAACAGCATCACATTCCCGTCAAGTAGAGGATCTTTGACTCGCGTCATCACAGTAGGTCCTTCGAAACAACAGATACCTCCTGTCCCAATATGGGGGATCTTTGACTGTCCTTTTCAAGTACCACAATGAGGCCCTGTACTGTGTAAAAAGAGAGGATCTTTGACTCCAGTTATTACAGCGGATCCTTAAAAAGAGCAGAGACCTCCTGTCATATTGGGGATCTCTGGCTAGCATTTTTGCAATACATCATTTTTGAATACCTCAATGTGGGCCTGTCATTTAGAGGATCTTTACCTCGTGTTTTTGTAGTAGATCCTGAAAAACAGCAGAGCCCCTCTTCATATATAGGATCTTTGATTAGCGTTTTTCACTGTTGGTTTACACAAACAGCATATCTTGTCATCTAAAGGATCTTTGACTGGTGCTTTTTACTATTGGTTCTCAAAAACACCGTATCCTGGCACATAGAGGATCTTTGACGAATATTTTTGCAGTAGGTCCTTTTTAAGTACCACAATGTGGCCCTCTACTGTGTAAATATAGAGGATCTTTGACTCACGTTATTATCACAGATTCTTAAAAACAGCAGAGACCTCCTGTCCTGTCATATAGGGGATCTCTGACGAGCATTTTTGCAGTTGGTCATTAAAACAGGAAAGCACTCTTGTATCATAGATGATCTTTGACTAGCATTTTTGCAGTAGACCCTTAAAAACAGCAGAGCCCTTCTTCATATATAGGATCTTTGACTAGTGTTTTTCACTGTTGGTTTACACAAACAGCATATCCTGTCATATAGAGGATCTTTGACCGGTGTTTTTTTTTTTACTGTTGGTTCTCAAAAACAGTATATCCTGTCATATAGAGGATCTTTAACCAGTGTTTTTTTTACTGTTGGTTCTAAAAAACAGCATACCCTGTCATATAGAGGATCTTTGACCGGTGTTTTTTACTGTTGGTTCTCAAAAACAGCATATCCTGTCAAATAGAGGATCTTTGACTAGCATTTTTGCATTTTTTTAATAAGAAAATGTGGTCCTGTCATATAGAGAATCTCTTTTGTACAATATAGTGCGGTCGTATAGAGGATCTTTGACTGACTTTTGTTTTGCTGTAGGGCCTTTTAAATAGCACAGTGTGGTCCAAGAATATTTCCTGTTCTATGCACCACTAAGTCTGTCAGTAATTGACAATATGTGCAAATGTTTGCTCTTGTATTCTCACCATATGAAGGGAGAAGATTGCAATTAGGTTTTATATTGAAATAAATCCAAATGAGCGCTCAGTTAAACTCGTCACTGCCTGATTAATTGCCTCGCCAAATGAAAGCAGCAATGAAATCAACTACCACCAAATTTTATGACCTTATGAAAGTTAATATTCTTCACCAAAGCTCTTTTTTTTTTAATGACTCCGATCCCTGCGTGTTTCTGGAGAAGGAGGTCAAAGGTTACGTTATCGGGTCTAAATTTAGTCCTGGCTTTGGAGAGACATTTGGCGGCCACTTATCTGCCCGCCGGACTCTTCCTCACTCCTCTGCGGTCAAATTACGGTCAATTTACTTTCACTTCATTCAATCCACAACACTGGAGAAGAAGAAGTGAAGGCCACGTTGACAAGAAGCTATGTTAGCTACTGAAAAGAAGAAAACGACAAAGTGGATTAGCCTCGACCATCAGTATACACTCAATGACTCAAGTCCCGCCCACATTGTTCTTGATGGCGGCCATGTTTTTCAACCGAGTCACCACCACTGCCAATAGATTGTATTCCTGAGGGAAAATCGTCCGATTGAGCTGTGTGAGAAATTTCAATCAAACTTTAGGGGTTGAATAACAGCGCCTCCGTGTGGTGTGTTTGTAAATAAATAAATGGCGGTTCACATTCTTGACGCATTTTCACTCTTTTTGCGTGCGTCAGAAGTAGAATGGAGTCTTGTTTTCCCCGCACGAGCGTACGGAGTTCATTTGTTGCACGTGACGCGGCGGGACATGTGTAGCTTGTTTTTCTGTCTCCTTCCCCATCGGGCTGTGTTTATACATTTTAGCGCCGGTGCGAAACGGCAGGGAGTCGTTCACCCCACCCCCCCACCCCCACCGTACACGCTCGTCTCCTCTTTGCGGAGCGCTGTCACCCGTGTCGTTGAAATTCACGGCTGAACGCAAGCCCGCCTGATCGTTCTGCACACACAGACAGAGGTCTTGCTTGGTGTGTGTGTGTGTGTGTGTATATGTGTGTGTGTGTGTGTGTGTGTACATGTGATGCACGGCAGATGGCCAGACGTGCAGCGAGCAAGCAGACTAAATGAGATAAGCAGACCTGGATGAAGCAATTATTACTAAGCTTGTAAGAAGTGGGAGCCAATGACAGCGCAGCAGCGTGCAAGAATCACATTTGTATTCCACACACTCTGACTTGCTGTTGCCGGTGTATTTGGCGAGGATGATTGTGTGTGTGTGTGTGTGTGTGTGTGTGTGCGTTTGGCTGCGTCAGCTCAACATAACGCTGCTGTTGTGTTTGTTGTGTGCAGGTGTTCTCAAACAGCGATGAAGCCCCCATTAACAAGAAGCTCCCCAAAGAGCTGCTTCTTAGGTAAGATGAAATACGTGCAAAAAAAACCCACACACAATAGCACACAACCTTGAGGGCGGGCTTTAGCGGCATTAAACATTTTTTTTCTGCGCGCTAAGCAGTTGTGAGGTTGTCAAAACTTTATGTAAAGTTCAGCTGAGGATTTCCTTTTTGAATACCATATCTTTCATTCATTCATTTCAGCTGTCTTCAGGCGAGAGGCGGGGTACACCCTGGACTGGTGGCCAGCCAATCACAGGGCACATATAGACAAACAACCATTCACACTCACATTCATACCTATGGACAATTTGGAGTGGCTAATTAACCTAGCACAGAGAGGAGAACATGCAAACTCCACACAGAGATGACCGAGGGTGGAATTGAACCCTGGTCTCCTAGCTGTGAGGTCTGCGCGCTAACCACTCGACCGCCGTGCCGCCCATACCATATCTTCCTTTCATTTATTCATTCATTCATTTTAATTTCCTCACGAGGGTCGCGGGGGTGCTGGAGCCTATCCCAGCTGTCTTCAGGCGAGAGGCGGGGCACACCCTGGACTGGTGGCCAGCCAATCACAGGGCACATATAGACAAACAACCATTCACACTCACATTCATACCTATGGACAATTTGGAGTGGCTAATTAACCTAGCATGTTTTTGGAATGTGGGAGGAAAACCGGAGTACCCGGAGAAAACCCACACATGCACGACCGAGGGTGGAATTGAACCCTGGTCTCCTAGCTGTGAGGTCTGCGCGCTAACCACTTGACCGCCGTGCCGCCCATATCTTCCTTTCATTTATTCATTCATTCATTGTAATTTCCTCACGAGGGTCGCGGGGGTGCTGGAGCCTATCCCAGCTGTCTTCAGGCGAGAGGCGGGGCACACCCTGGACTGGTGGCCAGCCAATCACTAGTCAGATTAGGCTTCATCAGTTTATGGTCAAAAACTAGATAGGATAGCTTTAGTCAGGCTAGATCTTGGTTTGAGCAGGAACCGATGAAGCTAGCTCAGATGAGAGGCGAAACGTCCTCCAAGACTAGCTGTCTGAAAGAAGATGACTAGATAGGACAGCTCCAGTCTGGCATTTGTCAGATTGGAGATTGGGCATAATGAGTTCGTGCTCCAAAGACCAGATAGGGCAGCTCTAGTCTGGCTCCAGCTAGATTAGAGCTCTGATCTAGTTAGACTAGAGCTGTTCTATCTAGTCTTTGAGCATGAACTCATGAAGTCTGCTCGTATGAGAGGCGGAACATCTTGGAAGACAACCCTTAGAAGACTGGGATGAATGACTGGAAACATTTTGCTGAATTCCTGCTAATTCCTAAAAATATCCATATATTTCTGGTCAAGTGGTCATCACGCTGGCCTCACAGCTCGGAGACCCGAGTTCAATCCCACCCTCGGCCATCTCTGTGTGGAGTTTGCATGTTCTCCCCGTGCATGCACCCGTGGGTTTTCTCCGGGTACTCCGGTTTCCTCCCACATTCCAAAAACATGCTAGGTTAATTAGCCACTCCAAATTGTCCATAGGTATGAATGTGAGTGTGAATGGTTGTTTGTCTATATGTGCCCTGTGATTGGCTGGCCACCAGTCCAGGGTGGACCCCGCCTCTCGCCCGAAGACAGCTGGGATAGGCTCCAGCACCCCCCGCGACCCTTGTGACGATAAGCGGTAGAAAATGAATGAATGAATGAGTTCTCCTCCTATTTTGTGTGGAAGTGGTAACTTTTTGGCTTCTTATTTTGTCCTTCCCCACCCTCGGCCATCTCTGTGTGGAGTTTGCATGTTCTCCCCGTGCATGCGTGGGTTTTCTCCGGGTACTCCGGTTTCCTCCCACTTTCCAAAAACATGCTAGATTAATTAGCCACTCCACATTGTCCATAGGTATGAATGTGAGTGTGAATGGTTGTTTGTCTATATGTGCCCTGTGATTGGCTGGCCACCAGTCCAGGGTGGACCCCGCCTCTCGCCCGAAGACAGCTGGGATAGGCTCCAGCACCATTGTGAGGATAAGCAGTAGAAAATGAATGAATGAATGGGCATGGCTTGCATTTGCCCCTTTTTCATTGGTATTTAGGCACAAATGCATCGTGAATTCTGCCTAGCAACAAGTGGTTTTATCTTCCGATGTGTCAGTAACCCTGGCTCGCTGAACATATTTACCACGGTAAAAAAAAAAGGAGGCATAGATTGTGTAGGTTATTACAATTGCAACAACGAACACCGAATGTCTCCGTATGTGTGTGTGTGTGCGCGCTATAAATAGCTTGTCTTAGCTGGTGGGGAAGTCCGCAGTGCCGCTGCGTCGCTCCAGCTGCGACCCGCCCGAGACTCTCCGGTGCACCCACTGACACCAACGCACCCTCAGCGGGGGGGGGACAATGCTGCTATGTTATGCAACGCATATTCCTGTTTGTTAAAGTCACACGACAGCGTCACCATGTCTGGCTTTTTTTACACAAACACGTCTTAGATAGCAACGCCGTCTTGTGATCACGGCCTCTAGTCGCAGTCAAGCCGGTCCCCCCCCCCCCCCCCCGAAGAGCGACATCGTCACAAGATGTTTGTCTGATCTGATGAAAGGTTATAAAAGGCTATTCTAAGGAGATTCTATAAATATTGTTTTATCCGCATAAAAGCTTCCATACGTAATCTTTCACCACAAATCCAGCCCAGTGTTGACCGCCACACGTAGATTTGGCACTTCCTGTTGACCCTTGCTCATTAACACACTATAACGGGACTGTCTGTAAATGCCGCTAGTCATTCCAACTCCGTACAGTAGCGGGCATCATTCTTACGCACTTGCTCTGCAGGAGATAAAGAACACGTAGTAGGAAGGATTGATCAACGTAGTGATTTTTGTGTTGCTACATTATAGATGATGTTATAGCGAGTATTTACAGCGCTCTGGATATAAAAAGCGGCGAGTGACAAATCGAGTGAAGAAGAATCGAGACTCTGACAGTCGGTGCTGCCGGGCGCTCCCCCCCCCCCATTATTCTCACGACATTCCCATAATATTCTAGCTTTTCCCACAACCTCATTTCCCAATTACAACTTTGATTTTAGATCTTGATTTCTTTCTCATAACATCACAGCTTTTAAATTAATTATGACTTTATTCCCGTAATATTTCGACTATACAATAACTTATTTTGCAACCTGATTTTCCCCCAAATTACAAATGCATTAATCGTTTTATTTCTCCTCACATGACGGCTTTGAAAAAATTAAATCTTAATAAAAAAAAAAAAAAACTTACTGCATTTTTTTTGTTGAATTATACTACCGGTCAAAAGTTTTAAAACGTTTTAAAAAAGTTTTCCAGTTATTTATTGAAATTGAAGTTGTACAAGTCCAATGAATGGCTTGAAATGGAACAAAGGTAGGTGGCGAAGTGCCAGATGTAAAAAATAATAAATAATAAAAAAAAGGACAAGCCTTAACAGCTGTAGTAATCCCTACTACTGTAGTACTTAGTCCCTCCTCAGTACTGCAGTAAAACCTCGTCAACATCACTTCAACATCACTGTACTGCAGAAAGCATTTGTTTTGTAGCTTTTACCTCCTGAGAAATTGGAATGTTGTCAAACCTTTGACCAGCAGTGTATATTTGCCGCCGAGCAGCACTTTTGAACACCCCGTGTCACTTTTTGCAAATGCGTCATAGCCAATTACAAAAAAACAGAAACCCTGCAGCAGCCACAAATAGATTGCAGTCCTGTGGGAACAGCCGTAACGCGTTGACAAATGAGCACTGGTGCGTTTGGGCTTCTTTTTACTCGCATAAGCCCCGACTCAGCAGCCTGCATCGCCACCCAAATTCACGTCAGGCCCGAGTTGCCATAGCAACCGGGCCGGGACTTAACAACGAGAGCGATCCAGCCAGGCTTGAAGGGACAGGTGTTTGTCAACAAGTGTGAGCATGCTCCATTAAAATCTCATCATGCACCATGCTGGGAACGGAAACGGTGCAGGATTTGATGGCTTTTAGCTTTTGGGGTCTTATTCCTGTGTTGGTGGACTTTACTTATACGGTACTTTAAAACTGAATGAAATGTAAACAATACGGTAATGGTAATGGTTTAATTTCATTTGAACATGCATCAGATTACAATTGAATGCATCCCATAATCAGTTCCCAGTTCCACATGTCCAAAAGGAGTAGGAAGAAGCAAAGCTTATTAAATCCTACCCCTCCATCTGGTACTGTTACAATCAGTAACTGTTACATTTGTTCACTTCCTGCTTTCCTAATACAATTTAAGTTATTTTTGATTTATATTTTTTACTTTATTTTATTATAATTGTATTATATTAAATTATATTATTATATTAAATTATATTATAAATGATAATAAATTAATTATAAATATGTTTAAATTTTTTTAATTTATTTTATTTTTTTAATAATTTTTTGTCACGTACCGAAGTACAAGGTGATATGACCATACAATGACATAATGGGTATGCTTGTATTGTTTCTTGAATTGGCTCATCGTTGGGCATTGTTTGACTTCCTTACTCAATCCATTCCATAGTTTGATTCCACATACTGAAATGCTATGGCTAGCATAACGTAGTCCTAGCATATAAGTGTACTTATATATACTTATAATACTGTTGAACAGTGTCTTTGTGGGGTGGTCGCTACTTCCAAGCTAGACTATTTTACATGTCAAAGCTGTTTTATCAGCTGGGGACTGATACAAAAGAAATGTGCTGTCATAGACAACCACCATGTATGTCACCAGGCATCATATGCACCAAAGTTGGGATTCTTTTGAAATAAGATCAACCTATCCCAGCTGTCTTCGGGCGAGAGGCGGGGTACACCCCGGACTGGTGTCCAGCCAATCACAGGGCACATATAGACAAATCCCACCCACATTCATACCTATGGACAATTTGGAGTGGCTAATTAACCTAGCATGTTTTTGGAATGTGTGAGGAAACCGGAGTACCCGGAGAGAAAACCCACACATGCACGGGGAGAACATGCAAACTCCACACAGAGATGCCCGAACGGAGATTCCAACCCAGGTCTTAAGTGCACGTAAGTCCATGTAAAACTAAAAGACAGGATGTTCAAGAATTGACAGAAATAGTTAGATCATAAAATATTTATAAATACAGTACAGGCTCACGTGGGACACGGAGCCCGCAGGCTTCTAGGGGGAGTAGTCCACCTGCTTTTCATTCCCAGAGACTTGTGTGACGCTAGCCAGCACAAAATGATGGCGGTGATAATAAAAGCATGTCATCTTCATCATATAGCATGACTTCTGATCAACATCTTACCATGTGGTTACCAGTTATTTACCTTTACATTTCAGTGGACAGATGGATAGCATTTTAACAAGAAAACTACCACAAAATATGACAGCAAAAATGGAAGAATGAAGTCAAATTATTATCATTATATATATATATCATTGAAAAGTGTTGGCAGACCTCACAGCTAGGAGACCAGGGTTCAATTCCACCCTCGGGCATCTCTGTGTGGAGTTTGCATGTTCTCCCTGTGCATGCGTGGGTTTTCTCCGAGTACTCCGGTTTCCTCCCACATTCCAAAAACATGCTAGGTTAATTAGCCACTCCAAATTGTCCATAGGTATGAATGTGAGTGTGAATGGTTGTTTGTCTATATGTGCCCTGTGATTGGCTGGCCACCAGTCCAGGGTGTGCCCCGCCTCTCGCCCGAAGAAGACAGCTGGGATAGGCTCCAGCACCCCCCACGACCCTTGTGAGGAAAAAGCGGTAGAAAATGAATGAAAGAATAAATGAAAGGAAGATATGGTATGGGCGGCACGGCGGTCGAGTGGTTAGCGCGCAGACGTCACAGCTAGGAGACCGGGTTCAATTCCACCCTCGGTCGTGCATGCGTGGGTTTTCTCCGGGTACTCCGGTTTCCTCCCACATTCCAAAAACATGCTAGGTTAATTAGCCACTCCAAATTGTCCATAGGTATGAATGTGAGTGTGAATGGTTGTTTGTCTATATGTGCCCTGTGATTGGCTGGCCACCAGTCCAGGGTGTACCCCGCCTCTCGCCCCAAGACAGCTGGGATAGGCTCCAGCACCCCCGCGACCCTCGTGAGGAAAAAGCGGTAGAAAATGAATGAATGAAAAGTGTTGTGATTTTTCTGCCACATTGTAGTGGCATGAAGTAGAAATATCGAAGAAAATATTTATTTTAAAGTTACAATATGAACAAAAAACAATAAAGTCATTTTTGGAAAATTAGGTTATGGTAAGAGAATACCAAAGAAGCAATCACCTAACCGACCAAAGTTGTTTTTTTTAACCCGAACACCCAATATTTACATATACAATATACACATATTTATATGTATTTTACATTTTTTGCGCAACAGTCAAAAAGTGGTTATAACTGCAGAGTAGAAGAGATGATGTTTGGTGTTTGACCGCGGACCGCGTCTGGGGCGAACCACAGTGACAACTACCGACCGGAATTGCTAACAATCCCGCGGGACCGCGACTTACAGTCCGGAAAATATGCTAATTAGTTGAAGCTAGAATATAAGGCTCCATAATTTGAATGATATTACGGAAGAAAATAAACTTTTACACAAATTTTTACGATTTTTTCAGTCTGTGTAGGCGGTTTTGCTGAGTGCGTTTTGGGGGTTGGGGTTGGGGGGTGGCTTTCTTGCACACTCAGACACCTACAAATGGATAAAAAAAGATAAACACGTTACTCCTAAACATTACATCACTCAGTGTTTAGGAACTCTCCTCTCTCTCTTTCTTTGCATGGCGTTCTGTCCATCCACGTCACAATAGGCTATGCTAGCATGTCCTAGCGCAGGGGTGCTCATTAAGTCGATCGCGATCTACCGGTCGATCGCAGAGGTGGTACTGGTCGATCGCTGGTCGATCGCGGCGTGACATTAAAAAAATATCATCCCAGCATCAATGCCGTCACTTGATTGATATACAGGACAGCCATTCAGATGACAACTGAATGTTGCCCTTCGGGCGACCAATCAAATCAAACAACGTCTCTAAGTGCAGCAGAACTTACGATGTCAGCCTATCATCCATCCCCGTTACTTGATTGACATACAGGACAACCAGTCAGATGACAACTGAATTTTGACCTTTAGGTCACCACTCATGCGTAAACAACGATGCAAAGTGCTAAGCTAGTCGGCGAATTGCGTTAGATTTTAAGCCCTCGCTAAAGTTTATGGTCACTAAAATGAGTGAAGGAGCTGGACCAAGTAAAAAGGCAAAAACTGGACCAAGTAAAAAGGCAAAAAACATATCACTTCCATACGGAATGGGAGGTGGACGTTTTTTTCACAATGTCTTTTTCGAAGTGCGTTTGCCTCATATGCCATTCTACCATCGCAGTACCAAAGAAGGGAAATGTGGAGGTAATTACAAAAAATGTTAATAGTTAATTATGTGTGTTTTGCAATATTGGCTCATTTGGTTATGTAAGGTACATCAACATACATTGTACGTACAAATAATCCTCAATACATTTGAAAATAAATAGATGTTTTGCATTTTTGTAGTGGGTAGATCATTTTGACTCGGTCATTTTAAAAGTAGCTCGCATGCTGAAAAAGTGTGAGCACCCCTGTCCTAGCGTAACCCCCCCCCCCCCCCCCCCCTACTCTACCCCCAGCCTCAGCATCTAAGAGACATCGCATTGCGCTCTAAGCTTGGGTCACGAGTCCTTTAATATTCTCCATATGGGCTCCCAATAGTCTACCTGTGTGTGTGTGTGTGTGTGTGTGTGTGTGTGTCCTTGCATTAATGTATGTGTCCCCTCGTGGCCTCGTCTCCCTCAGTGGCAGAGATTACTCATTGGCAGATTAATGGATTGAGCTGACCCAGAAGCCTGCTGCGGTGTGAGGGCCTCTGCTGCACCCAATAAACAATGCCACTTGTACTCTTTCTTCCCTGATAGAAATCCCATATTGTAGTCTTTTTTTTTACTATTCTTTTACTAAGTCTCAGAGAGCCCACAATAGCGTGTTGGTCAAAGTCTGGCCTTCATGCTGGAAAATCATGCACATGTGCTCTAGAGCAGGGGTGGGCAAAGTACGGCACAGGGGCCACATACTGCCCGCCATGTGTTTGAATACGGCCCGCCCGTTCTCTAGTGTTAAACCATGACAAAGTTTCAGATCATGAGGTTTGCACACACACAAGGATCAAAACGCTCGCTTTCAAAAAGGTGCGGTAAAACCGTACCTTTGTGATGTCACAGAGGGGCGTATTTCCTTACATGGTTATTGTTGGTAGTTGCTCTACCACAGCTCAATACAAACACACCTCACATTGAGGAATGGGACAGGAGGACACAGAGGTTAGCAATAGTAGCATGGCTATCCGATGCTAAAGTGCTAACGTTACATTCACATTTTAACCGCAACATCATGGTTATTGTTGGTAGTTGCTCTATAGGAGACCACAGCTCAATACAAACACACCTCACATTGAGGAATGGGACAGGAGGACACAGAGGTTAGCAATAGTAGCATGGTTATCTGATGCTAAAGTGCTAACGTTACATTCACATTTTAACCGCAAAATCATGGTTATTGTTGGTAGTTGCTCTATAGGAGACCACAGCTCAATACAAACACACCTCACATTGAGGAATGGGACAGGAGGACACAGAGATTAGCAATAGTAGCATGGCTATCCGATGCTAAGGTGCTAACATTACATTCACATTTTAACCGCAACATCATGGTTATTGTTGGTAGTTGCTCTATAGGAGACCACAGTTCAATACAAACACACCTCACATTGAGGAATGGGACAGGAGGACACAGAGGTTAGCAATAGTAGCATGGCTATCTGATGCTAAGGTGCTAACATTACATTCACATTTTAACCGCAACATCATGGTTATTGTTGGTAGTTGCTCTATAGGAGACCACAGCCCAATACAAACACACCTCACATTGAGGAATGGGACAGGAGGACACAGAGGTTAGCAATAGTAGCATGGCTATCTGATGCTAAAGTGCTAACATTACATTCACATTTTAACCGCAACATCATGGTTATTGTTGGTAGTTGCTCTATCGGAGACCACAGCTCAATACAAACACACCTCACATTGAGGAATGGGACAGGAGGACACAGAGGTTAGCAATAGTAGCATGGTTATCTGATGCTAAAGTGCTAACGTTACATTCACATTTTAACCGCAACATCATGGTTATTGTTGGTAGTTGCTCTATAGGAGACCACAGCTCAATACAAACACACCTCACATTGAGGAATGGGACAGGAGGACACAGAGGTTAGCAATAGTAGCATGGCTATCCGATGCTAAAGTGCTAACGTTACATTCACATTTTAACCGCAACATCATGGTTATTGTTGGTAGTTGCTCTATAGGAGACCACAGCCCAATACAAACACACCTCACATTGAGGAATGGGACAGGAGGACTCAGAGGTTAGCAATAGTAGCATGGCTATCTGATGCTAAAGTGCTAACGTTACATTCACATTTTAACCGCAACATCATGCTAGGTTAGCGCGGACATTGAAAAAAAACAAAACACACCATCATGAGCTCCTACATCCCTAGCCGACTGATGGATTGTTGGCGTTTGGCATTTTTAAGATGTGTTGTGAAGCCTGGGAAAAAGAGTTTTTTTCTTGATGAAAAGCGAGCGCTCTCTCGTACAACATCAGGAAAAAGTTGTTTTTGCATCATTGTGGACCTTTTATGATTTAATGTTGTCCATTTATTAATCCTATTATTTCTCCCTTTGCAACTCCCTGTAGGATATTCTCCTATCTGGATGTGGTTACACTCTGTAGGTGTGCCCAAGTATCCAAGGTAAGCCCCGCCCACCATAACACTAGCCACGTTTACATGAGGAGTTTTTCTCTATCCCAATGGAATCTTTCCGAAAACAATGGTATCCATGGAAAAGGAATATTCCAATCTCTTGTTTACATGCGGCGCTATAATCCAACAGAATAGTCAACGGGGCATGCCCAGTAAAACGTAAACATCAACATCACGTGATACCGACTTCCCCGAGTTTTTTAACTCTGTATTGCCAGTTTTTCCTTCGTCCGGTCTTGGAATTTAGTTTGGATCCAAAACAAACTTTGCTTAGCAGTCCAGTGCCCGATTGCTGGCCTCCATTTTTTAAAAGTGAAGAACGTCTGGAGCTGCGTGTTACGTCATATCTGAGGATATGACGATAACAGGAAAAGATCAAATTCAATCTTGCTAATATTTTATCGTTAAACCCGGGACATGTTTTATATAGATATATATTTTCTTTTTATGAATAAATTATAGAAGGGTTTAGATTCTGTTCCACAGGTGGCGCTAATGCACACCAAAGCTGCTTGCCAACCGCCAATAAACAACAGAAGAAGAAAAAACACCACAAATAAGAACTTTCTGTTTGAGCGGGTACAAGATACCTCAATCGGATTCGGGAAAGGAATATTCCATCCCCGGGAATCCCATTATATGTTCATTGGGATTGGCACTTTTCTTTCGGAATGAGGTGTATACAAAGGTTACATTCTTTCAATTTGAGTAAATAATCCGGAATTGGAATATTCGGGGCGGCACGGCGGTCGAGTGGTTAGCGCGCAGACCTCACAGCTAGGAGACCAGGGTTCAATTCCACTCTCGGCCATCTCTGTGTGGAGTTTGCATATTCTCCCCGTGCATGCGTGGGTTTTCTCCGGGTACTCCGGTTTCCTCCCACATTCCAAAAACATGCTAGGTTAATTAGCGACTCCAAATTGTCCATAGGTATGAATGTGAGTGTGAATGGTTGTTTGTCTATATGTGTCCTGTGATTGGCTGGCGACCAGTCCAGGGTGTACCCTGCCTCTCGCCCGAAGACAGCTGGGATAGGCTCCAGCACCCCCGCGACCCTTGTGAGGAAAAAGCGGTAGAAAATGAATGAATGAATGAATGAATCCGGAATTGGAATATTCGGGGCGGCACGGCGGTCGAGTAGTTAGCGCGCAGACCTCACAGCTAGGAGACCAGGGTTCAATTCCACTCTCGGGCCATCTCTGTGTGGAGTTTGCATGTTCTCCCCGTGCACGCGTGGGTTTTCTCCCACATTCCAAAAACATGCTAGGTTAATTAGCCACTCCAAATTGTCCATAGGTATGAATGTGAGTGTGAATGGTTGTTTGTCTATATGTGTCCTGTGATTGGCTGGCGACCAGTCCAGGGTGTACCCTGCCTCTCGCCCGAAGACAGCTGGGATAGGCTCCAGCACCCCCGCGACCCTTGTGAGGAAAAAGCGGTAGAAAATGAATGAATGAATGAATGAATCCGGAACTGGAATATTCGGGGCAGCACGGCGGTCGAGTAGTTAGCGCGCAGACCTCACAGCTAGGAGACCAGGGTTCAATTCCACCCTCGGCCATCTCTGTGTGGAGTTTGCATGTTCTCCCCGTGCACGCGTGGGTTTTCTCCCACATTCCAAAAACATGCTAGGTTAATTAGCGACTCCAAATTGTCCATAGGTATAAATGTGAGTGTGAATGGTTGTTTGTCTATATGTGCCCTGTGATTGGCTGGCGACCAGTCCGGGGTGTACCCCGCCTCTCGCCCGAAGACAGCTGGGATAAGCTCCAGCACCCCCGCGACCCTCGTGAGGAAAAAGCGGTAGAAAATGAATGAATGAATGGAATATTCGGGTCCATGTTTACATGGCTATTGTTTTGGTCAAATGTCAGCATTGCAGCATAGCGCCCTCTGTTGTGCGTATCGGGCAGCGCCGCTGTGAATGATGAAGCCTTTTTAGCCAGCATCAGCAACACCGTCTGCACAGTAGAGCTGATGATGATGATCTCCTCCATCTGACAGGCATGGAACGTTCTGGCCCTGGACGGCAGCAACTGGCAGAAGATCGACCTTTTCAACTTCCAAACGGACATCGAGGTGAGCTCTGTGGTGTCCAAATTGCGGTCGGTGTGTGTCGAGTAGCCTGATCCGGCCCCCCCCCCCAGCTTAGTGCTGGGTCAGTAGGCTTCGGTGCCGACGGTGACGTCACAGCTGATCCTCTTCCCTTGTGACTCTCCTCTGTCTCTGTTTGTTTGTGCGTCCCTCAGGGCCGCGTGGTGGAGAACATTTCCAAGCGTTGCGGAGGCTTCCTGAGGCAGCTGAGCCTCAGAGGCTGCCTCAGCGTGGGGGACGCCTCCATGAAGTAAGACTCACTCCCACCACCCACCACCCTTCCCTCTCAGTCACTGTCGCGCATTATCGCCGTCGTCATCATTGCTCTCTCCTGCCTGCACGATAAACAGTAACTGCTGGTCCTCCTCAGGACATTTGCGCAGAACTGTCGAAACATCGAA
Source organism: Doryrhamphus excisus (assembly GCF_030265055.1). NCBI lineage: Eukaryota > Metazoa > Chordata > Actinopteri > Syngnathiformes > Syngnathidae > Doryrhamphus > Doryrhamphus excisus. Next base: position 853,418 of record NC_080479.1, on the reverse strand, counting down.
GTGCTGAACCTGAACGGCTGCACCAAGATCACGGACAGCACCTGCCTCAGCCTCAGCAAGTTCTGCTCCAAGCTCAAGCACCTCGATCTCACCTCCTGCGTTTCCATCAGCAACCATTCCCTCAAGGCTCTCAGGTAGACGCCGCCTCCTCGCTTCCACTAATTGGTGCCCAAACTCAGAGTTGCACATGAATTGTGGGCGCAACTAGGTGGAGATTAATAGTTGCATATGAATTGTGCACACTAATAGTTGCTCAAGAATGGTGTGCACACCATTATTATATTATTTTTATTTTATAAATTATATAAATATTGTATGTACTATTAATTGCCCAATGTTGGCCAAAAAAATTATCATTATCAGGTGGAGATTAATAGTTGCATATGAATTGTGCACACTAATAGTTATATAGCAATAATGATGTGCACACCATTATTATATAAATATTATATAAATTATTTTATTAATTTATTTTTATTTTTATGCACACTAATAGTTATATAGCAATAATGGTGTGCACACCATTATTATATAAATATTATATAAATTATATTATTAATTTATTATTAATAGTTATATAGCAATAGTGGTGTGCACACCATTATTATATAAATATTATATACATTATATTATTAATTTATTTATTTTAATTTTTATTTTTATAAATTATATAAATATTGTATGTACTAGTAATTGCCCAATGTTGCCCAAAAAAATTATCATGATGAGGTGGAGATTAATAGTTGCATATGAATTGTGCACACTAATAGTTATATAGCAATAATGGTGTGCACACCATTTTTATATAAATATTATATAAATTATATTATTAATTTATTTTTTATTATTTTTATTTTTATTTTTATTTTTATTTTTATTTTTATTTTTATTTTTATTTTTATTTTTATTTTTATTTTTATTTTTATTTTTATTTTTATTTTTATTTTTATTTTTATTTTTATTTTTATTTTTATTTTTATTTTTATTTTTATTTTTATTTTTATTTTTATTTTTATTTTTATTTTTATTTTTATTTTTATTTTTATTTTTATGCTGTAGGGGTCTTACACCCCCATTCTTCTGGCATGTCTTGTCACATCCACATCCATGCCTCCTGATGTTTGATGGGACTTCCAGATGCCCCCCCCCCCCCCCCCCCCCGGTTCCCGGAACACAAATACTTACACATTGTTTGTACATACTAATAGTTGCCCAATAATAGTGATCACTAATAGAAGCACATTATTTGTTCACACTAGTAATTGCCCAATCATACAAGATTAGCATTAGCATATGACTTGCGTGTGTTTGTGTGTCGCTGTGTAGTGACGGCTGCAGAATGCTGGAGATGTTGAATCTGTCCTGGTGTGACCAGATCACACGCGACGGCATAGACGCTCTGGCTCGAGGCTGCGCGGGTTTACGAGCGCTGTTCCTCCGAGGCTGCACGCAGGTACGCTGGTCGCGCTCCGTTATCCCACGCACTGCGTCTCCAGACTGTAGTCGCCCATGATAGTAATGATGCATGCGCTTAATAAAGAGCTTCATGATTTGTGTTATTGTCGTGCAGCTGGACGACGGCGCCTTGAAGCACCTTCAGAAGCACTGCCAAGAGCTCACCACCATAAATATGCAGTCTTGCATGGTGAGAGGAAAAAAAATGGCCGCTGGTCATTTCCAACAAACGTGTTTATGGTCCTGTTTGTGTCTGCAGCAAATAACGGACGACGGCCTGGTGAGTCTGTGCCGAGGATGCCACAAGCTGCAGATCCTGTGTGTGTCTGGCTGCAGCAACATCACCGACGCCTCCCTCACTGCACTGGGACTCAACTGTCCCCGACTCAAGTAAGCAAGAACAACACACAAATTATACATTCGCTTGGAGAAAAAGTCCAAATATCTTGGGAAGAATGATATTTTACAAGAATAAAGTCAAAACGGGTTAGTGGTGGTTAGCGCGCAGACCTCACAGCTAGGAGACCAGGGTTCAATTCCACCCTCGGGCATCTCTGTGTGGAGTTTGCATGTTCTCCGGGTACTCCGGTTTCCTCCCCCATTCCAAAAACATGCTAAGTTAATTGACGACTCCAAATTGTCCATAGGTATGAATGTGAGTGTGAATGGTTGTTTGTCTATATGTGCCCTGGGATTGGCTGGCCACCAGTCCAGGGTGTACCCCGCCTCCCGCCCCGAAGACAGCTGGGATAGGCTCCAGCACCCCCGCCACCCTCGTGAGGATAAGCGGTAGAAAATGAATGAACATTATTAGAGACCTCTCGACGTGAAATAACACCCCTATAGTCACTTTTACACACATTTATAGTAAACATAACAGAAAATAATACATATAAGGCATAAACAATTAAGACATAAATAATATTTACATTTTTTGGAATGTTTATGTTCGGTTCCTCCCACATTCCAAAAACATGCTAGGTTAATTAGTGACTCCAAATTGTCCATAGGTATGAATGTGAGTGTGAATGGTTGTTTGTCTATATGTGCCCTGGGATTGACTGGCCACCAGTCCAGGGTGTACCCCGCCTCCCGCCCCGAAGACAGCTGGGATAGGCTCCAGCACCCCCGCCACCCTCGTGAGGATAAGCGGTAGAAAATGAATGAACATTATTAGAGACCTCTCGACGTGAAATAACACCCCTATAGTCACTTTTACACACATTTATAGTAAACATAACAGAAAATAATACATATAAGGCATAAACAATTAAGACATAAATAATATTTACATTTTTTGGAATGTTTATGTTCGGTTCCTCCCACATTCCAAAAACATGCTAGGTTAATTAGTGACTCCAAATTGTCCATAGGTATGAATGTGAGTGTGAATGGTTGTTTGTCTATATGTGCCCTGTGATTGGCTGGCCACCAGTCCAGGGTGTACCGAAGACAGCTGGGTTTGGCTCCAGCACCCCCTGCGACTCTCATGAGGAAAAAGCGGTAGAAAATGAATGAATGAATGAATGAAAGTCAAAACGTTAAGAGAAAGAAGTTGTATTTTAACGAGAGAAAAAACTCACCATTTTACAACTAATTAGGTGCATTGACTTTGGATAGCCCGGTTCCTCTGTGATCTTCAGCGGACGACAATCTTCACATCCTGCCACAGGTTTTATTTTGGGTCGAGCTTCACTTTCTTCTTCCTGAGCCATTCTTGTGACTTTTGGATTATTATCCTGCTGAAAGATAAACCTCCTTTCAAGGTTCTGGCTTTTTGCAGACAAGGTAGGGTCCATACTCATGGTATGAGTCGGCTTTGCTCCAAACATACTTCCTGGTCTATGTTTGCCAAAAGGTTCAACTTTGGTTTGATCTGACCAGATCACACATTCCCACATTACTGTAAAAGAGCCTTCAGGTATGGCTTTTTCTTTGCAAAACCCCCATGGAGACCTTCCGTGTGTAGAGTGTGGGACATATGGACTTGTGTACTTTAGTCCCAGCGACCTGGAGAGACTGCTTTAGACTTCCAAGAGTTAGAGAGGTTTCTTGAAGACCTAGAACGTTTTCTGTGCGGGTTATTGTGTGTAGCTGCTCTATCGGGGTCCACAACTCGATACAAAGGGCTGAAAAAATCAGCATAATCGGTCCCCTTTAAATCATTCAATTCCAGACATTTTTCACAACCAAGACAATGTGTTCAGTACCAGATATTTTTGACTGATCTTTCAAGGCACGCACAATATTGTGTTCTACGGTGAACCAAACATGGAACCCACCAAAAGACAGATTAGTCTCTTGTCTTTCATCATTAAAAAAAGCTTTGTTTCTACCCTTTTCTGTTCTTTTGTAATCGGCAGTTGAACATAGGTAAGTTTCAGGAAAATGTTAGTTCCCAACTAAAAATGGAACTCTGACTTTTTCACAGCGATGCAGTTTTTTTTTGGTAAAATATATCTACTTTGTTAGCATGTCCACATGTGTTGGATGAAAAATGTTAGTTCCCAACTAAAAATGGAACTAGGACTTTTTCACAGAGCTGCAGTTTTTTTTTCTATAATATATCTACCTTGTTAGCATGTCCACATGTGTTGGATTTTTTCATTTTTCACGACGCTGGAGATGTTTATATGTATGATGATTGGCGATAGGACGTTGTGTGATACTGTTCTACGCTTCGTGTGATACTATTCTATGCTTCATGTGATACTATTCTACGCTTCATGTGATACTATTCTACGCTTCATGCGATATTATTCTACGCTTCATGCGATACTATTCTACGCTTCATGCGATATTATTCTACGCTTCATGCGATACTATTCTACACTTCATGCGATACTATTCTATGCTTCATGTGATACTATTCTACGCTTCATGTGATACTATTCTACGCTTCATGTGATACTATTCTACGCTTCATGTGATACTATTCTACGCTTCATGTGATACTATTCTACGCTTCATGTGATACTATTCTACGCTTCATGCGATACTATTCTACGCTTCATGCGATACTATTCTACGCTTCATGCGATATTATTCTACGCTTCATGCGATACTATTTTACGCTTCATGCGATACTATTCTACGCTTCATGTGATACTATTCTACGCTTTATGTGATACTATTCTACGCTTCATGTGATATTATTCTACGCTTCATGCGATATTATTCTACGCTTCATGTGATACTATTCTACGCTTCATGTGATACTATTCTACGCTTCATGCGATGCTATTCTACGCTTCATGCGATACTATTCTACGCTTCATGTGATACTATTCTACACTTCATGTGATACTCCACTTCATGTGATACTATTCTACGCTTCATGTGATACTATTCTACGCTTCATGCGATATTATTCTACGCTTCATGCGATATTATTCTACGCTTCATGCGATATTATTCTACGCTTCATGCGATATTATTCTACGCTTCATGCGATATTATTCTACGCTTCATGCGATACTATTCTACGCTTCATGCGATACTATTCTACGCTTCATGCGATGCTATTCTACGCTTCATGCGATGCTATTCTACACTTTATGCGATACTATTCTACGCTTCATGTGATACTATTCTACGCTTTATGTGATACTATTCTACGCTTCGTGCGATACTATTTTACGCTTCATGCGATACTATTCTACGCTTCATGTGATACTATTCTACACTTCATGTGATACTATTCTACACTTCATGTGATACTCCACTTCATGTGATACTATTCTACGCTTCATGTGATACTATTCTACACTTCATGTGATACTGTTCTACGCTTCATGTGATACTATTCTATGCTATATGCGATAGTATTCTACTCTTCATGCGATACTATTCTACACTTCATGTGATACTATTCTACACTTCATGTGATACTCCACTTCATGTGATACTATTTTGCACTTCATGTGATACTATTCTACGCTTCATGCGATACTATTCTACGCTTCATGCGATACTATTCTACGCTACATGCGATGCTATTCTACGCTTCATGTGATACTATTCTACACTTCATGTGATACTATTCTACTCGTCATGCGATACTATTCTACGCTTCATGCGATACTATTCTACACTTAATGCGATACTATTCTAAGCATCATGTGATACTATTCTACGCTTCATGTGATACTATTCTACGCTTCATGTGATACTGTTCTACACTTCATGTGATACTATTCTACGCTTCATGTGATACTGTTCTACGCTTCATGCAATACTGTTCTACGCTTCATGCAATACTATTCTACGCTTCATGCGATACTATTCTACGCTTCATGCGATACTATTCTACACTTCATGCGATGCTATTCTACGCTTCATGCGATGCTATTCTACACTTCATGTGATACTATTCTACACTTTATGCGATACTATTCTATGCTTCATGTGATACTATTCTACGCTTCATGTGATACTATTCTACACTTCATGTGATACTCCACTTCATGTGATACTATTCTACACTTCATGTGATACTATTCTACACTTCATGTGATACTCCACTTCATGTGATACTATTCTACACTTCATGTGATACTGTTCTACGCTTCATGTGATACTGTTCTACGTTTCATGTGATACTGTTCTACGCTTCATGCGATAGTATTCTACGCTTCGTGCGATACTATTCTACGCTTCGTGCGATACTATTCTACGCTTCGTGCGATACTATTCTACGCTTCGTGCGATACTATTCTACGCTTCGTGCGATACTATTCTACGCTTCGTGCGATACTATTCTACGCTTCATGCGATACTATTCTACTCTTCATGCGATACTATTCTACGCTTCATGCGATACTATTCTACGCTTCATGCGATATTATTCTACGCTTCATGCGATACTATTCTACGCTTCATGCGATACTATTCTACACTTTATGTGATACTATTCTACGCTTCATGTGATACTATTCTACGCTTCATGTGATACTATTCTACACTTCATGTGATACTATTCTACGCTTTATGCGATACTATTCTATGCTTCATGTGATACTATTCTACGCTTCATGTGATACTATTCTACACTTTATGTGATACTATTCTACACTTCATGTGATACTATTCTACTCTTCATGCGATACTATTTTATGCTTCATGTGATACTATTCTACGCTTCGTGCGATACTATTCTACGCTTTGTGAAATACTATTCTACGCTTCATGCGATACTATTCTACGCTTCATGCGATACTATTCTACGCTTCATGTGATACTATTCTACGCTTCATGCGATACTATTCTACGCTTCATGTGATACTATTCTACGCTTCATGCGATACTATTCTACCCTTCCTGTTCTCAGGATCCTTGAAGCGGCCCGCTGCTCCCATGTGACAGACGCTGGGTTCACCGTGCTGGCCAGGGTGAGTTTTCCCACGCTGTCCGTCTTCCTATGGAAGCAGATGGCCATCTTACACGCTCCGTCTGCATTTTTCCCTGACAGAACTGCCACGAGCTTGAAAAAATGGACTTAGAAGAATGTATTTTGGTAAGAGGATTGAAACTGTGCCCAATTCTTTTAAGTCCGTTCCCACTCACTTGCCCACCGGAGTCTTCAGACGTGTCCTTGATGAAAGATTGTCCTCTCCCAGGTGACGGACAACACCCTGGTTCAACTGTCCATCCATTGCCCTCGCCTGCAAGCATTGGTAAGCATCACCTCCAACATGGCTTCTTTTCCCGCCTCCTTCTGCCCTCACCGCGTGTCGTCGTCGCCGTCCTCCTCCTCCTCGCAGTCCCTGTCTCACTGTGAGCTGATCACGGATGACGGCATCCGGGCGCTGAGCGGCAGCGCCTGCGGCCAGGAGCGCCTCACGGTGGTGGAGCTGGACAACTGCCCCCTCATCACCGACGTGACCCTGGAGCACCTGAAGAGCTGCCACCGGCTGGAGCGCATCGAGCTCTACGACTGCCAGCAGGTCACCCGGGCCGGCATCAAGCGGATCCGGGTGAGCGTGTGGTATCATATCTTTAATCATGTGGAGTGCATGAGAAAGCGGAGATGAAAACACAACTCAAGAACAAGTATAATACACAACACGGCAACAAAGCCACAAATGAGACGCATGACTCTCCACTGACTGTAAACATAACCAGCACCATTGCACATCTCATAACTTGCTATATTGGGGGAGTATGCCACTCTAGTACCCAGCATGCTTTGTGGGCGCTTTGACGGTTATAGATGTTTGATAGAGCCTTTTCCCTGGTTCCTTTGTTTGCTTTGTTTACCTCTGACTATGCAGCGTTACAGTGCATAAAGTGCCCCATCATAAAAAGAATAAATAAGTTAAAATTAATCCAAATATAATCATGAATAATTATAATAATAATTATTATAATTATAATAATATAATTATAATGATTATACTTACTGGACAGAAACAACTGGCAATTCTAGAGTGTCCCATTGTTGTAATAATAATAATAAACACAATAAAATTCATACATATTTACACAATCTAATTAATAAACATTTACAAAATACATATCTATATATACAATATAATAATAAATAAAATACATTTAATGAAAAGACTACTCTAGAGTCTCTCATTATATTCATAATAAATAATAAATAAATAATAACTATAATGCAATAATAATAATAATGAATACAATAAATTCATAAACTAATAAAATAAATACTGAAATGTATAAACAAAAAGCACATTAATAAACTAAAGGGCTATGCTGGAGTGTCCCATTATTATAATAAAAATTATAATATAATTAGAATAATTAATATAATTATTATAATAATAATTTATAATAATAATTATTATAATAATAATTACAATACAATATAATTATAATAATTAATATAATTATAATGTACATCTCAGATGTTTGTACATTATAACATTATTATAATAATAATAATAATTATTATTATTATTATAAGTTATTATAAAAGTCTGAAAATAGTATGAATGAAATCTAATTAATTATGTTAAAAATGAATAAAAACAAATAATGTATTTTTTAAACAAAAGGTAGTGCCACATTCCCTGTGGTGTCCAAAGGTAATGATGGGGGCGCCCCCCCCCAAATAAATGAACATACAGTAAACACTGAGTATCCGTAACAATTCCAGGATGCCCAGTGGGATACATTGTGGCCGTCCCAGGCTCCGCTGGAGCTGCATGTCATTGAAGGGACACACCGGGACTCACGGGGACGCTTGTTTGCTCTTTTGGTCCCCCAGTGTGACCCCGTCTCTTCGCTTTGACAGGCCCATCTTCCAGAGATCAAGGTCCATGCCTACTTTGCCCCGGTCACGCCCCCTCCCTCTGTGCACGGAGGCGGGCAGCGTCTGTGCCGCTGCTGCATCATCCTCTGACAGTGGAGGGCCAGGGGGGGCCACCTCTGCCTGCAGGTGCTGCTGCTCTGAGACCGGGACGGTGGCGGCAGCAAGTGGGGGAGGACCCGATCGGGGGGGGAGGAGGAGGAGGAGGGGCTGGACCCACTCGACCGCTCCTGGTCACATAACCATAACGACACGGACGCATCGCCGCCGGTCCCCCTGTCGGCTCCACCCGGCCCCCCCTCTTCCTCATCCGCCAGGACATCAGCATGGAGGGACGACGAGGACGCTTCATCATCATCTGCTCTTTTCCGTTTGGACAAAAGCCGCCGTTCCACTCCTCGCAGTCCGACTGCAGCGTGTCGTTTCCCGAGTCGAGGAAGGAGACTTGATCCTGTGGGCCTGACATCACGTGACCATCCTGTCATTCATCCCGCTTCCAGCTACGGACACGCACGTGGACCAGACCGGCGTGGGGGAATCTGGAGCCCATCGAGATCAGCAAGAAAACAGGAAGTAGATCAACAGACCATGTGACATAGTTGTACATCTCAGATGTTTGTACAGTTTTTGCAATGAGGACAAAAAAGACACTTCATGGAGGTAGGCCAACAAAAAAAATGATTTATGACTTTTTTTTTTCCTTTGTTGTTGTACAGGTGGTCCTCGGGTTAGCAACCACTGCCGCTGCTACCTAGCATGTGACGTACGCGTCCAGTTTACGTTAATTCCTAAATCAGCCAGGGCTGTCCAAAGCTCAGCACATTCGAAAAATAGGGTTTAGAAAAAAGAAGTCGTCAATATAATATTGTGAAAATATTTCACAATATTGTGAAAAAATATTATATTAAATATAAAATATTAAATTATTAAATAAAATATTTTATTATATTAAATATAAAATATTATTATTATTATCATTATTAAAAATGTTAGCATAAAATTTGAATATTTTACGTTTTTAAGATGCAATATTATGGGAAACAAACAAAAAAACAAGTCATCCAGTGATCATAATATCACAGGAATAAATTCATAATATGCGAATTACGTCACAACACTAAAAGCGATGGCTTTCCTTTTCCTTGCCGCACTTCAAGACATGAAGTCCAAAAAGTTAACAAATACGGTGGCGTGAAAAAGTGTTTGCACTCTTCCCGATGTCTTATTTTTTTGTAACACGTTTTTTCTAACACACAGATCATCAAATTGAAATATTAGTCAGCGTACGCAACCCAACACAAAATGACACTTTTATTATTAAGGGGGGGGGGGGGAAGCAACATGGCCCTGTGTGGAAAAAGTCATTGCTTTGGGACTCAAGCCAAACACAGTGAGAGCCGTTATGCACACACGATGAAAACCGAGAGCGCAGCCACGACTCATCCAAGAGGTCACAAAAGACCCCGCAACAACATCCAAAGAAGTGCAGGCCCCACTTGCCTCAGTTAAGGTCAGTGTTCATGACCCTGGACAAAAACGGCCTGCATGGTAGAGTTCCAAGACCAAAAACAACATTGAGGCTCATCTCAATTTTGCCAGAAAACATCTTGATGATCCCCGAAACCGCATTTTAGAAAAAGATGATATCAACAGTAAAATACGGTGGTGGTAGTGTGACGGTCTGGGGCTGTTTTGCTGCTTCAGGACCTGGAAAACTTGCTATGATAAATAAGCATGCATTGTGCTGAAAATGGTCCAAAACACACCAGCAAGTCCACCTCTGAATGGCTGAAGACTTTGGAGTTGGTCTAGTCCAAGTCCTGATCTGAATCCTATTGAGATGCTTTGGCATCTCCAATGTGGTCGAATGACAACAATTCCTCCACAGCTGCAAGAGACTCATTGCAAGTTAGCACAAACGCTTGATTGCACTTGTTGCTGCAAAGACGGGCCCGACCACTTCCACACTAAAAACAGCTCGTGTTGCGTTGTCACTGACTAAAAATGACATTGTTTTGATGGTCTGAAACATTTCAGTGTTACAAACCTTCAAAAAGTAGGAACTTCGGAAGGGACCGAGACTTTTTCACGCCACTGTAAGGGAAGTTATTAATGAATCTACGGGAGTGTGTTCATACCCGAGGAGCACCCGTGCCGGTCCACTTCCTGCTTGGGTTGGCATTGTGAAAATTGCAGAGGACCCTCGCCGTTTGACAGGAAATAAAAAAGATGGTGTAATTAAGAGCCACAATGTTTTCAAAGTATTATCAGGGCTTTTCCCGGCTAAGACTCTTATCCAATCCTGGCAGTAGCCCCGTGCACTAGCTCCCATTTGAGCGTTTGTTTACATCCTGGATTAGCTTAGCACCACAACACAAACATGTTTACATTTTTTTTTTTTTTTTTTAGTCTGCCTTCCCCACACGTGATGAGTCCAGTAGGAATCATTTCATTGGATCGTTATTTCAAATTTAATGTGCATTAGACGCCAATCAGGGCACTGTGTTGCACTTTTTTTTTTTTGACAATCACACAAATTCATACGATTTGGAAAAAAAATGTTAAGTATCTGGACAAGCCCTACAAGAAAACCGTAACAGACTTTGATGTCATGCTTTGATCTTTTCATCTTCTTGCCCTGGACAACAGACTACTATGTAGTGCCAAGAGACTTCCAGGAGGATGATGGACAGACAGAAGTAGAAAAAAGATGATTGACAGCTGAGCTGACTGACTCGCTAACGCCCCCCTCCTTGACAGCTCTTCTAACAGTTTTATGTTTGAGAAAATAAATGGGAAAAATAAAGATGGATAAATAAAATTTAAAAAAAACGTCATTTTGTCTGCACACATGTATCTGTGTCACCATTTCTACTAATACATATAATCTGTATAGAAATAGGTGAAATTAAGGAAATTAAGTTAAAAACTGATTAACATTGTCATGATATAGCTTCTATTTACATATTACACTGTTGAGTCTATGCAATGTCATCCAGAGACCGACAGGTGGCAGTAAAGATCCATGTAGACTACAGACACGCCCACATGAAACTGATTGCTGTAATATTACATTACATATTATTTTCATTTAAATTATTTGTACGTGTTTAATGTGTCGGTTTGCCTACAAACGTCTCGGGTCGGTTTGATCGTTTTTTCTTTTTGTTTTTGTTTTTATTTTTAAGTCCGGCGTTATGCTTGGGCAGCTGTGCGGTGGCTGAGGACCCCAGTCAAGAGAGCCGTTGATAAGACCGAAGCTCGGCACAAACGCGCTCCTTCCCCGGCAACGCTGAAGCTTTTATCGCTTCTACGCAGCTCTCATATTTCTGGAATAAATAGACGCGAGTTCCCCGCTGGACTTCCCAAACTGGCCGCTTTGGAGACTTTTCAGCCTGGCGGGAATGGAATAAGAAACCCGTTGGAGTTGGACGTCCAGACGCTAAAGGCCCTAAGCTAGCATTGTTTGCTAACTAGCCGGCTGCTATTTTTGCTAGCACAGGTCCCACCACAGAGGCTAATTTTGCGCTTTCGTTTACATATTTTTGTAAGGAAACAGCCGACTAACCACTACAATCTTACGATTTGTTGACTTTGTGAGAGTTTTTAGTGGTTTTCTTTGCTAATAAAGTCAATTGAGGAACTAGCAAGAAGGGGTTTCTGAGCGCTGATGAGAGCTTTTCATTCGGCGGGGGGATGACTTGTGAGTCAAGTTCTCACATTGTGGTCACGGCGGACTAGTTGATGATCCGACATCTGTGAAACCCGGTCCAGACTTTCCAGAGGCCTCCGCAGACTCACAGGATTGCGCTAACACATCGCTGGGTCTAGTACCCCCACTTCCCCGTCCTCTTGTCTGCTGGCCACACGGCCCAGTGTGTCCAATGGAGGACCATGACAACATGGACTATTTCTACCAGCAGGTGTTGCAGAAGGATGTCACCCGCAGGCTGCAGGTCGGCCAGGATCTTATCGACTATCTGAGGGACGCTAGTCGGTCCCCTGACGTGGAGCAAGACAAACCCCGGCTGGATAAGACTGTGGATGAGCTGACTGGATGGGTGAACTCCAGCAACTTCAAGGTGAGGACGGTGTGGACTTTTGTTGGTGTGGTGCTGTCATGGATGCTGATTATTTCCGAGCATGGATCTTGGCTTGCTGGTGGGGGGGGGGTTATACATTGTTGTCTGGCGGGGGAACCATTGTCAGGACTGTAGACGACTGGAGAAGCACTGTCGAGGATGGGGGGAGGGTCAGAGGAGCATCCATCCATCATGGCCTCTCTCATCCTATTTATGTATTGGAGGTCTTCATCCATCCATCTGTGTGTGTGTGTGTGTGTGTGTGTGTGTGTGTGTCATTCCCAACATCAAACCGATACTCCCGGCCGTATTTCCGGGCTAAGCATTTCCTCCCATTCAGTTGTGAAATCGGATTCTTCTCATCTTCCTTTGCATCATTTGTGCTGTCTGCATCGATTAGTGTGTGCGTGTGCATGACACACTGTGAGTATCGGCAGCTGCCGTGTTTGGAGATGTGATTTCCGACATGCACCATGTACATCGATGACCCTTGACCTATATGATATGGTAATGTTAATGGTTTTATTTCATTTGAAGATGCATCAGATTACAATTGAGTGCATCCCATAATCAGTTCCCAGTTCCACATGTCCAAAAGGAGTAGGAAGAAGCAAAGCTTATTAAATCCTACCCCTCCATCTGGTACTTTTACAATCAGTAACTGTTACATTTGTTCACTTCCTGCTTTCCATAATACGGTTTAAGGTTGTTGTTTTTTTTTTTAAATAATGTACCTCGTACCGAAGTACAAGGTGATATGAGCATCCAATGCCATAATGTGTACCATAGTGCGTGTCAATATAGTGATATATATAGCACATCATGACTGGTTCAAGACGCTTTATCCTTGTATTTAGCAAATTAATTTTATTTATTAATTTATAAATTAATTTTATAAATTTTTGTATTTTTTTTTATAGTTAAAAAAATAATTTCTTATTTTTTGTCACATACCGAAGTAAGTACAAGGTGATATGAGCATCCAATGCCATAATGTGTACCATAGTGCGTGTCAATATAGTGATATATATAGCACATCATGACTGGTTCAAGACTCTTCATCCTTGTATTTAGCAAACATCAACTGCTTGTATTGTTTCTTGAATTGGCTCATCGTTGTGCATTGTTTGATTTCCTTACTCAATCCATTCCATAGTTTGATTCCACATACTGAAATGCTATGCTAATGCTAACGTAGTCCTAGCATAGAAGTGTTTCAGATTTAGTTCTTCCCTGAGATCATATTTCTCCTCTCTTGTAGAGAAGTACTGGATGACATTTTTAGCTAATTGGTTGTTTTTAGCCTTATGCATTATTTTAGCTGTTTGAAGATTAACTACAGTAAACCTCGGATATATCGGACTCGGATATATCGGAAATTCGCTCACAACGGACAGATAAAAAAGAACCGATTTTTCTGTAATGCATTTCCAATAAAAATTCATTGCATATATCTGATTTTTTATAACGGATTTCGCCTATTTCGGACAAAATCTCCAGTCCCGTTCCAATGCATTTCCATGAAATTTTCCTGGCATATATTGGATGGCCGCATCGTTATGCTAATCTTGTTGATGTCACTGGCTATTGTCTTTCTCCTGGCTCCAGATTTAGGACAAATATAAAAGTGAGTGACGTCAATAATACTAGCACAGCAGCGAATGAGATCTTAACCTCACTATTGGAAATAACGTAGGCCTGACGGGCGTAACAGGGCCTAGCTTAATTAACAATTTGTTATGCTCAGAGTCCAATAAAGTTCAATTCTCATTACCTTACGTCTCTTTTCATTGCCCAGTCCAGGTACATTGGAAACATAGTCAAGGAAGTGCCTTTTTAGAACGGATAAAATCCCATTTACGCATATACCGGATATAAATCCGATATATGCGTAAAACGGACATTTTCCGGTATACGCATATAACGGATTTCGCTTATATCGGACAAAACCAGTGGGAACAATTGAATCCGATATATCCGAGGTTTACTGTATATGAACTATATGATATGAAAAGGGAAGCATGCAATTTAGACAAAAAATTGTTCAGACGCCTTCTTTAAAGGGGAACTGCACTTTTTTTTTAATTTTTTCATTTTGGCCATCATTCCCAATCCTGATGTGAAACATGAACACATATTTATTTCCCTTTTCTGGCCATTAACATGAAAAGGTCTCTACGAAAGCAACAAGCCTGATATTTTTTTGCTATTTGTGGAAGTTGTTTAAAAAAAAAAAATCTCTATCTAAGAGTCCATGGATGGACCTGGAACCGTTTCCATGTGGGTAGCCCCCGGAAGTCTTATAAAATCAGAGAAGATTTAAATAAAGTCTAGGAAATGGCACAAAGCCACCTTTTTAAGTTTGCTAACCATCCGTGCCGAGCAAACATGCTCGGCATTCTTTGGGAAAACGCACAAATCAGGTTGTCGTGGTCATGTGCTCCCCCGCGTTGTACCGTGTAGTTGCGTCCCCGATGTCCTTAACGGACCAGAAATGAGCCGTTATGTGTTGAGGACGTATTTATACTGGTCGCCATTTTTCACGTGGGAAAGGTAGTGGTGTTATTCTCACTTTTGGTAGGATTTTTATTTCATATTTTTGTGCCAGGGGGAGGGAATGACAACTCAGCCTGGGGGTCCGGCGGGGTGGGGGGGTGCTTTGAAAAAAACACGTGTACTTGTTGTACAGTCGTATGCCGTCAGGCGTTTGATGGCTGAAAACACGGCCCCACAGTAACAGGAGATGTTAGATGACAGAAAGTGCGTTTGTGTGGCGAGGCCTTCACGCTGAGTCAGCGTATCGTTAAAACGGGGTTAGACGGGGGGGGGAAGGAGGGGGGCTGAAAAGAGGTTTAATGCGAAGGATGTGTCGGAGGCGACACAGAAAGACGACAATGACGGAGCCCCTTCACTGTGACTCATGCAAGTTTCACGAGGGCAAACGTCGGCCGTCCAAGATGGCGTGATGGTTCCACAGACAGCAGGAGCAGATGTTTGGACTCTTCCGCCATTGATTTAAGAGAGGGGATGCTGCAAGGTCACCCTGTCCATGCTTCTGCTGTCAGCAGATGCTCTCATGTGACACGCAACCTCTCAGATTGAACACAGGCCCTTCCAGGATGATGTTCCACCTCTGCTTTGTGCGGATTTTTATGGATTTTTCCCAAAAATTTTCCTTTAACTCTAAAGTTGTGGCAGTGGTGGGATATGACATCATTGCATACTTTGCATAATACTTTGCATTATTATATTTTAATCAAACTAATACTCGGGTAAAACAAAAAACGCTCCAAACAACAGTGTGGTCGGGTCTTAGTTTTAGTCTATCCCGTTGCATTGTGGGTATTTTGTGGAATCTCAAAGTTGACCAAACTACCTGGCTTATTGCCGCAACCTTCCATAATACACGTGTGAGGCATGACGCATAACCTGGCGTTCAAAACTAACAACTACCACGGAAGTATAGTACTCCGCGTTAGCTGCTACAATAACAATAGGGGTGTAGCTAGGTTAATATATAGGTCAGTTATAGGAATGGAACACTGTTTCTTTGGGAGTTTTTTTGTTAAGGCGTAAGTCTAGCTGTATCCCAATGAAGTGCATTGTTGGATAGCTCGTTTTAACTTGCTGTTTAATGCACAGAAAAGAAATGTATTCATGTTTCACATAAAGATTATGAATGATGGGCAAAATAAATTAAAAATAAAGTGCAGTTCCTCTTTAGACCATACCAAAGTTCCAGATAATGAGGTTTGCGCATTTGGAAGTGAGCCCTGAAAGAAGTTTGGTTTGGCTCAAAACGCTCCGTTTCAAAAGGCGTGGTAAAACTGCTCCTTTGTGACATCACAGAGGGACGGGCTTCCTTATATGGTTCATAGTCAGGTAGCACTTTGGGCTGAGTGGGCATGCCCGGAGGTGGGCTGTGGTTGGAATACATGAAAACAGACCATTTTGGCAAATCTATTTGTGCAAATCAAATTTGTGCTAAATCCGTTAGCACAAATGTAAGGAAATCCAACTGGAATAGGTACAGATTCTGGAAGATGTAAAAGTTTTTTTTGTGTGGGTTATTGTGTGTAGCTGCTCTATAGGTGCCCAGAACTCAATACAAAGGCTTGAAAAATTAGCACAAGTCGTCATTTTTTTAAACTTATTTCAGTCATTATTTATTTCTTTTTATTTTATTATTTTTATTATTATTATATTATTTCTTTTTATTTAAGAATTTTATTTGATATTGATTTGTTTATGCCCTGATATGTTTGTGTATATTTTGTATACTTTTATTTAATTCATTCATTTTCTACCGCTTTTCCTACCGCTTTTCCTACCGCTTTTCCTACCGCTTTTCACGCTTTTTTAACGAGGGTAGCGGGGGGTGCTGGAGCCTATCCCAGCTGTCTTCGGGCGAGAGGCGGGGTACACCCTGGACTGGTGGCCAGCCAATCACAGGGCACATATAGACAAACAACCATTCACACTCACATTCATACCTATGGACAATTTGGAGTGGCTAATTAACCTAGCATGTTTTTGGAATGTGGGAGGAAACCGCGGTACCCGGAGAAAACCCACGGGTGCGTGCACGGGGAGAACATGCAAACTCCACACAGAGATGACCGAGGGTGGAATTGAATCCTGGTATCCTAGCTGTGAGGTCTGCGCGCTAACCACTCGACCGCCGTGCCGCCGTTATTTAAGTCAAACCAAGCAAAAATATTTTGAAATAATGACATGTCCAAAGTTTCATGGATTACACCATTTGGCAAATATTCATATTCATATTAGCCGAGCGGATTAACGGCTCGGTGTAATGGTTGGAAAAGCCCATCATCCCAACTCTGAGGGCATTCTTTGCGGACTCCGGTAAGCCTCCTGAGTAAATCCTGTACAGGGTGTGCAATTAGCAGACTGAGCCGGCATACGTACCCCCCACCCCCACCTCACAAAGGACCATTGATTCAGATCTGGATATTTTACGGTATTTGCTCCAGCATTCCTCCGTCAGCCTGATGTTGTTTTGAAAGAACTTTGAGGTGTTCTGATGCAGTGTGTGTGTGTGTGTGTGTTGGGACTATCACTGTAGGCTTGTAGAGGCCTGCCAGAAGAACCAACATCTTCTCTTTCCTCCGCACTGGAGCTCCAATAGAATAGTCCAGAAATACTTTACCTGCCTGTGCTGCGTTTTTGACTAAAATAGGCAAGGATTGCAGTCAGTCGGACCCTCCAGCCGGTATCGGGGCCAGAGTCATGTTTTAATAGATTTCCTTCTTGGATCGCTGCGGGTCTTGCCGCTGTTCTGCCAAGACAAGCATTCCATCGGCGCAGCAGCAGCAGCAGCGCCGTGTGGGATGGGATCCTGATCAGAAGCGAGCAGTGGAAAAACTCCACGGCCCCAGACACAAAGCAGCCCCAGTCTTCATATGTCGGCCATATTGGGAGCATATCATATTTGTGCACTGCGAGGGGGGGGAAAAACACGCAACTTGTGCACATCTCGTGAAAAATACATCAAGCCGGGATTTGTTAGTCAAGCTTATGTCACCGTACAATATTTATGGGGATGCTATGGGGGACATAGCAACTGCCAACAAATCTTATTATTCTTATTAACTTATTAATTAGCCCAAGAACTACTTTACTGGCGTAGTGACACCTGGCCACATCACACCGGCCAGCTGCTAGCTAGCATCTCCACACACCAACGAAAGCCACACCGCTGCTGAAATGATCAACTACACGCTATCATGAGGCTGCACGGCGGTCGAGTGGTTAGACAAAAACACCGCCTGTAACGTTTTTGCGTCTTTGGCACAATCACCATAAAGTATGTAACACATCTTTCAATAAAATGTATTATACAAAACATCATAACAGCAAAATTGCAGTTAAATAATGAATCATAGTTAATCACAATATTTCTGCTTTTGATCAGTATTGCGGGCTGCACGGTGGTCGAGTGGTTAGCTCGCAGACCTCACAGCTAGGAGACCCAGGGTTCAATTCCACCCTCGGCCATCTCTGTGTGGAGTTTGCATGTTCTCCCCGTGCATGTGTGGGTTTTCTCCGGGTACCGCGGTTTCCTCCCACATTCCAAAAACATGCTAGGTTAATTAGCCACTCCAAATTGTCCATAGGTATGAATGTGAGTGTGAATGGTTGTTTGTCTATATGTGCCCTGGGATTGGCTGGCCACCAGTCCAGGGTGGACCCCGCCTCTCGCCCCAAGACAGCTGGGATAGGCTCCAGCAACCCTTGTGAGGAAAAGCGGTAGAAAATGAATGAATGAATGTTATCATGAATGTCCCTGGTCCTGCATGCTCAGCATGGATCTAAAACCATAAACCCTTGTTGGAGGTTTTTAACAGCGGGTATAGATTGTCTCCCGTTATGTGCATGAATGCTGCCTCTTATTAAGCTGCTTTCATCTTTACAACGCACAGAAAAAGAAAGACAAAGTGTTTCTCGCATAAGAATTATTCATGATGGGCAAAATGTCACTGATGTGTCTTTCTGCTTTTGTTAGGTGGCGCTGTTGGGAATCGACATCTGCACTGCGTTTGTGGACCGCATGGGAGAGCGCTTCAGAGGGTACCTGGGTACAGGTAAGAGTGCCTTTTACTCACATGCACGCAGGTTTCTTTGGCGCTAGCGACTGTACACATTACACTACACACACTGCTAGTGAGGAACAATAAGCTAGCAAACGCAAATGGGTGATGGTAAGGGCTGCCAGCCAATGAGAGTATTGACAGGTCTACTCCAGTACTACTCCAGGGTACTTGGAGGGCCGTGATTGGAAGCCATAGCCATATACTGCAAACATGTTGAATACTTTCTTGTGGTGCCTGTTGGATATAAAACACCATCAGATGTCACTTTCAGCCCACTGGTACTGGTTTGAAACATTACTCCCACAAACCATTGCACCCCATTAGACGTCAATGCCGTATTCCACACACACCATTTCCTGGTTATTTACCCCTTTTTTGTCAGTATTCAAACAGTAACAAAAGCAACACTGAATTCATTCATTCATTTTCTACCGCTTTTCCTCATGAGGGTCGCGGGGGGTGCTGGAGCCTATCCCAGCTGTCTTTGGGCGAGAGGCGGGGTACACCCTGGACTGGTGGCCAGCCAATCACAGGGCACATATAGACAAACAACCATTCACACTCACATTCATACCTATGGACAATTTGGAGACTCCAATTAACCTAGCATGTTTTTGGAATGTGGGAGGAAACCGGAGTACCCGGAGAAAACCCACACATGCACGACCGAGGGTGGAATTGAACCCTGGTCTCCTAGCTGTGAGGTCTGCGCGCTAACCACTCGAGCATCATGCAACCCGCAACACTAGTAAATCAAAAGCGACAATGTTTTGTTTAATACATTTTATTGAAACACGTCTACACAAACAACCATTCACACTCACATTCATACCTATGGACAATTTGGAGTGGCTAATTAACCTAGCATGTTTTTGGAATGTGGGAGATATCCGGAGAAAACCCACACATGCACGGGGAGAACATGCAAACTCCACATAGATCTGGCCGAGGGTGGAATTGAACCTGGGACTCCCAGCTGTGAGGTCTGCGTGCTAACCACTCGAGCATCATGCAACCCGCAACACTAGTAAATCAAAAGCGACAATGTTTTGTTTAATACATTTTATTGAAACACGTCTAACATATTTTATGGTGGTTGCGCCAAAGACGCAAAAACGTTACAGGCGGTGTTTTTGTCTGTAGTGAATTCAGTTGTGTGAGAAATTTCAAGTGAATCTGATTAATGGGGTTTTAACAACAGCACCCCTTGTGGTGCGTTTGTAGAAAATACGCAGTCGGGGTGCGTATTTTTCAGACACTTTCACCCTTTTAGGAGTAAAAGAGGTATTTTACACAAAAACAGATCATTTCAAAACTGAAAAAATGTGGCCTAAAACCAGGACATAAACGGGAACAGATTTTGTTCCCACTTCCACTGCCATGCTAGTTAGCTTTGACTTCCCCGTGCATGTGTGTGTGTGTGCACGTGTGTGTGTGTGTGTGTGCCGTCAAGGTGTCCCAGCTGTCTGTGTCGGCCACATTGGTCCCTGTCACAAACAGTCGTACTCGTCTACACGCGCAGTCAGCTGTGTTCGTCTGACTCACTTTTTTTTTATTTTCACTTGATTTGTGTGTCTCCTCGCAACCGCTCCCAAATACTGAGAGAAACATGCTGGGAGAGGATGATGTCATTTAGTCAAACTAAGTTCTTGCTATTGATCTCGCTGTAAGATATGTGTGTGTGTGTGTGTGTGTTGTGTATCTCTCACTTTCTCTCTAACATCCTCTCTTTTAAAATAAGAAAAAAAGAAATAGTTTTTACCTTGTTGCCATGA
The DNA here is from genome assembly GCF_030265055.1 of Doryrhamphus excisus. NCBI lineage: Eukaryota > Metazoa > Chordata > Actinopteri > Syngnathiformes > Syngnathidae > Doryrhamphus > Doryrhamphus excisus. Next base: position 832,216 of record NC_080479.1, on the reverse strand, counting down.
CAACTTGCTTTTTGGGTATCACGTGACATAGTTCATGCTTCCCTGGCAGGTGTGTGCTTGTTATTATGCTGAAGAAGGGAGTTTTATTCAAGTTCCTGACTGGAATTGTTCAAACTCCTCCCTAATTAAAGCTGATCCCTTTTTTTTTTTAAATTTAACTATGAATAAAAAATGTTGTAATGTAATTGACACACACACACACACACCCACTGACTCATCACCATGTCATTTGAAAGGTGGCCACATGAGGGCAGCAGTTATTGTTATTGTTGGTGGGAGAGCCAGTCTCTTTAATAATATATTCAAAAGACTGGATATATTATAGTATTATATATATATATATATATATAGTGGATATATTATAGTATTTATCACGCATGTCTGTCATCACCTCCCTCCCTCACTTCTCCTTCTTCTTTTTCTTTTCTCCACGTGTAGTCCTGCCAGCCTTGGTGGACCGACTGGGAGATGGGAAGGACCAGGTCCGGGAGAACAGCCAAATGCTCATCCTCCACTGCATGGAGCAGACGGCCTCGCCCATGGTGACGCTCTCAGACGCACCGCTCGCCCGCCCGTTCGCCCACTCACTCACTCACTTGAATTTTGTTGGGATTTGTTAGCCAAGCAGAGCAGCTGTCAACGTTAAAACACAAATCAATAGGATCAATACCAAAAGAGAAATATACAATACTATACATATATATATATATATATATATATATATATATATATATATATATATATATATATATATATATATATATATATATATATATATATATATATATATATATATATATATATATATATATATATATATATATATATATGCAGAAAAATGAAAAAAATGAGTAGTAATTTTACAAGAATAAAGTAAAAATATGAATGGAAAAATGTTTCCATTAATAATAACAGGGCTTAAAGTATTCCAGCACCGGGCCGGATCTCCAGCGTTTCAATATGATCCACGAAAAAAAAGCCCTCATTGGTATATTATAAGCACTGTGCTTAAATAATAAATATAAATAATAAATAATTTTTTTATTATATATTTTGCGGGGGGGAAAAAGTTCAGGCTCTGGATATTTTTTTTTTTTTACTTTAAGCCCTATAATAAGAACAAGTCATATTTTTATGAGAATAACATCTTAATATAATGAAGAAGAATGTTTCAGTTGCATAATTAAATAAGAAAAATACTTTTTTTTTTTGAAGTCGCAATATCAGAAACAAGTTATAATTGTTTGAAAATTGGGTTGTGGAAAAAGTTATGTTATGAGAATAAAGTCCATATATTATGCAAATCATAAAAATCATAATTATGAGATGTAAATTCCCAACAAGAAAGTTTAAATCGTTGGGAGGAAAACATACAAAAAAAGGAGAGGGGGTTCATGCCATTGTATAGTTCCATCTATGGGCCTTATGGGCACCCTCTTGTGGAACCAACAGGACTCTCTTCCGGCCACCCGCCCCCAACGCCCCCGCCCCCCAGCTCAAGCATCTCCACTGATTGTAAAGCGACACGCTGCTCTGTAATCTTCTCAGCGGCTGTCAAGTGTCTTGCTGTGATCTTCCTGTGCGCTCATTCCCACTCACGCTTCGCCTCTCTCTCTCTCTCTCTCTATCCCCCCCGACCCCCCCTTCCACAGTATGTTTGGGAACGACTCCTTCCAAGTTTTAAACACAAGAACTTCCGCAGCCGAGAAGGACTCTGCCTCTGCCTCAGTGCCACGCTCAGATTGTAAGTACAGCGTCTTTTTATTAGCAACTCTGCTACTTCCTGACTAAGGCATCCATTGCTTATACCCTCTTTTCAAATGCAAACTTTATTTATACCATATAACACAATTGACTTCATGCACGGTGGATAATATTTGCATTTCATGTTACTTCCGCAAGCTAGCTCCATTTTTCCTTTCACGCTTGCTAAAATGGCAAAGAAAGAAAAATGTCAAGTTGTCATTGAAGCATTTGGAGCATTTGGAGCGGAGGCGTGGCTCTCCAACAAACTTTATTTACTGCATGCAGCTCTTTGATTAAAAGCACCAAGTACGCTCAAGAGCATCAAAGGTAAAAGATGAATGAATAGGTGGGGGTCGCCCACTTCAAGATTTGATGCAATCTGCTCGTCTGGTCCCTACTGGAACCTTGGTCCTGATAGGAGTGTTGGCTGGAGACCTCAGCTAGACCGAAGAACCGCCAGCTGGGTCTCGCTTGAGTATCTCAGGTTACCGCCGGGCTCATGTGGGGGTAACGGGGTCCAATAATTAAGAGCACGCAAGTCCACGAGCTACGTGGCTCATGCTTCCTTGCTAGCCAAACACGCCACCTCAAACATGGCCGAGCACGGCATTGGCAAAAGTACACGCTGCTCGTGGACCGCGGAGGTGGACTCGCTGCGTCTGAACGTGTATGAACGCCTACGCTTGACATGAAACCACGCCCACAAATGGCGTTTAGATTCAAGTCGCAGATGTCCGCCATCTCCTGGGTTAAAGTATGAAATGTCTTGTTGTATTCGGCAATGTTGCTTGTCCCAATTTTAGGACTTGAAGGGGAACTGCACTTTTTGGGAATTTTGGCCATCATTCCCAATCCTTATGTGAAACATGAACCCATATTGTTTTCACTTTTCTGTGCATTATAACAACAGAAAACAAGTTAATATGAGCTAGCTAACAATGCATGTCATTGGGACGCACCTGAAGTCCTCAAAAAAAAACTGCATTTTATTGTTTGACATACTGTACATGGTGTGATCATGCAAGAAGTACATCGATGTGATACCTCCAGTACTTTGCCGTATTTTCATGATTTACAGCATGACCGAAACTTCTTTCCTCGTGCATTGATGTCACATTGAGCATTTAGCTTACGCTGTTTCCATCAAACAGCAGCATAGTATACGGCGACAACGCTTACGATGTCCGCTGTCCTTGGTTATGGCTGTGTCTTCCAGCACGAGACGTGTGCTCCAGTCTTCAGGTCAAAAATGCTGACTGCAAACCAGCATGTTGTTGAGTGTTCTTAGCCAAATCGAGAGCTAAGTATCCACTCTTATCCACAAGTATAGTGTTCGTGTTAGCTGCTACAATGACAATATTGCTGTGGGAACATTGTTGACGTTTTTTTTAGTTTATTTTTTTTGATGGGCAAAATTTCACAAACAGTGCAATTCCCCTTTAAGGGTTAAAAATGAGCAAAGTGAGCCCATCAACACAAACGAGCTACAGTAAACCTCGGATATATCGGATTCAATTGTTCCCACTGGTTTTGTCCGATATAAGCGAAATCCGTTATATGCGTATACCGGAAAATGTCCATTTTACGCGTATATGGGATTTATATCCGGTATATGCGTAAATGGGATTTTATCCGTTATAAAAAGGCACTTCCTTGACTATGTTTCCAATGTACCTGGACGCGCAGGCAACGCTGCAAACGCTGCAAATGACGTCGTATAGCGGCCTGTCACCATTCGGCGAATCGGAGCGCCACGATGCGGCCATCCGATATATGCCAGGGAAATTTAATGGAAATGCATTGGAACGGGACTGGAGATTTTGTCCGAAATAGGCGAAATCCGTTATAAAAAATCCGATATATGCAATGAATTTTTATTGGAAATGCATTACAGAAAAATCGGTTCTTTTTTATCTGTCCGTTGTGAGCGAATTTCCGATATATCCAAGTCCGATATATCCGAGGTTTACTGTACTATGACAATATTGCTGTAGCTTGGTTCATATAGAAGTCTGTTACGGAAAAGGAACATTGTTGCCGTTTTTTTTTTTTTTTGAAGGGCAAAATTTCACAAAGAGTGCAGTTCCCCTTTAAGGCTTAAAAATGAGCAAAGTGAGCCCATCAACACAAACGAGCTAATACGCTTAATTTGTTTGAATTATAGTTAAAGTTTGAATTTAAGTTGTCTCATCTCAATCCCAACATTGTCACATCACTCCTATGTATTATTAGTCCAAAAACATGTGACTATAGGGGTGTTATTTCATGCCTACGTGGCTCTAATAATGGTAAGAAAACATATTTAGTACATGTTTTCTATGGTCTAACTACAAAAACATTCAGTTTAACATTAAATCCTACTTCACTCATCACGGTTGGGTCTAGAGTCGATAAACGGTAATAAACGAGGGACGACTGCATTTACTTTCACCGGCTCACCGTCGTCATTTAATATTCATACTGTTGGGATTCATTCACGTTTATGTCCGCAACTTGCGTTCACGGAGCCCGCGGTGTTAATTATATCCCGGGATGGCGTACACCAGGGGTGCTCACACTTTTTCAGCATGCGAGCTACTTTTAAAATGAGCGAGTCAAAATGATCTACCCACTACAAAAATGCAAAACATCTATTTATTTTCAAATGTATTGAGGATTATTTGTACGTACAATGTATGTTGATGTACCTTACATAACCAAATGAGCCAATATTGCAAAACACACATAATTAACTATTAACATTTTTTGTAATTACCTGAGTTTACTTTGATGACTTGCACTGAATTGAACCAGCCAGGGATGCATAGTCCGGACAGTAGCTGCTGATAGCCAGCCTCAAGCACACTTCCAAATGTTTATCAGTCATGGATAATATCCGTATCATAATATCCGTATAATATTCCATATCCGTATGGAAGTGATATGTTTTTTGCCTTTTTACTTGGTCCAGTTTTTGCCTTTTTACTTGGTCCAGCTCCTTCACTCATTTTAGTGACCATAAACTTTAGCGAGGGCTTAAAATCTAACGCAATTCGCCGACTAGCTTAGCACTTTGCATCGTTGTTTACGCATGAGCGGTGACCTAAAGGTCAAAATTCAGTTGTCATATGACTGGTTGTCCTGTATGTCAATCAAGTAACGGGGATGGATGATAGGCTGACATCGTAAGTTCTGCTGCACTTAGAGACGTTGTTTGATTTGATTGGTCGCCCGAAGGGCAACATTCAGTTGTCATCTGAATGGCTGCCCTGTATGTCAATCAAGTGACGCCATTGATGCTGGGATATTTTTTTAATGTCACGCCGCGATCGACCAGTACCACCTCCGCGATCGACCGGTAGATCGCGATCGACTTAATGAGCACCCCTGGCGTACACCATCCCAATCTTGGCAAAAGGAGCTTCCCAACGATGTATAACAACACAAAACATGACAACATTGGCACAGCAAGGGGTTAAAAATCCACACGCAGCCTTAGTTTCTGGGATTAATCTTCTTAAAGCGTCTGTCAAGGTGGCACACGTGCTGCACGTCACATGACCTTAACTCCATGAGGACTGCACGCTTTTTTTTTTATTTTTTATTTTTTTACTGTCATCAGCCTGACAAGTCTGGTCTCAATTACTACTTGGAGTCCTCACATGATCTCCTACAATGTTTTACTTTCTTAAATCACGCTGCCAAACACAGCACATCCCCCCCCACTTGCCCCATTTGTAGACGACCCCCCCCCCTTGCACCCCATAACCACAGTCTCTCTTCTCAGAGATTCCATCTGAGAAAGTAAAATGGAATTAAAAAAAATGTGCTGAGGCAATGTATTCGCACAATTTCACCGCCACATTTATCTCTCTCGCTTGCTTGCGTTGTAAAGCAACACCAACACACCAACACCATCTCGCCGTGTCGCTTGGTGCTCCTCTCGGGTCGCTTTCTTTCCCGGCAGCGTGACACAAAATAGACTGAAGTTTAAATAAAAAACAAATAGTGGTTGGAGGACAAGACGTCATTAGCATCATGACAACAACACAGCAAAGTTACACTTGAAAAAGTCAGTACACTTCCCCGTGGGACAAAAATGAGATCCCAACTAACTGCATTGCTTGATGGTTTTAAAAAAAAATAGGTAAAACTGTCACACAAAAGTCACAGTTCAAGTCCGAAGACTGGAAGCTAGTGGTGTAACTCTAGCTAGGCGAAGCTCTTAAAGAAGCAATAGGTTTGATAAACACTCTGGTATGGATTGGTATAGTCTGCGTCAGGCTGTCACACTGTGGCCATTGAGGTTTTACAGACCAGTCTTGATTCAATAAGACTATAAGGCTGTGTCGGAAACCGCATACTAACTACAGTAAACCTCAGATATATCGGACTCGGATATATCGGAAATTCGCTCACAACGGACAGATAAAAAAGAACCGATTTTTCTGTAATGCATTTCCAATAAAAATTCATTGCATATATCGGATTTTTTATAACGGATTTCGCCTATTTCGGACAAAATCTCCAGTCCCGTTCCAATGCATTTCCATGAAATTTCCGTGGCATATATCGGATGGCCGCATCGTGGCGCTCCGATTCGCCGAATCGTGACAGGCCGCTATACGACGTCATTTGCAGCGTTTGCAGCGTTGCCTGCGCGTCCAGGTACATTGGAAACATAGTCAAGGAAGTGCCTTTTTATAACGGATAAAATCCCATTTACGCATATACCGGATATAAATCCGATATATGCGTAAAACTGACATTTTCCGGTATACGCATATAACGGATTTCGCTTATATCGGACAAAACCAGTGGGAACAATTGAATCCGATATATCCGAGGTATACTGTACTAGATACTTCCATGCATGTACTATCCACACTCCATACTGCGTAGCCAATCCATCAGACAGTATGCAAAGCATTTACACTACAGCATACTACATGATAACCCACAATGCATTGCGCTCCGAGCCGAAATCGACAGACTGAAGCTAATTTCACTTTAGCTCCTACCTCTTTAAATACATAACTTTATTAAGATGTTTTTTAAATCAGGCAAGAAAGCGGACATTTCGATACTGATTATGCCATTTATTTGTACAAATACCAACCATTTACAATTTCGTTTGGGCGAATTTGGCAAAATTTAAGCTAGCCGAAGTGAGCAACGTGCTTTTGGTTATTTTTACTTTTCTCATACAAAAAAAAAACATAGTGATAAATTAATGCTTTTACTTTGAAAAACAAGAAGCCAACCAACTCACAGTATATCCTGCTTGACACCGCCGTTTGTTTGGTCTATCTTGCTGCTCATTGGTCAGTCAAAGTTTTTTTTTTTTCCGCGGTGACGTCACGTGGCGTTGCATCCTGGGTAATTTGGGTATGAGTAGTAAGCTGACGATACACACTCAATATTTCTGGCGAATGCAGTATACAATCGGGAACTTCTCCCATACTGTCATCTCGCCATTGAATGCCGATCGTTTTTTGCGGTCGGCTCTGAAAGGCATTTGTCGACATTTATCGAGATTCTGCGTTTAAACAGTAAATTTAAATTTTTATTGGCCAATTCCAAGATTCCTTTTGAAAAGGAGAACCGAGATGGGTCGGAATACTTCTACTAAGCCTAGCGACAAAGTAGCTAAGTTGGCCGTGCAGACCAAGTGCATACGAGGCGCGTTAAAAAGCACTCACAGAAAGTCCCGTTATAATGTGTCTAAGAGCGGGAGCTATCAGGTATGCCAAATCAGGGCTCTACGTTAAAAACCAAAATGACTTGCCCATGGGGAATCCTTAAGGTGAGAACTACTTGCCCGAACTTGCCCCATGTAAAATGAAAAGACTGCCATAATGATATCATATATCAATACATGCTGATAATTCATCAGATAATAGTACTGATGCATTGTATTTGGAGGAATGTCTGAAAATTTTTGGAGATGTATGTTAACATGGCAAGCCATGCTACCTTACACATGGTAGTCGTAGTAAGCAGTGATATTTAGAAGTTGTGCACCACAATGAAACATTTGACACATTTGTGTACTAGTAAAGTGTTTTTAATCCAGAAAAAAAATGCTCAATGGTCAAACAATAATTTGTGAAGCAAAGGTGAGAAAAATACACAGAGAAATGAGACCGCTAGATTTTGTAGCTTGTGCAAAATCAGCACTTGGTATTGGATCTAATGGGTGGTGTTTCATTGTGACCACTTCAAATTATCACAGCAACGTGATTCACTCACCTTTGCCATCATTTGATTTGCTAACCGCTAATAAAATACTTGTTTAGGAGGCACTGCTTCATCACTTTTTGGTGTTTTCCTTCACAAGTTGTTAGACGAGAAGAATTAGACCAGGGGTGCTCATTAAGTCGATCGCGAGCTACCGGTCGATCGCGGAGGTGGTACTGGTCGATCGCTGGTCGATCGCGGCGTGACATTAAAAAAATATCATCCCAGCATCAATGCCGTCACTTGATTGATATACAGGGCAGCCATTCAGATGACAACTGAATGTTGCCCTTCGGGCGACCAATCAAATCAAACGACGTCTCTAAGTGCAGCAGAACTTACGATGTCAGCCTATCATCCATCCCCGTTACTTGATTTGACATACAGGACAACCAGTCAGATGGCAACTGAATTTTGAACTTTAGGTCACCGCTCATGCGTAAACAACGATGCAAAGTGCTAAGCTAGTCGGCGAATTGCGAGATTTTAAAGCCCTCGCTAAAGTTTATGGTCACTAAAATGAGTGAAGGAGCTGGACCAAGTAAAAAGGCAAAAACTGGACCAAGTAAAAAGGCAAAAAACATATCACTTCCATACGGATATGGAATATTATACGGATATTATGATACGGATATTATCCATGACTGATAAACATTTGGAAGTGTGCTTGAGGCTGGCTATCAGCAGCTACTGTCCGGACTATGCATCCCTGGCTGGTTCAATTCAGTGCAAGTCATCAAAGTAAACTCAGGTAATTACAAAAAATGTTCATAGTTAATTATGTGTGTTTTGCAATATTGGCTCATTTGGTTATGTAAGGTACATCAACATACATTGTACGTACAAATAATCCTCAATACATTTGAAAATAAATAGATGTTTTGCATTTTTGTAGTGGGTAGATCATTTTGACTCGGTCATTTTAAAAGTAGCTCGCATGCTGAAAAAGTGTGAGCACCCCTGAATTAGACGATGTTGGCAGGGACGCCACGATTGATGTTTTCCTAGTAAAACGATCGCTGATTGGTTGATCGCGAACAAGAACGGGTGTGGGTAAAACGCGGATTGTGGATTACGGACCGCGGTCTAAATAAACGATTCTGATTGGTCCATTTCAAGATTTGCAAGGATTGCTTTGCAAATTACCACCGGAATTACGCAGTCCGTGTTTTACCAACACCCAACAAGAACCGCTTTAAAAAAAAACTCTTGGCAGTACGGCATGCTAAAGTGCACTTGCCCGACGGGAATATTAATGATTGGATTTACTTGCCCCAATTTTGTTTTAACTTGCCCCGGGCCATCGGTACAACGTTATTGTCGAGCCCTGCAAATGTAGGTGTGGCGGTCCACTACCAATAAGTGAAAGCATAGAAAACACTAATCTTAGACACGCCTCTGATTTCAATGCTCCCAAATGCTTTGCAGCTGTTTCATTTAGCATCTTTCTGCTAATGGATGGCACCGTGGTGCAAATTACGGAGCGAGAACCTGACGGTAAATCAAAGGATTTGGACACCGGCGCCGATTTACACGTCAGGTTAACCTAAAAACGCTGATGCGGTGTAGAGTATGTGTCAAATGTTTAATGGGAATCGAATACCCCCGCACCCCCAGGCTAACACTCCTGATTGTGTGTCTTGCAGGTATGGATCTCAGTCATTGAGCCTCAGTAAAATAGTTCCTCATCTCTGCACTCTGACCGGAGACCAAAACCCTCAGGTAAGACCACTTTGACCGAAACAGAAATGGCGACATCACCCCGAGTGACATCTTGTTATTACTGTTATTAGCCGGGACATGCTGTGTGTGTGCGTGTGTGTGTCAAGTCTTCATCCTCCTCCACCCCAAAGCTGGTCTACCCGGTGATTATCCACCACCACCCACACGCTGTCCCTACCAATCAGCGTCCTGAACCGGGCTGCCCACCCTCATTTGCTGCAGCACCCCAAAGCACGTCCAAAGTTCCAGCCTGCAACACAAAAGCAGTATTAGCTTAATGCGCTTCCTCTTAATGCCTGCGATGATGGCAACTGTTCTTCGGGAAGTTAGCATGTAGGCCACACAGAGGAAGACCTGGGTTCGATTCTCCACTGGGGAATCTCTGTGTGGAGTTTGCATGTTCTAGTTTTCTCCAGTTTCATCCCGCATTCCATAAACATGTTAGCCGCCAGTACAGGGTGCACCCCGTTTCTCTGGGATAGAATCAGCTGGGATAGGCTCCAGCATACCCGCAACCTGAAGATATATATTTTTTTACATTTTTCAAATATTTCAACTTTCTTCACTCATTCGCTACCAAAGACATATTTATGTTTTTTTTAACCCAACCACAGGCTCCCACATATGTATTTATACATTGTTTTATTTTTATTTTTTTGTGCTTGAGGCAAAAAGATGATGCAACTCCACAATATACGAGAGCATATTTGGTGCAGTTTTAAGACAGAAAACGGCCACAAGGTGACAGAAGTGCATTTTATAAGAACTCGGCCTGCAACTTTGCCATAGAAATCCATGCAGCACAGCAACCAGGAAGTGAAAAGTCTTGTAGCGTCGAAGAGATTACGTGCCAACCTAACTTGGCTACTTTTTTCATATTGTTTCTCATAATATTAAAAACAAAAAATAACAATTATTAATTTTAGTCATACATTTATTGATTTAGTTATAAATTTATTTCAACGTTTTCTCTTCATATTTTGACTTTGTCATAAAATTACAGCTGTTTTATTTTTTTTTTCCGTGTTTTTTTTTTTAATTTTCCAACTTTTAAAAACTTTTTTCTTGAGATTTTTTTTTTACTTTATGACTATTCCAAAAACATGTAGACTTTATTTAAGTAACATCTTTTTCTGCAATCTAATGTTCCAAAAGTATAACTTTATTTGACTTGGCTTTTTCAATATTTCATTGACCTTTGTTCCTAATATTACCTTATTCCCATAAATTCCAACCTTTTCTTGTTAGATTGCAACTTTTTCTCTTAATATTTTGACTTTATTCTTGTAAAATTACTGCTTATTTTTCATTTCAGTGATATTTGTAGTAAGTGACGTCGGCCAATAAACGGTGCAGGACAACCCCGGTTTAAATCGTAACCAACGTAGTGGCAATAGAAGATGGGAATTACTATTTTACCGCCATGCAGCCATTTGTACGATTAGGATTATTAAATTAGGATATTATCCCGTTGACCAGCCATGCGAGGTGCTTTGAAAAGCTGCAAATGTGCATTAAACACTCGATGTGTTGATGTGTCCTGCAGGTACGAGAGGCCTCCATAACCACAATAGTGGACATTTACAGACACGTTGGCGAGAGGGTTCGGGCCGACTTGGCAAAGAGAGGACTGCCTGCTGCACGGTAAGTGGCTTTTGTATGACTACACACACACACACACACACACACACACCGTCCAGTCAGTCCCAGGCCACGCCATGCACCACTCTGCCCTTCACGCACACAGAGACACTTTTTATCCCGGGTACAATGCTGACTGGTGCTGGTTGGGGTGGTGATGTGGGGTGGGGTGGCGTGGGGGGGTGCACCGGGGGGGGAGCTGAAAATGCAAAAGATTGTGAGCAAGTGTGTGTGTGTGTCCATGTCATGTGTAGATGTCCTTGGGTTGCCCTGGTTACATGAGCGGCGTTGAAGGTTATTATTATTATTATTATTATTATTATTATAAGCTCGCCGCTTCCCGTCTGAGAAGTGCCGCTGACTGCTGCCGATGAGTCGTGCGTCTGCGAATGCTGGCCGAGGCACGCTGGGTCATCAGTGTAAACACCCCCCCCCCGTCTTGTCTGGAGACGCCATTCCCAGCAGGTCCTCAACCTGCACTCATTGTGAAGGTGTACGTGTGTGTGTGTGTGTGTGTGTAGTTGGTCTACGGCAGTGGTCTCAAACTCAATTTACCTGGGGGCCACTGGAGCTAGGGTCTGGGCAAGGCTGGCTACAATAAAAGCTCTGATAAAACATTCCACTGTTCTCAAATATCTTAATTTTTATTTTTCTGCACAAAATAAGATGAAAAATAAATAAACAAATCAAGAAAATCAATCAATCAGTAATAAATAAATATAATAATAATAATAATAATAATAAAACGGCAAATAATAAAAACTTAAAATGAACAAAGCATTATTAGAGCCCTGTAGACATGACAAAACACGACTATAGTCACATTTATACTCTTTTTATTTACAACATATTGCGCAACTGCAGGGTCTTTGAGACACATGCTAACTCGCAAACTAGAGAGCTAGCGACCTAAACGGTAGCCTTCAAGTTATTCCCTTTAAACTTAAATAGCCAAAAACTTACCACTTCCACACGGATAGGGAGGATAACTATTAACAGTTATTTAACCTTTAACATGAACATGAATCAAACGTAATAATTTTTTCTGGGTACATGATACCATACAGCATCCATATCAAACTAACATTAAACTTTCATATCAAGGCGGGGGCCTCAAACTAGTGTCCTGCGGGCCACATTTGGCCCGCGGGCTGCGTGTTTGAGACCCCTGGTCTACGGCCTGTTGTTGGTTTTCGGAGCCGCGGCCTCGCTGACCATATCGAATATCAACTCCGGAGAGTTTGCATCAGATTAAAGAGAACAAGAGACCAAAGACAAAGACTGAGAACAAAAAACTGAACCACCTGAAAGTGGTTCCACCGGACTGATTCCAGCATGAATTGCATTTTAAAGGTGCTCTGGTTCCGCAAATCAAACATCTGCAACCAGGTACATGTTAGTAGTACAACAGAACCAGAAGTTTTCATTCTATCTGCATTTTGTTAGCTGGTTAGCTAGCATGTCACAACTCTGCTCTCAAACTTTCATTCATTTTCTACTCACGAGGGTCGCAGGGGGGTGCTGGAGCCTATCCCAGCTGTCTTTGGACGAGAGGCGGGGTACACCCTGGACTGGTCGTCAGCCAATATAGACAATAATATATAGCACATATAGACAAACAACCATTCACACTCACATTCATACCTATGGACAATTTGGAGTGGCTAATTAACCTAGCATGTTTTTGGAATGTGGGAGGAAATCGGAGTACCCGGAGAATGTGCAAACTCCACACAGAGATCGCCGAGGGTGGAATCGAACTTGGGTCTCCTAGCTGTGAGGTCTGCGCGCTAACCACTCGTCCGCCGTGCAGCCTACTATCTAAACCACATTTGCTAAAATGAGCTAACGTTGTCCGATCAGACCCCAAGACCCGGCTTCTGGGTGGTGTCATGATGGCACCCAACAGTCAAGACACAGTTGACGTGAAGAAAGTGAGAAGTTGCCCCCATTTTGTGTTGGAACTGCTTTTGAGGGTCATGCTAGCATACATGAAATTTGGTTGGATTCCAGGTTGTCCTTTTGATAAAAGCAGCCAGTTGGATTCTCTCGGGGTTATGGTGACCTCCTTTTCACGAGTACGTCAGATCTTTAAAAAAAAAAAAGCTTGACACCGTTTACCACGCCGCTTTACGCTTCACGACTTGCCGCGGCGTCGGTGGTCACCATTGTACCACCATTGTACGTTGTATGCTGCAGCTGACTTTCCATCCCTGGTACGTTGGCAGGTGGGCTTTCATCTATAAATGTATCCTTGGCTCCTACCACCTTACCTCTGTACATAGTACATACAGTCAGAAATACCAAGAAGAGTAAGCTCTGCGCTCTGATGGCGGTTCCTAGAGTCACAACAGAGTTAGCTAAGGCAGCATTCCAATACGCTGCTTGCTCACTTTGCATGGAATCATCAGCAAAATGACTGAATTGAAGTCAATAGAAATCTATTTTAAAGGAGCCTTGGCCAATGTAATTGTTTTTTAATTGTTGGAACTGTTGATTGGCTGTCATTGTTGGATTGGATGACTTGTTAGAAACCTTTATTCTGCTAATTTAAGGTTAATAAGGTTTATTGGTTAAATAATGTTACAGTAGTCTTGTTTCAGGGCTTTATACTTTAGAATTAAGCCTGATTTTTTTCCATTTTTGCTGCTGTTCTTCAGTTCTTCCACCCTCGGCCCAAGACAGCTGGGATAGGCTCCAGCACCCCCGCGACCCTTGTGACGATAAGCGGTAGAAAATGAATGAGTTCTCCTCCTATTTTGTGTGGAAGTGGTAACTTTTTGGCTTCTTATTTTGTCCTTCCCCACCCTCGGCCATCTTTGCGTGGAGTTTGCATGTTCTCCCCGTGCATGCACCCGTGGGTTTTCTCCGGGTACTCCGGTTTCCTCCCACATTCCAAAAACATGCTAGGTTAATTAGCCACTCCAAAGTGTCCACAGGTAATGAATGTGAGTGTGAATGGTTGTTTGTCTATATGTGCCCTGTGATTGGCTGGCCACCAGTCCAGGGTGTACCGCGCCTCTCGCCTGAAGACAGCTGGGATAGGCTCCAGCACCCCCGCGACCCTTGTGACGATAAGCGGTAGAAAATGAATGAGTTCTCCTCCTATTTTGTGTGGAAGTGGTAACTTTTTGGCTTTTTATTTTGTCCTTCCCCACCCTCGGCCATCTCTGTGTGGAGTTTGCATGTTCTCCCCGTGCATGCGTGGGTTTTCTCCTGGTATTCCAGTTTCCTCCCACATTCCAAAAACATGCTAGGTTAATTAGCCACTCCAAATTGTCCATCGGTAATGAATGTGAGTGTGAATGGTTGTTTGTCTATATGTGCCCTGTGATTGGCTGGCCACCAGTCCAGGGTGTACCCCGCCTCTCGCCTGAAGACAGCTGGGATAGGCTCCAGCAGCCCCCGCGACCCTTGTGACGATAAGCGGTAGAAAATGAATGAATGAATGAGTTCTCCTCCTATTTTGTGTGGAAGTGGTAACTTTTTGGCTTCTTATTTTGTCCTTCCCCACCCTCGGCCATCTCTGCGTGGAGTTTGCATGTTCTCCCCGTGCATGCGTGGGTTTTCTCCGGGTACTCCGGTTTCCTCCCACACTCCAAAAACATGCTAGGTTAATTGGCCACTCCAAATTGTCCATAGGTATGAATGTGAGTGTGAATGGTTGTTTGTCTATATGTGCCCTGTGATTGGCTGGCACACCCCCGCTTGCCTGAAGACAGCTGGGATAGGCTCCAGCACCCCCCGCGACCCTTGTGAGGAAAAAGCGGTAGAAAATGAATGAATGAATGAATCTTCAGTTCTTCTATTTTTCTAATATGCCTGCGCTGCCAATGGCCCCCGGCTGCACTTTGGACACCCCTGCTGTGTTTCGGTACCTGCAAACTGTCATGTTGTTGATGAGATTAGAAAACATGAGGAGACGGAGACGGCAAATGGGGTGAGAGGGAGAGAGACATGGAAGGGGGGAGGAGCTGTTTATGGTTTGTCTGCCGCTACAGCCCCTCCCCTTCTGTCCAAAATGTGTGTGTGTGTGTGTGTGTGTGTGTGTGTACAGTGTGTGTGTGTGTGTGTGGAGGGAGGTTATGTAAAGGGTAACTAGATCTGCTCCCTGCTTATCACACGCACTCAAAAGCCTCTGTGTGGTTTTCCCAGCGTGCGATTGACATCCAATACGTATGTGGAACAGTAGGCGGAGCCTTGTTGTGTGTACGTCGCATGCTTTGCTCTTTGCCTCACGCCCCTCCCCTTCCTCCTTTCCTCGCTCCCTTCCTCCCTCTCCCTCTCCCTCTCCGTCCTCATCGCCTCAGAGATCCACTGCACCATGTTGGATACAAAGAGCTGAGCAGCAGCGCGCCGTCACCGGGCTCCCGAGCGCCACATACGCACGCGGCACATTTTACGGCTAATCTGGGAACGAAGGCGCTGAACCGGCCCCCCATGGAACGCGTTTTAATATGCAAATGAAGGGAAGGGATCCGCCGGAAGACTCTGCACGGATGCACAGTTGTTGCAATAGTCGTCATTTAACGGATGTTTTGCACCGCAGCACAAGCAGCGAGGAAGGTTCGTATGACCATGCCGAGTCTGCGGCCGTAGGCGACGTCTATATGTTGTCCTTATTTTGCCTTGAGGTCATAAGAGGTTGTGACATATTACGCACAAATCACAGCAAGGATTGAGCGTTTGTGTTTGTGTGTACGTGGGGGGCGCAGGACGGCGGTTATTGTGTTGTGGTTGACACACCCACCCGGTGAGACGGTCCATGCTCGCCGCCGGTGCATCAACGCCACACGCGACCTCAAAACACCAGAAGCATCAATTGTGGCGATTGATTTTTCTTCTTTTTTTTTTATCTCCCCAGGTTACAGACCATATTCGCCCGCTTTGATGAAGCTTTGAATTCAGGCAACATGGCTCTCAGCCCGAGTCACGGTCAGTGTCTTTTCTCTTATTTACTTTGCTCTGACGCCCCCCCCCCCCCCCCCCCCCCCCCCACCTCATCCACATCCACATTTTGCTCTTGTGTGTGTGTTGCGGCTTGACCACTGTGTGCTCTGATGATTGTGTCACCCGGTTGCCAGGGGCTGCAGTAACTGGACCTAACGGGATTAATGCTTTACTAGTGCATGTCCACCAGTGGACGGTCTATTGTCTGTCACTATTTATAGCCTGTTGTCACACGGCATTGGACAAAAATACACGTGGAAAATACTTCATGGAGCTCATTGATGGTTTCATCATTTGATAAGGACCAGGTGATCTGAACCCAGAACCCAAGTGCAAGTGTTCAGAGTTCGGTAACATACTAAGGAATGGGTGTCCAAGGTGCGGCATCCCACAGCTTGTTTGTTTTAGAGCAGGGGTGCTCATTAAGTCGATCGCGAGCTACCGGTTGATCGCGGAGGTGGTACTGGTCGATCGCTGGTTGATCGCGGCGTGACATTAAAATATCATCCCAGCATCAATGCCGTCACTTGATTGACATACAGGGCAGCCATTCAGATGACAACTGAATGTTGCCCTTCGGGCGACCAATCAAATCAAACGACGTCTCTAAGTGCAGCAGAACTTACGATGTCAGCCTATCATCCATCCCCGTTACTTGATTGACATACAGGACAACCAGTCAGATGACAACTGAATTTTGACCTTTAGGTCACCGCTCATGCGTAAACAACGATGCAAAGTGCTAAGCTAGTCGGCGAATTGCGAGATTTTAAAGCCCTCGCTAAAGTTTATGGTCACTAAAATGAGTGAAGGAGCTGGACCAAGTAAAAAGGCAAAAACTGGACCAAGTAAAAAGGCAAAAAACATATCACTTCCATACGGATATGGAATATTATACGGATATTATGATACGGATATTATCCATGACTGATAAACATTTGGAAGTGTGCTTGAGGCTGGCTATCAGCAGCTACTGTCCGGACTATGCATCCCTGGCTGGTTCAATTCAGTGCAAGTCATCAAAGTAAACTCAGGTAATTACAAAAAATGTTCATAGTTAATTATGTGTGTTTTGCAATATTGGCTCATTTGGTTATGTAAGGTACATCAACATACATTGTACGTACAAATAATCCTCAATACATTTGACAATAAATAGATGTTTTGCATTTTTGTAGTGGGTAGATCATTTTGACTCGGTCATTTTAAAAGTAGCTCGCATGCTGAAAAAGTGTGAGCACCCCTGTTTTAGAGGTTGTAAACCAGCAAAAATTGGGGAAAAAAAAGAAGAAATGTAGAAATAACAGTAATCGAACATGAATATATACACAGGGATGTTTTAAAAACTTATATTTTTTATAAAGGTTTTGTCCTCTCGTCCACATGCAAATGTAGCTTGTGGTACACTCCAGCCACAGTGGAGATTTTTGCACGGTGGTGGTGGGTGGCTGGGGTACTTACAGGGCTGGGCGATATGGACCGAAAATAATTTCCGATATATTTCGGTTGAATATCCACATACTACGATATATAGCCCCCTATTTTTTTTTTTCATAAAGTGAGTTTAGACAGAATGCAAAGCCAAATAGGCGTGCAAAGTTTGATTAAAATGTAAACAATCTTACAGGGCCCCTGAAATAAAGTAGTATATTATCTACATGTCCAGACTTTCAGCTTAAAATGGACGACAAAAGCGCTGCTGTTTTACTGTGTAACTCATCTTATTGACAATTTCCAATGCAAGCGTGTGTATTGAAGCCACACTCACTAAATTTCAAGAGAAAAACTGATGTGTCGATAGATTCCAAGATTCCATGTTGGGATATTTAGTACACCCACAGATTAAAGGAACGGTAGCCCATCGGAAAAGTTGTGCTGTCATAGCCGTATGGATCCTTGTGGATGAAACATGGAACACATGGCCGAGCAAGGTGGTCACTGTGGTCGGCCGAGGTCATGGGAACCATGGTATAGAGCAGGGGTGGGCAAACTACGGCCCGGGGGCCACATCCGGCCGCCAAGTGTTTGAATACGGCCCGGCCAAACCTTCAAAAGTATTTAATTTAAACTCAACATACAACCTGGCATCATGGCCTGAGCCAACCTTTTGATGGTTGTATCAATTTCGTTGTTTGACATGGTCTGTTGTTTACAAAGTGCTCCTGAAAAAAGAGACACAAGCACATAATAATAATAAAAATTAAAATAATAATTATATTATTATTATAACTATTATGATTATTATATTTATTATATTAATGCTAAATATTATATTATTTATATATAATAATATTGTTATATTTGCATATTTTACATAATAATAATATAATAATTATTATTTTAATTTTATTTTAATTATTATAATATTTTATTTTTAAAATATTTAAATATAAAATAATAATAGCAGATTGCATGACAATTTTACAGATAAAATAATACCAGGTGGACTGTTACGTGTAAAATATATAGTCTGTAGAATATATAGTCTAGGAAACTGTCCTGTATATACTGTGTGTGTGTATATATATATATATATATATATATATATATATATATATATATATATATATATATATATATATATATATACTGTGTATATTTTTATATTTATTTATTTATAGAATAAAGGCAACCTGGCCGAACATGCGCCTTATAACATGACAATGTTTAAAAAAATAAAATAAAATTCATGACGTTTCCTGAGCTCCATGTAAGTGTGGGCTATTGTAGCATTGAGGGTGTCGCTACTTCTGTACCCAGCATGCTTTGCTGGCCCCAAAATAACAGCTGGTAGCTTAGTTGTTGTTAGCCACGTAGAAAGGTAGCTGGTTGTTGTTGGGTGCTAGCTTACCTGTGACATTAGATGAGTCCGCCCACTTGGTACCAGGTACCAGGTAGCGCAACTCTATTGGGAACTTCATTCATTTGATCATAAAATGTAAATTCTCCCAGCATGCACTTGTGATTCATATATCATTTCTCTGAAGTCCATGCTGAATCTAATCCAATGGCATTGTATTCGTGTTATTCCTGACATTAGCCCGACACGCTCGCGACCGCCATTAGCTGTCGTGTATCTTTAGGCCGCCGTGTCACCATATCTCTCCCGCAACGATGACATCAGCAGTCGCCGGAGGCGCTTGTTGACTGGCAGAGACACACAGACAGCGACATGTGGCTGGGTGTGCGGGTGTTTTTGATGATACCGTCTCTGGTGGCAACCGAGGGGTCCTGGCGGGCGTGTTTACTTTTAACTCGGCTCCGGCAGCTGCACGGCTGCACATTGGCTCTGGTATTAACCGGCTTGGGTGGCGGGATCTCCACAAGGGGACATCGGTGCACCTGTAGCCTATTGACACCTTACAAAAATTCAAATTTTCCTTCAATTCCCCAAAAAGTAAAATTCAAACTTTGTAGATTGTCAAACCATTTCATTCCAGATACAGCCGTCCCTGGTTTATCATGGTTAATTGGTTGATTGGTTTCAAAATGTACATACTTACTTCATAACGATTCCCTCCGCCGATCAGCCCCTGCTGCATCCACAACAAACATGTCTGCCGTGTGTGGGACTTCCTGTCTTTGGGAGAGTGATAGACTTTTTGCACACGTGCCTAAAAAAATGTCTCACCGTGGTGGCGCTTTTATAAGCTTCACATCGGTGCTGCATTTGTGGGCGTGGGAGGGCAAGCACTTGGCAGTCAACCGCTATAAAGCCCAGGTCCCAACCTGCTGTACTTGCAAGTGTGGGCAACATTTTTCTCAGCCATGGCACGTTCGACTCGGCCATGGCACGTTCGACTCGGCCATGGCACGTCCGACTCGGCCATGGCACGTCCGACTCGGCCATGGCACGTCCGACTCGGCCATGGCACGTCCGACTCGGCCATGGCACGTTCGACTCGGCCATGGCACGTCCGTCTCGGCCATGGCACGTCCGCCTCGGCCATGGCACGTCCGCCTCGGCCATGGCACGTCTGTCCGTCCCGGCCATGGCACGTCTGTCCGTCCCGGCCATGGCACGTCTGTCCGTCCCGGCCATGGCACGTCTGTCCGTCCCGGCCATGGCACGTCCGTCCGTCCCGGCCATGGCACGTCCGTCCGACTCGGCCATGGCACGTCCGTCCGACTCGGCCATGGCACGTCCGTCCGACTCGGCCATGGCACGTTCGTCCGTCCCGGCCATGGCACGTCTGTCCGTCCCGGCCATGGCACGTCTGTCCGTCCCGGCCATGGCACGTCCGTCCGTCCCGGCCATGGCACGTCCGTCCGACTCGGCCATGGCACGTCCGTCCGACTCGGCCATGGCACGTCCGTCCGACTCGGCCATGGCACGTTCGTCCGACTCGGCCATGGCACGTCCGTCCGTTCAGGTCGTCATCGATGTTTCCTGTAGTTTTAGCTCAGGTCATTTTGTGACATTGGAAAACACGGACAAATAGAGTTAACAGAAGGAAGTTTATATGCATTATTATACATTTATGTCATTACTAATCATTACTAATGTTACGTGGGGAAGGCTTTCAGGCAGCTGTTGCAGAAAGGGCCGTGGGGGACAGGGGCAAGCAGGGCAAAAAGGGATTGAGAAAAGGAAGGAAGTTGACCGAGATCCCGTCAGTCGCCAGATCGCTGCGCCTGTCGCCGCTTCGCCCCAATTCATCGCGACGGACACGCACACGAGGAGGACAAGGCCGCACACGTGGCCGTGGCATTTTGGGAAGATGGCGGCAGCGAGTGTTTAATCCTGTGTATTGCCGTGTACGCTGGCATACGGACAAAAGATTGTCTCCGTGGGGTTTTAGAGGGAAATCAGCTTATAATCTCTGTGGCACTTTCACCCCGCATGCTGGGACCGCTCTGTTTGTTTACATGCACTTCTTTTGTTTGGGGTCATCAAGACCACTTGCGTTTACACATCTGATACAAGCATAAATCCTTTTGATGAGCATACCACCCCTACTAGTTATTATTAGTCCTACTTTGTATATGATTTGTATATATCGATTATGGTTGGGTGATATATTTTATGTACCTGTATACCAGTACAATGATAATAAAATGATTTATACCGATCGAAATGATAAAACGTAAACAAGTTTAGTCGCTGACTGTGTATATATACAGTAAACCTCGGATATATCGGATTCAATTGTTCCCACTGGTTTTGTCCGATATAAGCGAAATCCGTTATATGCGTATACCGGAAAATGTCCGTTTTACGCATATATCGGATTTATATCTGGTATATGCGTAAATGGGATTTTATCCGTTATAAAAAGGCACTTCCTTGACTATGTTTCCAATGTACCTGGACGCGCAGGCAACGCTGCAAACGCTGCAAATGACGTCGTATAGCGGCCTGTCACGATTCGGCGAATCAGAGCGCCACGATGCGGCCATCCGATATATGCGAGGGAAATTTAATGGAAATGCATTGGAACGGGACTGGAGATTTTGTCCGAAATAGGCGAAATCCGTTATAAAAAATCCGATATATGCAATGAATTTTTATTGGAAATGCATTACAGAAAAATTGGTTCTTTTTTATCTGTCCGTTGTGAGCGAATTTCCGATATATCCGAGTCCGATATATCCGAGGTTTACTGTATATTCTGCTAGTTGGTTTAAACACTCGTTGCCGCCACACTCGCTGTTATTTCATGTCTAAAAGGATCTAATAATGTTAAAATCTATATTTAGAAATGAGTAAACAGGTTTTCTATGATGCAACTACCAATATATTCTATTTATTAATACTGAATCCTGTTTTGCGGAAATTCACTTATCACAGTCTGGTCTGGAACCTTCCATCCATTTATTTTTTTTATACCGCTTATCTTCATTAGTGTTGCAGGTATTCTGGAGCAAAGTGTCTGCAACCAACTAGCAGAAATACATGATAGATAGATGAACACGGATCCACCCTGCTACGTCTTCTTTTTCCACAGCATACCAAGGGCCTGTTGCCCAAAACTAGGCTTAATCGGTTGCGCAAGCCCAAGCCATGACTTTGCGTATGCGGCTTCCTTAAATAGACCCCGCCTACCGATCACAGAGTCGCCGAATCAGGTGGAATAGACTGCAGATGTAAAATTGTATTAAAGTAACTTTACCAGACTGTATTGTGAATTAGTATTTATATTGGATGTGTATTTTATATATAGTATGTGTACATTATATAAGAAATGATCTAATGATTACAATGATTGACATTCATTTGTCATGGACAACAAACGTCCATGACAAAATGCCCTGATGCAGTACGTAAATGAAGTTTTGAAGTAATTTGTGGTGGAGGAAGCGTTGCTACTCCTGCTTAGTCACGCTGGAATATAAAAGTCAATCCACACGCGGACACAAAGGTTTCCGACATGCCGGACGCGTCTGCTGAATTGCAAAGTGACCACAAGTAGCATCTCTCATTGCTTGCATCCTTTCGCGATGGACAAAGACCAGCACGCACTTGCAGACCGGCACTTTCTGCTTCGCTGCCTTTGCAGCTTTGCAAAAGGAAACCGTGACCCCGTTTCCGAGGCTCGGCTGGTTGCCAGGGGAAATCTGTGCTCTCAATATGACGGTTTATCCCCCCTCTCCCTCACTTGGGATCTAAACTTATATTTGTCTGTCAGTCAACTCCACGCTCTCAGTCCAGGCCTCCCGTCACGCTCTTGCATCTTTCAATGGTTGGGATGGTCAGAACGCAGCCATGGCATGTCGGACTCAGCCATGGCATGTCGGACTCAGCCGTGGCATGTCGGACTCAGCCGTGGCATGTCGGACTCAGCCGTGGCATGTCGGACTCAGCCATGGCATGTCGGACTCAGCCATGGCATGTCGGACTCAGCCATGGCATGTCGGACTCAGCCGTGGCATGTCGGACTCAGCCGTGGCATGTCGGACTCAGCCGTGGTACGTCCGTCCGTCTCGGCCGTGGCACGTCCGTCCGTCTCGGCCGTGGCACGTCCGTCCGTCTCGGCCGTGGCACGTCCGTCCGTCTCGGCCGTGGCACGTCCGTCCGTCTCGGCCGTGGCACGTCCGTCCGTCTCGGCCGTGGCACGTCCGTCCGTCTCGGCCGTGGCACGTCCGTCCGTCTCGGCCGTGGCACGTCCGTCCGACTCGGCCGTGGCACGTCCGTCCGACTCGGCCGTGGCACGTCCGTCCGTCTCGGCCGTGGCACGTCCGTCCGCCTCGGCCGTGGCACGTCCGTCCGCCTCGGCCGTGGCACGTCCGTCCGTCTCGGCCGTGGCACGTCCGTCCGTCTCGGCCGTGGCACGTCCGTCCGCCTCGGCCGTGGCACGTCCGTCCGTCTCGGCCGTGGCACGTCCGTCCGTCTCGGCCGTGGCACGTCCGTCCGTCTCGGCCGTGGCACGTCCGTCCGTCTCGGCCGTGGCACGTCCGTCCGTCTCGGCCTTAAATAATATTTGTACATTTATTTCACCTAATCATTTGATACTATATACTAGACTATACTAGTATCCTATATGAATTCTATATTCCTATTGTATTAATTTTTACCTAACCGTCCCTAAAAACTTTTTGTGTTTCTCAAAATGTGTCCTTTTAATAGTTAATAATACAACTATATGCTACTAAAATGGCGTTATTGATCCCTAATTCATAATAATTCATAATTCATTCTTCTCAAATGACTGCTGATGATTTTTCTATGTTTGCTGAGTTTTTTTTATACGTTTTTATAAGTTTTCTTATAAAAAATTATTTTTAGAATGTTACGCTGGCCAAAACAAAAACAAGCGCCGGACTCACCCGTTTTAACAGAACAATTTATTGACTCGGGGGTGTTTGATTTCATGCAGCCGTAGGTTTTATAACACACGTGAGTAATGTTTCATGCACGTTAACGTACATATCGTTGTACATACTGTATCTCACTATATATATCGATGAGCATATACATTGCAATGCACCACAACACTTGTGGCAGGTGCATATGTGCTGTGTTACCCTGCCATCTACTGGTCGGAGTTGGAACAACAAGCTGCATTCACAGACGGTCCCGTCATAATGTGTTTTATAAGCCAGGATGAACAAGTAGCGCTAAATCTGTCTGCGGCACTCCAAATGTATTTGTGGCGGTCCGCCAGAAACACTGATTTCTAGTCATTCTGCCCGACTAATTTTAAGTCAGGGGCAAGCCACGAGTGATGCAAAGTGGTGCGGTTTTCATTTTGTTCCTAATTCTTTCTCTCCTTTCCTGAAAGGTTGTTGAGTAACCATGGCAACACAGCTCTGGCACGTCATACCATGTCTAACATAGTAGTAGTCATATTAGTAATATATGGCATAGGATTGAAAGCTTTCACTGTCCATGCATGAAGAATAAACAAAATGTTAATTGTAGTATTTGTGCTACAATCGCACGCCTTTGTGCTCTAATCATTGGATGCTGGCCTGCACATGTTGCCATGGTGACAGTACGTATATGTGTGTGTGTGTGTGTGTGTGTGTGTGTGTGTGTGTGTGTCGCTGTCTGGTCTGTGCTCATCTTGGCCTCCCCCTCATCTCATTTCATCTCATCTCTCTCATGTCTTCACCCGCAAACACCAAATCTGTCAAAATGCCAAACGTGCTAATCTTTGATTGATTGTGTCACTCATTATTAAATGTACTGCTTGACTTCCAGGATTGCTTATAAACTCATTGTTTTGCTGCTCTCTCTGCCTGTTTTGTAAAAAAACAACAACAAAAAAAAAACCCAATCTGATGTCAATTTCAGCCTTTTTGTGACATGAAAAAGTTTTTGGCAAAGACCAAGAAAATAAATAATCCAAAACGTTTCAGTGATTCCCAAAGTATAACAACTTATTTTGCACCGAACACATTTTGCTGCATTCAAGACGCCTACTTTGACCAAGCCTTGCACCCCGTGGTAACCAGCTAAACCACAACCAATGTTGCTAAAAGTCAACATGGCATGACTGCATTAACGCACAATGTCCACCTCAGACTAGTTAGCGGTTATTTCTCCGTTTCTGGCAATATTCACACAATATCAAAAGTGACACTGATTCTAAGTCAGAGATATGGCGTAGATTTGTTTTTTTAAACGTCAGTTTTTTAAACGTCAAGTATTGTTTTGGTGTGTGTTTATTTTATTGAAAAGCATATAGCCCAGGGGTGGGCAAACTTTTTGACTCGCGGGCCGCATTAATTTAACAAAATTGACGGGGGGGATTATGTAGTATTTTACACGTAACAGTCCATTTTTACACCTATATTTTTACACATATTTTACATGTAAAAGTGTCATGCAATCTGCTATATGTGCACTTTGAAATCATTTATTTGATGTAAAGTGTGTTTCTCAATGTATTATTATTATTATTATTATTATTGTTATTTTTATTAGAATTATTATTATTATTATTAGTTATAGTAATGTTATTATATTATTATTGTTATTATTTTGTTATAATATATTACTACCATTATTATATTAATATTATTAACAACAATATTAATATAATAGTAGTATTATTATCATTATTTGTATTACTATTATTGTGCTTGTGCTCCTTTTTCCAGGAGTATTTTGTAATATTACTACCATTATTATATTAATATTGTTAACAACAATATTAATATAATAGTAGTAGTAGTAGTAGTAGTATTATCATTATTGACAACATTATTATTATTATTATTATTATTATTATTATTATTATTATTATTATTATTATTATTATTATTATTATTATTATTATGTGCTTGTGTCCCTTTTTCCAGGAGCATTTTGTAACAGACCACATCAAATAACGAAATTGATAAAGCAGCTACCTCAACCATCAAAAAATTGTCCCAAGCCACGATGCCAGGTTGTATGTTGAGTACAAATGAAATATTTGGAAAAAACAGGCGGGCCATATTGAAACACTTGGCGGGCCGGATGTGGCCCCCGGGCCGTAGTTTGCCCACCCCTGATATAGCCTATATGCATTATTGGGCTATATACTATCATTGCATGAATGAAAACATGGGGCTCTAATTTTGTGGCGAAGCGAGGCGCAGCTCATGCAGTGGTAATTTTGTCCAGCGCACCACCGTGTGGAGCCGATTTGGTGATTTGGTAGACTGGACTGCGCCGAGATGGGCGTGCATTGACAATTTTGTGACAAAACAGCGCACCAAAGGCACGGAGAAAGCTCGCCACCGCCGGCCTGGTCTATTCGGGGCGCAAGCGAGGCGCAGCCTTCGTAATGGTAAATCGTCCGGCAGGCGCACAATGCAGACACATCACCAAAACCTTACAGGCAGATGTGTCGCGCTCATTTCAGTGGAAAAAAACAAACAAGTAAGATGCCTGGATTAGCCTGCTGCTGTCTTTAATGTCACTGATGCGCAGTCCAGTCCTGCGCATTTAAAGGCAATGAGAGGCGTTCATTTGATTGGTTAAGATTACACTCTAACGCCTTTTCTCCTCCCTATTTGCCACTGGTGAGAGGGATGGAGGCGTGGGTGCGCTGCGCCAGACTGCACTGCTCACAAAATTTTTGCAAAGTGTGCTGGCCACACCAAGTTGGCGTGGCGCAAGGCCGGGGGCGCCGCGCCTGATCGATGAAATTAGAGCCCATAGTCTCAAAAATAATGTTGACACTATTCGAGAATGTTTGTCCATCTTTTTTGTAAACACTTCAGACCAACAGCATCGCATCAAATGTTCCTAATGCCTCAGATGGAGGGGTGTGGCTTTCTTCCCCCACCACCTCACCACCCTCATATTTACCCCCCTCATGGTACCCCTCCATCAGTCTTAGTTTTTGTCTGCTTATTGCATAAATTGGTGCAAAAAGTGCGCGTGCAATGGTTGTCTGTTTGTGTTGTCAATGCTAATCAGGTTAGCTTAGCTGCTCGTCCATGTACACACTTATTATTCTCTCTGTGTGAGTGAGTGAGTGATACACTCTCCCTTTCACCCTCAACACACACACACACACACACACACAAAATCCCGCTCCTGCCTCCGCACTGGCTGCAACAGCATGATGTCATCTCTCATCCGATTGGCCGGGAGGCGCCGGGAGAGAGGAAGGCAGAGGGAGGGGACTGGAGCTCGGGAGAGGAGTGAAAGAAAATGCCGGCATTCGCACGGGCGGAGGCCTTTTTGAGTGGAAAGGCGACGTTAACCCCCGCGGTGAGGCGTCTGTGAAGCGACGTCCATGCGCGGCGGCCCAGAGGAGCGGGGGCACCCCACCGGGCGCGCCCTCCCCGAAGCATGAGGCGCCTTATCTGCCAGCGCATCTGTGACTGTGAGTGTGGGAGGCGGACTTTGGGCGTTGCGTGGTCGTTTTTAAGGTGACGCGCTCACCTCTGGAGTGGAGTGTGCACGTGTGGGTCACGTGATTTCAGGAGCAAAGGTGCTGGGTGGTGGCTTTGGCGCGTCGGCTGTCGGGGGGCCATAATGTTGCCACTGTTAGGGACTCGGATTATGGATTGGTAAAGTTGGGGTTGTTGATTCTGTTTTTAGGATTTATTGATTGACTTCTACATTCTTAGCTTCCCACGGTCCTGAATATGAAAATAATGATTGACATTTTCATAATTCTTTGTCCACCCTCTCATTTGTCTACAGATCGTAGTTTCGATGATGACGACAGCGTGGATGGCAATCGCTCCTCCTCTGCATTCAAGGTCCCCAAAGTTCCCAAGAAGGCGGTGGAGTCTTCGTCCGCACGCAGGCCCAGTGCGACCAGCGCTAAGCTAGGTAGAGTCACCCACCCCCGTTTTTTTTTTTTTTTTAAATGTGTGAACAGCGTTACGGTCTCATAGAGACTTGAGTCCGCCGATGTCGTACGCACGGCGCTCCTTTTAGAAATGCCATGCTTTTATTGTTCCTCTTATTGTTCCTCTTATCCACCGCATCGCCGCTGCCGTGGAAACACTTTAGCAGCCTTCCCGTCGAGAGCTCCTTTTTCTCTATGTATCGATCTCATCGTGCTCATCGTTTCTCATCCACCACCACTTCAGTTCTCCGTCGTGCCGTGTGGACGGGGGGGGGTGTGGAAACTGAGCACTTTGCTTTGTGTCAGGTTTTTATAGCTTATTGAACAACACGACGTGAAGTTACCGACTCGCGAAGGCAAACACGCCGGTAATGGGACTCCAACTGTGGCAGGTTGTCACCAATAAACGGATGTATGGAACCGCTGAGATGCTGTACCACAGTTTTTCTCAGCAGCTTGGTCGGGATCTTCAAGTGGGTCCACGGTTCCAAGTCTAGAATGGTTTAATTTCATTTGAACATGCATCAGATTCCAATTGAGTGCATCCCATAATCAGTTCCCAATTCCACATGTCCAAAAGGAGTAGGAAGAAGCAAAGCTTATTAAATCCTACCCCTCCATCTAGTAATTTTACAATCAGTAACTGTTACATTTGTTCACTTCCTGCTTTCTTAATATAGTATATGTTTTTTTATTTTTTATTTTTTTTAGTTTTACCCCGGTTTCCTCCCACATTATAAAAACATGCTATGTTAATTGGTAATGGTTTAATTTCATTTGAACATGCATCAGATTACAATTGAGTGCATCCCATAATCAGTTCCCAGTTCCACATGTCCAAAAGGAGTAGGAAGAAGCAAAGCTTATTAAATCCTACCCCTCCATCTGGTACTTTTACAATCACTAACTGTTACATTTGTTCACTTCCTGCTTTCCATAATACAGTTTAGGGTTTTTTTGTTGTTGTTTTTTTTAAATAATGTACCTCATACCAAAGTAGGAGGTGATATGAGCATCCAATGCCATAATGGGTACCATAGTAAGTGTCAATATACAGTAAACCTCGGATATATCGGAAATTCGCTCACAACGGACAGATAAAAAAGAACCGATTTTTCTGTAATGCATTTCCAATAAAAATTCATTGCATATATCGGATTTTTTATAACGGATTTCGCCTATTTCGGACAAAATCTCCAGTCCCGTTCCAATGCATTTCCATTAAATTTCCCTTGCATATATCGGATGGCCGCATCGTGGCGCTCCGATTCGCCGAATCGTGACAGGCAGCTATACGACGTCATTTGCAGCGTTGCCTGCGCGTCCAGGTACATTGGAAACATAGTCAAGGAAGTGCCTTTTTATAACGGATAAAATCCCATTTACGCATATACCGGATATAAATCCCATATATGCATAAAACTGACATTTTCCGGTATACGCATATAACGGATTTCGCTTATATCGGACAAAACCAGTGGGAACAATTGAATCCGATATATCCGAGGTTTAC
Organism: Doryrhamphus excisus; assembly: GCF_030265055.1. Taxonomy (NCBI): domain Eukaryota; kingdom Metazoa; phylum Chordata; class Actinopteri; order Syngnathiformes; family Syngnathidae; genus Doryrhamphus; species Doryrhamphus excisus. The sequence continues at coordinate 802,684 of NC_080479.1, read as the reverse complement.
TGTAGTGATATATATAGCACATCATGACTGGTTCAAGACTCTTCATCCTTGTATTTAGCAAACATCAACTGCTTGTATTGTTTCTTGAATTCTCATCCTTGTACATCGCTTGAGGTCCTCACGCAACCCCTTTCATAGTTTGATTCCACATACTGAGATGCTGTGGCTTTGTAACGTTGTCCTTGCATGGAAGTTCTTCCCTGAGATCATATTTCTCCTCTCTTGTGGAGTAGTAAAGTATTGGATGACATTTTTAGCTAATTGGTTATTGTTAGCTTGATGCATTATTTTAGCTGTTTGAAGATGAACTATATCAGCGAGTTGAAGTATTAGCGATTTTAGAACTTCGGTACGAGGTACATTATTTAAAAAAAAAAAAAAAACTTAAATTGTATTATGGAAAGCAGGAAGTGAACAAATGTAACAGTTAGTGATTGTAAAAGTACCAGATGGAGGGGTAGGATTTAATAAGCTTTGCTTCTTCCTACTCCTTTTGGACATGTGGAACTGGGAACTGATTATGGGATGCATTTAATTGTAATCTGATGCATGTTCAAATGAAATGAAACCATTACCATAGAAATAAGGAGTTAGTATGTTCTCTATAGGCAACATTATGGATTATCCTTTGCTCTTCAGTTGCTCTTCTATTTATTAGCCCATATTTCCACAGGAGAGCGATTTCCGATTGAGAACAAATTTAGCTTTGTTCAATATTGAAACATCAACAACAGCAAGAATAACGCTATAACGTCTGCTTATGGCGTTCCAGGGTCCAAGGAGAGTGCGGGGGCCGTGGATGAAGATGACTTTGTCAAAGCCTTCACAGACGTTCCCGCTGTCCAGGTAGACCATCACCTTCTCATGCCGTCTTTGTTCTTATCACCGACTCTTCCCATCTCCCCCACAGATCTACTCGTCCAGGGATCTCGAGGACAACCTGAACAAGATCAGGGAGATCTGCTCCGATGACAAACACGACTGGGACCAGCGAGCAAATGCCGTGAGTGGAACCCATCCCGAACCGTTTCCTTGCTACCTTCCAAGCGTTGTGGGTGAATGTTCCGCGTCTCCTTCCAGCTGAAAAAGATCCGATCCCTGCTGGTGGCCGGCGCCACCAGCTACGACTGCTTCTACCAGCACCTCCGCCTCCTGGATGGAGCCTTCAAGCTTTCCGCGAAAGACCTGCGCTCCCAAGTGGTCCGAGAGGCCTGCATCACCGTGGCGTGAGTGGCGCCGACAGACGTGTGCGTGATCTCTTCACTTGGATCATTCTCAGATATGCGATCTTCTGTGCAGCCATCTTTCTTCCGTGCTGGGGAACAAATTCGACCACGGGGCCGAAGCCATCGTACCGGTCCTCTTCAACCTCATCCCCAACTGTGCCAAAGTCATGGCCACGTCCGGCGTGTCTGCCATCCGCATCATCATACGGGTACGAGTGAAACCTGATCATTGGATGTGCCTCGTGGGATACATTGTGATGGTCATCTCATCTTCCTTTTGTAGCACACGCATGTCCCGCGACTCATCCCCTTGATAACCAGCAACTGCACCTCCAAGTCTGTGGCTGTGAGAAGGTGAGAGCAAACCACCAGGATGAAGCTGCTGGCGGTTCTGCTGCTGACATCACCATTAATAATATCATGGATCTTCTCCAGGCGCTGCTACGACTTCTTGGACCTCCTACTACAGGAGTGGCACACCCATTCTCTGGAGAGGTGAGGAAGACGCCTCATCACATATTAATACCACAGCACCCGGTCTACTCGGGGCAGGTGTCTGACTACAGTGCACCGCGGTGGCCACAGCAGGTGGCTCCCTACGCTCTATGCCAGGGGTGGGCAAACTTTTTGACTCACGGGCCGCATTAATTTAACAAAATTGACGGGGGGGGGGGGGGGGTTATGTAGTATTTTACACGTAACAGTCCATTTTTACACCTATATTTTTACACATATTTTACATGTAAAAGTGTCATGCAATCTGCTATATGTGCACTTTGAAATCATTTATTTGATGTAAAGTGTATTAGAAATGTATTATTATTGTTATTTTTATTAGAATTATTATTATTATTAGTTATAGTAATGTTATTATATTATTATTATTTTGTTAATAATAATAATAATAATAATAATAATAATAATAATAATATTAGTATTATTATTATGTTAATAATAATAATATTACTAAAATTATTATATTAATATTATTAACAACAATATTAATATAATAGTAGTATTATTATCATTGTTGACAACATTATTATTATTATTATTATTATTATTATTATTTGTATTACTTATATTAATATTATTAACAACAATATTAATATATTAGTATTATTGTCATTATTGACAACATTATTATTATTATATTAATAATAATAATATTACTAAAATTATTATATTAATATTATTAACAACAATATTAATATAATAGTAGTATTATTATCATTGTTGACAACAACATTATTATTATTATTATTATTATTTGTATTACTTATATTAATATTATTAACAACCATATTAATATAATAGTATTATTGTCATTATTGACATTATTATTATTATTATTATTATTATTACTATTATTATTATTACTATTATTATTATTATTACTATTATTGTGCTTGTGCTCCTTTTTCCAGGAGCATTTTTGTAAACAACAGACCACATCAAATAACGAAAAGCAAACAAACAAAAAAGGAACAAGGGCCTTTTCCTGTTGCCTCTCTTGCGCTGGTACAAAAACCATAGGCCCACCCCGGTGCATCCTGGTCCTGTGAGCACTGCCTACCTAAATATATTGCAAGTGCCCAGGGTGTTACCCAATGAAATAAACCCAGAAATTAACTACTAATTAACCCCAACAAAATATGATAGATAAACAAATAAATAAATAACTAACAAGAAAGTATTATCAAGTAATCCAAACAAAACAACAACAACAAAAAATAAATCAGCAGATATCATAAACCTAGGAACACACCAATAAATAGCTCCTACAGATATAGATATGTGTATTCATGTATCCAGTGGCAGACCAGCAGTGTAGCAATGAATCCCCTCTCCCTCCCAGGCACACAGCAGTTTTGGTGGACAGCATCAAGAAGGGCATTCGAGATGCAGACTCTGAGGCCAGAGTGGAAGCCCGCAAGTAAGCCTCACGAAAAAATCATTTCTACAAAATGAAAAATACATTTTCCATCCCCTCCTCCTGACGGTCTTCTCATTTTTTGTTTTTGTTTTGCATCCATCGTCCTCCTCCAGGGCTTACTGGGGCCTGAGGAACCACTTCCCCGCCGAGGCAGACGCCCTCTACAACTCCCTGGAGTCGTCCTACCAGAGGACGCTTCAGTCCTGCCTGAAGAGCTCTGGTAGCGTAGCTTCGCTTCCTCAGAGCGACCGGTCGTCGTCGTCGTCGCAGGAGAGCCTCAAGTAAGACGTTTGCCGCCTCACTTTTTTCCCCGGAACAAAAAAATGACACGCTCGCTGCTTTGCTCTTTCAGTCGCCCTCTGTCGTCCAAGTGGTCAGCAGCTCCGGGCCGAGGTGAGTCGGGCGCACACGCCAAGGACGCCGCGACACGCGTCATCCTCTCCTGTCACGCTTTGTCACATTTGCCCCATATGATTTCATTTACGTTATTCTATAGTTGATCCAACTGTGTCGTGTTTGCCTGCATGTGTTTTTTGTCATTGTGTATATATATTCCTTCATTGCCCCGCCCCTTTTCCAACACACCCCTCCCATCTCCATCTATCCCATCAGTCCTCATGGGTTCAAAGAGCGCGGCGCCGTCCGCCTCCCTGCAGCGTTCCCGCAGCGACGTGGACGTAAACGCCGCCGCGGTCGCTAAGCAGCGGCACGTCGTGCAGGCCAAGGCAGCTTCCCGCATGCCCCCTGGCTCCTACTCCTCACTGGGTAAGGGCCCTGTCAGTCAACGCGGCGTCGGGCCAATCAGAGACAGACGCCGGCGTGAGACAGAAACACGCTCTCTTCATTTTTCCTTCCACGTTCCCGGCGCCTGCGCTTTGCTTGCCAGTCTACATGGAATGTCGTGTAGCCGTGGAATGTCTCTGCTCGACAGATACTAACACACACTCTTCTCCTTTCTCTTCTTTCATTTTCATTATTCTGGCCTTCCCTCGCTTCCTTTTCCCTCTTTTCAATCATTTTGTTTCCTTCCCATTCTCCTTCCTCCTCCTCCTCCTCCTCTTCCTCCTCGCCCCAAAGATGATGCCTCTGATAAAACGGATGGTAAGATCATCTCACTCTGCTTCGCCGTCGCAAGCCTCCTCCCCCCTTCCCTTCCCTTCCCTTCCCTTCTCTTCTCTCCAGTCTCCGCTTTCCCTCTGTCCTCCCTGACCTCACCCACTTTTAACTCTGCTCTGCCGCACTGAGTGGTCACAGCGCCCCCTGCTGTCACTTTGTCACATTACATCCTGATTCACGTCACCACGGTTTTCCACATGTAAACATGATCATGCATTGGCTTCATGTGCAATAAAACAATAGATGGCACGGTGTTTCCCACGGGATTGCAATCTGTTTGTGGGGGGGGGGGGACCTCATGAATTATTTGAATGAATTACCATAATTTGCAAAAAAAAAAAAAAATCCAAGACATAAAAATCAAAAATATTTAAACTTACAAATTAATTGTGTAGCTTTTGGCAGGAGCTGCCTGTGACTGCTTTGAAATGGGGGAGGGACCCACAGCAGCGCCCACTGCTCACCGAAAAGTAGTAATACAAATGCAAACATGCAGCCCCCCCGCCACAAATAAATGTAACCAAAGGGAAACACTGATGCAATGACGCTTATGCTTATGGAGCATCCAGCACTTAAATATTCGACATGGAAGCTGATATTTCCGTCCCCCCCCCACCCCCGCTGTGTCTGTCCGGGGTCAGACAAAGGGTAAAGGGGGGGAGAACATGTTAGCGGCGGTTGCTAATCAACATCCATGCTGTCTGTCGCTCTGTATTTTGACGGGCATGGCTTCAGATGGTCTGCAATTAAGGCTGGAATGCTCCATCTTTAATGCGATTAATCGCAATATAATCGCAGTATGTGTGTTTTCTAACCCCCCATACCTCCTCGGTGGGTGTTTTTTAACTCGCAGCCCCACGCTAGGTTTTGTCCAGCGTTGGTGTCTGCTACAGATTCGGGCTAGTTGTGCATGTTTTGGGAGTTTTTTTTTTTTTTTTGTGCGTCTGCGTGTGACACTGACTCGCCTCCCCGCCCCTCCCCTTCCACAGGCCGCGTGCGCACCAAGCAGCCCCTGTCCACCCCCAGCAGCATGTCCAACCAGGTGGATTCCAGAGGGCGGAGTCGAACCAAGATGGTCTCCCAGTCACAACGTATGTAACGAATGTGTAACGAATGTGTAACGAATGTGTAACGAATGTGTAACGAATGTGTAACGTGTGCGTGTGTGTGTTGGCGAGCATAAGAGTCGTCCTTTTTGGGGTTTCTGTTTCCTGTTGCCTTCACGGCATCCATAAGCTCCGTGTTTTTGTGCCTTCAGGTTCAGAAGAATCCGATTGCACACCAGGTATTCTATGGGAGTGTGTGTCAGATTTGTCAACGTGTGTGTGTGTGTTTTGTGTTTCACCGTGTGGGGGGGGGGGGGTTGGCCCGGCCCACACGCTATTGCTCTCATCTTTGAGTCAGGTGTTTTTTTTTGTGTGTGTGTGTGTTTTTTTTGTGTGCAAAGAGAAGTATTTTTATTTGTATTTTGTAAAGACAGTGGAACCTCTGAGGTTGAATATGTACAAAATACATTTTTGTCGTTATAATCGGTGGACAAGCCAGGCTAGCATTTCAACAGTTTGATAGATAGATAGATAGATAGATAGATAGATAGATAGATAGATAGATAGATAGATAGATAGATAGATAGATAGATAGATAGATAGATAGACAGACTCCCTTTATTGTCATTGCACAAAAACACAGTAGTGAAATTGCCAGCGAAATGTCGTTGCCTGGCTCCCATATAATAACAGACACAAAAGAAGATAAGAAATAATAATAATAATAATAATGTGGAGAATAAATAGATAGAATAGACACCAAATATGAACAACATAATGTAAAGTGCAGCGTGAACTGCCCAAATAATTTAAATAAATCATAATAATGTAAGTAAGGTGCGCAAGGTGAGCAAAGCGAGAAGTTGACGGCTAAAAATTGATGATCGAATCAAAATGGTGATAAAGCAGTAATCTAAGATCATATGAAATATGATGCAATTGTTTAAAATAAATGACTGACGGCTTATCTTATTTTGGATGTCGCCGATACGAGTCTGAATTTGAATCGGAAAATAAACCAGTGGTATCGAACATCACGAATCACAAAGTCCGAAGCAAACCAGATGTTGCGAGACCCGAATGATCTTCTCGTAAATGGAGCCCTGCGTCAAATGTCAATCAAGTTTTCCTTATTTAAGTAATTAAGTATCATTTTTTTATTTTAGTGGCTTTTTTTATTGTGTTAAAATACCATTTTGACATAGGTTACATTATTTGTTTTTTTTCGCTAAGTAAACCACGATAAACCGCTTGAAGGATGGCGTCGGAGTCGTACTTTGTCTCGGGCTTGGGAGCTAAACGTCAGCGGGAGTTCCGATCCGACTTATCCGAACCTTGCAGCGTTCCCGTTTCAGAGGTTCCACTGTGTTTTTTCCCTCTGCATGCTGTGTTTTCATCGCCAGCGTCGGCGTGTTTTAGCATCCCGGCGCACTTTATGCGTACCCAAACACTTCCCGAGTGTAACGCTTTTCCAGATAACCGAAAAACAACCTCGCATGGCGATTAAAGCGCCGACAGTCGATACTCGGCAGCAGCTCGTTCAATAAGATGACAAAAACGTGAAAAAGGGCAGCTGATCAGAGGCCTTGAAAGAAATGCCCACGCATGTCTGAGAGTGATTCTTTAAGCGTTGAATCCTGGCAACTGGACCGGTTTTCTTTGTGGAAGACATTTTGTCCGAAAAAGTGGTCTTCCGTTTGAAAATTGTAGGCGTGACGTCTCCCTTTATGTGTCCCTGGTTGGTGCGTCCCGTGGGGGGGTCCTTGTTGTTGTTGTTGTTGTTGTGGTCCGTTCCCTTGATGTCTTCTCGACATCTTTCCCCCCAAAGATTGTCTCATTCCACAGGCAGAGTGGGCATTTACGAAGAGACATAATTATTGTTATGCAGGACAGTCGGTCCCCAGTCGTGCCCTGTAGGGACCACCCACCAGGGACATAAACAGGACAACTCCACACCTAACATTTTTAGAGTCCAGTTGCCTCCATTGAGCCTTTGTGGAGTGTTTTTTTTTTCTTCATTGTGTTTTGCGGTCCGGCTTGGCTTCATACGTACGCCGCCATGTCCCAACATGCACTGCTTTCCCAGGCTTCCATGCACAAGCTCAAGTCATTGCTCAGTGTCGCCTTCTTGTGATGATTAAACCCACAAGTGGATCAGTGCCCCCCTTATGTTCTGGTCCCCGCCGTAGCGCTTTGTCCACGTGACATACCATAATTGAAGTAGTTTAATTTGCTGTTCTCCCCCCCTCCCCCACCACCAACACCAACACCACCTCGCCGGTGCTCTCACTGGGCTCCACGGCTCAGGATCGCAGTCCGCTAACCAAGCCGGTGGTAAGAGTCCAATGCTCTTTTTTTATTTGTATTGCCTTGACGCCTCCACCGAACCACCCCTCCCTCACTTGACAACACCGGTGCTCACTTCAAGCTCCACCCACCCACCCCGGCTAATGCATGCTGGGCGCTTGTAGGAGCACTCTGATGGTTTATCTTGTGTTTGGGCCCTGCACTGTTTTGAGAGCCTCCTTTTGCTGCACTTTAAACGTGTGCCAATCTGGGTTGGAAACGTGGAAACATGGACATATTTTATATATACGTACACTCCGAAATGCCCAGGGGGATACCCGGAGGTTGTCTACCACCTAGCATTAACTGCTCCTGATCAAGATTCCAAGACCACATGAAAAATGTTGAATCTTAAGGAGTTTCTAAGAACTTCAAAATGTGGAGAAGAAATGGAATAGGCAATGTATTGCTAACAGCATTAAAGGAAAACTGCCTTTTTTGGGAATTTTTGAATTTTTGGGATCATTCACAATTCATATATGAAACACGAGCACATATTTCGTTCTCTTTTCTGTGCATTTTAACCAAAGGAAATTTAGTTTTTATGAGCGAGCTAACAACGGACGTCATGGGAGGTGACTATTTTCATGCTAACGTGACTTCCAAGCTAACCAAGCTATCGCCGTATCATCATTGTAGCAGCTAACACCAAAAACTTTATTGACAAACGGCAACGCCACAGAAGAGTGGATACCTCGCTCTCACAGATGCTCGTTATCTAGGCTAGAGCGCGCGTCTTGTGCTGGAAGATACAGACATCGGAAGTGTCATCGCCGTTCCCGTGTATGACGGAAATAGCCTCCTGTGGGCAATGTTGTGGACAAGTTTCAGCAATGTTTTAAACCAGGGGTCGGGAACCTTTTTGGCTACGAGAGCCATGAAGGCCAAATATTTTAAAATGTGTATCTGTGAGAGCCATATACATTTTTTTAAACATTGAATGCAATAAAATGTGTGCATTTTTATGTAAGACCAACAGTTTTAGATATAATGGGCTCTAATTACGTAGACCAGGCACACTGGTCGCAGCAGCGCAGTGTCCAATAATAAATCAAATACTTGTTGCCATTAATACAACTTCTGCTGCTGCATGGTTTTGCACCATACTCCGTACACATATTTCATTCTTTTGGCCATCTTCGTCAGAAGGCTTGGTTCTGCAGCTTTAGCTAGGTGACTATTTGACTAAAGGAGGAAAGTTTACATCTTAATGACCGAGGTAGACTACCGCATTACCCAGTAATAATCAAGTTTTGGTGTTTGAACTGGAAAATATCATCAGGAAAGATAGATATGGTCAGCCGTATTGCAGTAGAAAATAGATGGATCGATTAAAATGCATAAGAAAGTTGTTGATTTTGAATATTATTTTTAACAGTGATTTCTGTGATGGTTTACTTTAAAATGTTAGCAAAAATACATTTTTATTGTGGTAAGAAATGCTTGAGAGCCAGATACAGTCATCAAAAGAGCCCTACCTGGCTCCCGAGCCATAGGTTCCCTACCTCTGTTTTAAACCATTAATATACGGTAAGATACTGTATGTATGTATTACATTTGATCATCAATGTACTTGTTACTGCATGATCATAGAATTTACAGTAGTAAACGTTACACGTTATAGTAGAGGGCTTCATAGTCAAAATAGTCCCAATGACGTACATTGTTAGCTGGCTCACACTAATTAGTTTTCTCTCTTTAAAAACACACTGAACAAGGAAGTTCATGTTTTAGGATTTGGGATTTTGGATGATGGCCAAAATTTCCCAAAAATGCACTTTTTCTTGGCCCAAAAACCTGGCACTAAATCCCATTCAGTCCCTACTTTAGCAAGGATTTTGCCGTTTCAAGGCCGTGGTCACAAACTTTTAATCAGCTGACCGAGAGCCTTTTTCCACGGAATGTTTTTTTGTCTCATTCCCATTTCTTCCTTATGCATTTTCCAGCTCTTGTCAGAAAAAATGTAAATATCGGGATTGGATGATGTAGTCACAAGCACCGTGCCATGCCTGTGAACGCCACATGAATATATGTAGCTTAGCGGTTAGCGCTTAGCGGTTAGCGCTTAGCGGTTAGCGCTTAGCGGTTAGCGCTTAGCGGTTAGCGCTTAGCGGTTAGCGCTTAGCGGTTAGCGCTTAGCGGTTAGCGCTTAGCGGTTAGCGCTTAGCGGTTAGCGCTTAGCGGTTAGCTGTGCGGTTAGCATACAAATGTGCCCACAATGGTGTGCGTGTTGTTAGCATAACTTGTCCACATCGTTTGGTCTCCAAGCTGCGGGAAACCGATTACATACACACATGATGGTGATCGGATGCGGGGGGTCACCAGGAACATGATGATGATGATGATGATGATGATGATATATATTCTTTCTCTCTCTCTCTCAAGCGGGCAGTCGCAGTGGCTCGCCCGGCCGCGTGCTGACCACCACCACGCTGAGCACCATGAGCTCGGGGGCCCACCGGGTGCTGTCGGGGACCACCGTGGACGGCCGCAGGCGAAGCCGCATCCCTCGCAGCCAGGGCTGCTCCCGAGACTCCTCGCCCACCCGCCTTTCCGTCGGTGAGAAGCGGGACGCTGCTTCCGGATTCTTTTAGCACAAACAGAACCGTGAAATGTGTTCTCCTCGGAAACTCAAACCTCCTGCTCTCACTGTCCTTCTCTTGCCCCCCCCCCCTGCATCCTGCCCTCCAGCTCCCTCCAGCATTAGCTCCGTCTACAACGGCGCCAGCAGAGGAGGTAAGGCCCCGCCTCTAAACCGACTAGACCGCCCACCCCCTAAATACTCCAAATCTCCAAATCTGTCTGTGGTCCCTTTTGGGATTATTCCGATCTTTCCTGCATCCCAACTTCACGCCGTACCCGATGTCCTCCCGTGTCTGCACTAACACGCCCCCCGGTGGACCGTGAACGTCTCGCAGGGTTCCACCCTCTTGATAAGGGCTGCGATTAACCCTGATTGGCTGCTGAGGTGATGAAGAGTGCAATTAAGACGGGAACTTGATTGGGAATGCAGACCCCCCCACCCCCATCCCCACTTCCGTGGCACCCCATGCCTGATTCCGGACAAAGAAAATTCCTTTGTCCTTTTTTGTGACTGATGAGTGGAAATATCCCACTGGCGTTAAACGTGAGCACAGCCAACGCAGACTGATTCCCTCAAGGAATAGTTTTCCTGAAGGAATAGTTTCCCACGGATGCTCCCATCATCCACGGAAAAGGGTCCCAGTCAGACAAAGGAATTGGTTGGCTACCTCGGCCAGGTGTCCACGCCCTGTTTGTGTGGGCGTGGCCAAAAAGGAGTGCAATAGATGTGATCTGCATGTTGAAAATCGGTGCTTTGAGCCGGACGATGCTCCCCCCCCGATGCAAGTTGACCTGTGCTCGTATTCCCTTTCACACTCATGTCCTTTCCCGCTCCTTTTCACGTCATCGCTCACGTTTGTCCTTTTCTCTTTTGTGTCCCGCTCTCTCTTTCACGCTCCACGTCGCTCTTCTCACGACCGATGTTCTTCCTTCTCCTCCGTCTCCTCCTCGTCTTTCCCTCTCGAAAACCTCGTTCCTCGTTCCGCCCACACCTCGTCCCCCCCCCCCCCCCCCCCCCCCCCCCCCCCCCCCCCGGCTGGCGTCAGCTCGGGGCAGTCGTATTCCTCGGCCCAGTATGAGTCAGGGCTGCAGCCGCGAGGCCAGCAGGGAAAGCAGCCGGGACACCAGCCCCGTACGCTCCTTCGCACCCCTCGGTGAGTAGCAGCCGCGGCCCCGCCTCCCTGCAGGGATGATGATGATGATGATGATGATGATGATAGCAGTGTAGCCATTTATGAGGGCTGTTTTTTTTCCGCCAAATGAAATGAGACAATCTCAATCACTTGCATGTTTTTTTGGGGGGGCCTTTCCCGTCTCCACTCACATCCTGCCGTGGAGCAGCATGGTGGTTTCCCCATAAATTGTGTGTGTGTGTGTGTGTCTTAATGTCGGTTGCAGCCACGCGGAGCTACTCTCGCTCCACTGGAGCTCTCCACACACCTGACGCTTTTGGGGCTGCAGGTGAAGGCTGAGTACATCTACTTCTTCGTACCTCAACCGCCCACCCACCAACCCACCCGCCCGCCAACCCACTCTGCCGTCATTTCTGCTCTTTTTTTTTTAACGCCTTGCATCCTTTTTCTGTCTTTCTTTTGCCTTTTTTAAAATATTTTGATTGATCCATTTCTTTATTTTCTGCATTTAGCTCCAGGAGGCCGACCCCTGCCGTGGAATCGCATGTTTCCCCCCCCCCCCATTATGTTAAAGCTGTTTGGTTTCAGCCATGTTTCCTGCTGAAATGTCCTAACAAGCCATAACATGGACTTACACTCGTATGCGTGCGTTAAGTATGGATGGAAGTGTGTTTTTTTTTTTTTTTTTTTATATTTTCCACAGCATGTTTCACCCACTCGTCCTCGTCTTCTTTCATCTTCTCTAACTTCCGTCTATCCCGCAGGGTCGGCTTTTGGCATCGGCCAGTCCGGCCGCCTGTCGTCCTCAGTCAGCGCCATGAGGGTCCTCAACACCGGCTCCGATGTAGAAGAGGCTCTCGCAGATGCGCTGGTATTTTTATTTAGATTTTTTTTTTGTAATTGTTCAACTGTCAGTGCGTGTTTGCCACACTTCCTGCAGGTTGTGCGTGTGCGCATGTGTATAAACTAACCCTGCTTCTACCTCTGTTCGATGCTGTCAGCTGTTGGGAGACATGCGATCTAAGGTCAGCCTCTTTTCCCAACCTTTCCCCTTGGAATGTGTTGTTTAGCGCTTGGAAGAATACCAGTGGTGCATTTTGACCCCCGTAGTCGCTGAGGCGGGGGGTGTCCAAAGAGCCAAAGATGTCATTGAACATGGAAAATAAAATAAAAAACAAACAATAGCGGTAACAATATGGATACATCAGCAGCCATTTTACAAGAACAAAGTCCAAATAGTACCAGAAAACAAGTTCTAGTTGTTCAAGAAAAGTTTGTAACTTTGAGAATAACGCAGGAGAAATGTGAAATATTTTGAAATATTACAGAAAAACTTAAAAAAAAATTTTTTTTTTAAATATATATATTTTTTGGAAGTCGTCATCTCATGAAAAACAAACAAACCAACAAATAAAGTTTATTGAAAAAACGCTGTTTGTAAAATTAGGTTGCCAAAAAAGTTAAAATAAATAATAATGAAATAAAGTGAATATATTTAATATTTTGGGGATAAAGTCATCATATTACAATAAAGTTGTAATCGTAAGCATCCGGAATATAAAGGGCTCAAGCCAAAAATCAGTATCAATCAGATTACAAAAATCAGGAAAAAGCAGAAAGAAAAAAAAAACAAATAATTATAAAATAAAATAAAAATAATAAAATACAAAAATAAAAAATAATTAAAAAAATTAATAAAAATTTCAAATATCTTAGAAATTCAGGAAGTGAACAAATATAACAGTTACTGATTGTAAAAGTACCAGATGGAGGGGTAGGATTTAATAAGCTTTGCTTCTTCCTACTCCTTTCGGACATGTGGAACTGGGAACTGATTATGGGATGCACTCAATTGTAATCTGATGCATGTTCAAATGAAATTAAACCAAAACCAATATTTCAACGGCAGTATTTCTCCTCATAATATTAGTAGTTTATTCTTGTAAAATTCCTGTGAGATATTTTTTTTTTCTCTAAATATTTTGAATTTTTTCTCGTAAAATGTATTTTTATAATTCTGCTGCTGCTGCTTTTTAAAAATGTTTAAATTAAAAAAAAATTCTTGTACATTTTCTTCTTCTGACTTTATTCCCATAATATTTGGATTTCATTACCATTACCATTAATATTATTAATGATATTATAATGTTAATATTGATAGTTTTTTCAGCTTCATGGCAAAGCTAAGATGAAATATGTAGAACTTGTTAGCAGGAGTTTTATCCTTGGATTTTTCCCGATGTGGCACTCTTTGGAACAACATTGGACACCCCTGCTATAGGTAGCTCCACGCATATACGATGTCTGTTTGTGTTGGGTGCATAAATTGAAATAAAAATATTTTCTAAAATTCAAAAAAAGAATATGCGACATGATCTCAGGTCGCTTAAACCTTCTTTGGCAAGGAAGGAAGGAAGGAAGGAAGGAAGTCAAAATGCACCCCGTCTTCCCCGTCCGTGCCTGACTGACATAATGTAGCACCTTAATTTTATTATTATTATTATTATTATTTTAATACCATGCCTAATTTCCCTGGTCTCCATCCACGTTTGTTTCCCTGACAGAAGAAGCCAGCACGGCGGCGGTACGAAAACTACAGCATGTACTCTGACGACGACGCCAACAGCGACGCCTCCAGCGCCTGCTCGGAAAGATCCTACAGCTCCCGTAACGGGGGCTCCATCCCGACCTACATGAGGCAGACCGAAGACGTAGCAGAGGTCAGCGAGAGCAGCCGCACACCCTTCCTCTTTTTTTGCTAAAACCGTAAACCATATTCTTCCTTCACCACCAAATACCCGTCCAGGTGCTGAATCGCTGCGCCAGCGCCAACTGGTCTGAGAGGAAAGAGGGCCTGTTGGGTCTCCAGGCCCTGTTGAAGAACCAGCGCACCCTCAGGTAGGGTGGGCTCCTCGTCCGCGCCACGACAGGCCCCGGGCCTTTCACTTTGCACCTCACCTTCCTTCACCTGGTCTTCTTTTCCACGTGCAGCCGCGTGGAGCTGAAGAGGCTGTGCGAGATCTTCACTCGAATGTTTGCCGACCCGCACAGCAAGGTACAGTACGGCTGCATGGAGAGGGGCACGCCGCACCCACTTTGCCTTGGTTTACACCATATCCCATCATTCCTCACTGTACCGGATTCTGCCCCCCCCCCCCCCCCGGGGACTAAATGACCACGTTAAAGACACACTAGCACGCCTGGATGCATGACACAAAACACACACACATGCAGGCATGACGAGTGGGTTTTATTTTTTCTAACGGCATGCCACGCCGCATTTCACTTTTGACCTTTTTAGGACTGTCACTCTTGAAGGCGTGCTCGCCGCGTTTGCTGCCACTTCCTGAATGGCACCCAAAACGACACGCATACGCACACACGCACACGTATACGCTAGGGGTGTCGCAAGGTCTTGTTTGGAGAAAAGCTGTCTGCGTGCTGAGAACAGGCAGCCAGACGCCAATCAGAGTCAAGTATGGCCTGGATGCTGTGGATGACGATATTCATATGGAAGAGCACACCACCAAGTGCTTGACGAACACCTTGCAATCCAACCCACCTTGGTGTTCACGGCGTCGGCGAACCAGCTGTTGGCTACTTGTTGAATCTGTAGTAATTCTACATACTCTGCGATCAGTTGTACTATCGACGCTAATTGCGTTAGCATCAGTTTCAAGCACCCGTTTCATTATACACCTCATACTAGGGCTTGGGACGTAGGAATAGTTTTCCAATATTTTTCCCCATCGTGTTGGGGAGAGGTCTCACATTCCGGTTTATACCGTCTTTTCTGCTGTTCACCCCCGCTGTGCAGTTTGGAGTGGCTAATTAACCTAGCATGTTTTTGGAATGTGGGAGGAAAACCGGAGTACCCGGAGAAAACCCACGCGTGCACGGGGGAGAACATGCAAACTCCACACAGAGATGGCCGAGGGTGGGATTGAACCGGTGTCTCCTAGCTGTTAGGTCTGTGCGCTAACCACTGCTACACCGTGCAGCCATGTTGGTTTTTTATATTTGTTGTTATTATTATATGTATCAAAGAGTCAGCACGGTGCATGAGTGGTTAGCACGTTGTTGGCCATACAGCCGGAAGATCTGGGTTTGAATCTCTGTTGGACATCTGTGTGGAGTTTCTCTCTCGCTTGAAGACAGCTGGTGTAGGCTCCAGCATACCCCAGCGTCCCTCATAAGGATAAGCAGCATAGAAGATGGATGGAAGGTTTATTATGATTATGATAATTATACAGTATGACCTGCCAGTACTCTGCCTCTCTTTTAAAGTCCACTGGGATAGGCTCCAGCATTCCCCCACGAGGGATTTTTTTTGGTCCTTAAAGAATGGGAGTCAATTTGTGGCAGAATCGGCATGTTAAAACTCAACCTGGATTGTTTTGGGAAATAAAGGAGGTTGTTTGTCCACTCATGTTTTGTCACGGTCACCGTCTGGTCTGGTGACACCCCTAGTGTACACACACACACACACACACGTGCACACACACACACACGTGCACACAGCCCTTCTCTCTGACTAACGAGCTGCCCTGCGCGCCATCTAACACGCCAACTGTGCCTCACCGTCGCCTCGCACACACGTTTTTTTTTTTCTCTTTTTTTTTTGACATTTTGATGATTTCAATGAATTTCAGCGAGACTCCGGCAGGGTGTACGGCACGGCAGAATCCGGTATAAGCTCAGCCTCCTTCAAGGTATTGCATCTCACCACAAAGAAACTGTCTTTCTCTCTCTATCTTTCTCTCTCTCTCTCTTTCTCTTTCTCGCCCATATCATCTTTTGTTCCTTCATGTCTCCTGCACAAACCTCACCTAGACAGTATCTCCATCCTGGATGGAGTGTCTACCTCAAGTCTAATCAGTCTCTCTCTCTCTCTTCCTCTCACTGTCTTCTCCACGCCGCTGTCGCCTGGACCTGCATAGAGAGTAAGTTTGACTTTGTTGTCCTGCTATGTTGCCATGAAAAGCTAAGTGGTTGGAATGGAGACGGGATGTAGAACTGATTGCCAAAGCAACAGGCATTTATTGCGGGTTTGAATTATCTGGCAACAGGCCCAATCATAACATGAGCTACTGTCGTCATTCAACTAAAAAAAAAACTGAAGTGTAAAGGTGACTGTAGGGGTGTTATATCATGTCGAAAGGGCTCTAGTAATGCTCAAAGACGTATTTGTAGTGAGAAGGTTCTAGACAGGTTTTCTATGCTCTTAACTCCAAAGTATTCCGTTCTACTTTGTGGAAATTCACTTATCACGGCCGTCAGGTGTGGAACCAATTAACCGCCGTGAACAAATCAAATCAACTTTATTTGTATAGCACTTTTCCTGCAAAAAACATGCGTCACAAAGTGCTTTACAGAATTAAAAAAAACAATTACCACAATTAAAAGTAAAAAAAACAAATACTAAGATAGCCCCTCCCTCCCACCCTCCATACTGGACACACACACACAATCACACACAGTAAGGAAATCAAGGAAACGCCACCTTTGGGGCCGTCCACACTGGGAGGAGCCGCAGGTCGTGCCATCGGGGGACCAGCACCCGGGGCCCCCCCGACTCCGACAGACGAGCGGACCCCCACATTATAAAGGCAGGAACCCCCAGCCGGCCGGGTCGAAGGGACCCAAGGAGACCCGACACAGCCCCCAGTGTGGAGGACCCCTCCCTGAGGAAATACTGGAGTTAAAAGCTAAAAACTAAAACCATAAAATAGGACTAAATGGATAAAAACATAAGAAAAGTTTAAAAATATGTCTTTAATCTTTTTTTTTTTTAATATCAACAGTCTTCGCAGTCCTGAACAAAGTATTACCACAATATTTCTTGGATTGGTTAAATCCCCAAAAGGAGTTATTGGTTCTGGTTGAGTTTTGGTACCCGCCCCTATTTGGGAACACTTTATTTTCTTCGACCGTTGGCAGGGTGATGCAACAAATACAAAAGTCGTTTCCGTGAACTGAACCTCGACTTAATTGGATTCAGCAAAAGCTTAATTAAGGCAAAACCGAATCCCAGACTTGCTGAAAGAAATGTAGCGTTGTTGTTAACGTTTCTGCAAGGTGAAGATAAAGCAGATAAAGTGAAAGTGTGTGTGTGTGTGTGTGTTAGGTGTTCAGTATGTTCCTGGAGACCCTGGTGGATTTCATCCAGGTCCACAAGGACGACCTGCAGGACTGGCTGTTTGTCCTGCTCACGCAGCTGCTGAAGAAGATGGGAGCAGACCTGCTGGGCTCCGTGCAGGCCAAAGTTCAGAAGGCGCTGGACGTTACGCGGTGAGCAGCGCTTGAAGTGCTGGTGTTGTGGGGCTCGGGGCGTGGGGCGGCCATGTCTGTTTGGTTGAGTGGAAGCTCTCTTTTGTCTCTGCAGCGAGTCCTTCCCCAATGACCTCCAGTTCACCATCCTCATGAGGTTCACCGTGGACCAAACGCAGACTCCCAACCTCAAGGTAGACAAGGACTTCCTTCTCAGTTGGGTTGGAATCGGGGCCGAGTGTGTCAAGGAGTGGGTATGGGGGGGGGGGGGGACGGTTTTGAACACGCTCCTTGCAAAGCCCCAGCATGCAGAATTCCTCAGTGGAGGGAAGCGCTTGTGTCTTCCTAGCATCACTCCATCCCCGCCTCCTTTTCCGAGCATCCTTTAACGACCGTCTCACTGGTCTTAAAGGAAAACTGCACTTTTATTTTGGAACTTTCCCCTTCATCCACAATCCTGAACTCGTATGTCTTTCTCTTGCCTGTGCGTTATAAAGATACCTAAATAGGTAAATAGATACAGCTCATTACTGCATGTATGGGAACCACTTACTCCGCCGACAAAGCCTTCTGATAAAACCGCCAACAGCGCCAACAACACTCAATTTACATAATGTCATCTGCATAAAAGCAATCCACACCAGCTAGCAGCTAGCCGGCTAGCGACTAGCTTCAGTACAGACTCGCCTGCAGCACGTCACTACCAAAAAGTAGGGCTGATTAATCTAATTAATCACAGTTGGAAAGTGAATTAATCATGATTAACCCTTTATACGGCACTCAGTGAAATACTTTTAATTTAAAAATTCAATCGTTCAGTGTTATTGTGGGATATAAGAAGACATTTTTTCTCTTTTTACTTATTAAAAAGGTTTCAGGTTTTGAGTGCAAATCAAGATCAGAGAAGTTACCATATACGGTTCCTTAGGGTATGGAAAAGGGGCGGGTCAAACTGCACAGAGGTACTGTAGTTAGAGTGACTGTCATCAACCAATCATGGTTAGTTTTTATGTTGAAAATTGCAATTTCCGACTTCTGAATGAAGAAAAAAGTTTGATACTCTCTGGCTCACTCCTGATTGATCACAGCCCGTGATGTCACTTCCTGTGACATTGTCTGATCTTGGCTGATTGGCATGAGAAAAGTCACATGACTCTGTTGCCTTTGCTGAGACATGGGGAAACCCTGTTTTTTTTTTTTTTAAGTTACCATATATGGTTACTTGCCCTATAAAGGGTTCTATGGAGGACAAAAACTGCCAAAATAAAAAATAAATATAAATGGAAATAAAAACAAAAATAAAAAAATATTTATGTATATATTTTTTTATTTTTGTTTTTATTTCCATTTATATTTATTTTTGTGTATTTAATTTTTTGAATTTTTTTTTTCATTTTTGTTTATTTTCCCTTTTATTTATTTATTTATTTATTTATTATTTTGGCAGTTTTGGTCCTCGAAATGCAGAAGGAAAAACTATTCAAATGAGGGGGCGGTCCTAAGTGTGTCTTGGGTTGAACTGTTCGCCTATTGGTTGATCGACATGTGAGTGCGAAAATCGACTAGGTATGCCTGGGTTGGAGGGGGTGTCTGCGGCTTAGGTCCCATTAGTAGTGATTGTCTGTTTTTCAAACACAGAAAAGAGAAGTGTGTGTTCGTGTCTCACATAAGGATTGTGAATGATGGATGAAGTCCCCCCCCCCCCCCCCAAAAAAAGTGTCCTCTTCCTTTAAAGCCTGCTTCTACCCACCTCACCCCCCCCCCCACCACCACACACACACACACACACACACACACACACACACTCCCTTGACTTGACGCAGTGCTTCTCCTCTCTCTCTCTGAAGCCTGTGCGGAGCTCATGTTGCGGGCGAGGCAGGGGGGCGCCCGGGGTAAAATTGCTCCCCCCCAGAGCGCGGCGTCACGCCTGCTCACTAGACGAGCAGGCCGCAGCCTGGAGCCGCTCCTGCCAGGTCAGTGCGCTCCGGGGGGGAGCACCCAACGCACAGCGGCGTGATTAGGAGGAAGTTGAGAACAATTAAAAAAAAAAAAAAAAAGCAGTTGCAGCCGTTTGTTGCATCACTTTCGTTTTGTTTGATGGCTTCCATTTTTGCCCCGCACGGCACAGCATGGCCTTCGCTCGCATTTGTTGGGCTTCCATTTTCAGTGCTCCATTGTCCGTGTCTTGTTGATGGCGAAGGAGAAGCGCAGACGAAGCTAAAGGTGCGCCCGTGTTGTTTGTGGCAGGTGAAGGTGGCCATCCTGAGGTACATCGAGACGCTGACGCTGCAGATGGAAGCCCCCGACTTTGTCAACTCCAGCGAGACTCGGCTGGCCGTCTCCCGCATCATCACCTGGACGACCGAACCCAAGAGCTCGGATGTCCGAAAGGTCCGCGAACGTCCATAAAAGACGCGCTGCCGGGTTTCGTACCCGCAAAAAAAAACGTTAGCTGTCACGTGTTTTGTCGTGCAACAGGCGGCCCAGTCGGTGCTGATCGCCCTCTTCCAGCTCAACACCCCCGAGTTCACCATGCTGCTGGCGGCGCTGCCCAAAACCTTCCAGGACGGCGCCACCAAGCTGCTTCAGAACCACCTGAAGAACACGGGCAACGCTGCACAGGTGAGGCGCCGACCACCCGCTCTCTCGCTAACGCTGGTTGTATCGTAAAAGCTTAATATTGTCCTCTGACCCCCCCCCCAAGGCATCTATGGGCAGCCCTCTGGCACGCCACACCCCCCGCTCTCCAGCCAGCTGGCCAAGCCCGGTGACCTCCCCCACCAACACCTCGCAGAACACCCCCTCACCAAGGTACCACGCGCCTGGTTGGCGGCTGTCATTTACTACTCGTGGGGGTCAAAGGGTCAAAGGCTAGGACCGTTTCCTTTATGTAGCTTTAACGCCGTGTACTCTGATGCCAGCACGCCCTTGTTGATGGATAAAATGTCACATTTATTGAAATTATGTTTATATCCTGAGAATTGACCATTAATAACCATTTATGACTTATTTAATGACCATTAATAAGTCATCTCCATGTAAAGCCGACTCTCCGTATGCCCGAAATATTCTTCTTCCAGCCGCCAAAAATCCAACAGTAAGGGTCAGATCATTTCTCATAATATTACATCTTTTCAAAAATGCTAAATTTTTATTTTATATTTCGACTTTATGGCACTAAAATGAAAAAAAAAATTCCTCATAATATTACGAGTTTATTCATGTAAAATTGTAACTTTTTTTCTTGTTAGTCTGTCAATATTTTGATTTTATTATATTATTTTTCCACAACCTAATTTTCCAAAAATGTTTTTTGTTTTTCTCATAATATTGTAAACTTTTAAAAAAATTATTTATTTTAATATCTCAACTTTATGCCACCAAAATTACAATATTTTTCCTCATAATATTATCACATTATTCTTGTAAAATTACCACTTTTTCTTGTTGGATTGCATTTTTTTCCCTCTTAATATTTTGCCTGGGACGGCACGGTGGTCTAGTGGTTAGCGCGCAGACCTCACAGCTAGGAGACCAGGGTTCAATTCCACCCTCGGACATCTCTGTGTGGAGTTTGTATGTTCTCCGGGTACTCCAGTTTTCCTCCCACATTCCAAAAACATGCTAGGTTAATTATTGACTCCAAATTGTCCATAGGTATGAATGTGAGTGTGAATGGTTGTTTGTCTATATGTGCCCTGGGATTGGCTGGCCACCAGTCCAGGGTGTACCCCGCCTCTCGCCCAAAGACAGCTGGGATAGGCTCCAGCACCACCCCCGTGACCCTCGTGAGGAAAAAGCAGTAGAAAATAAATGAATGAATGAATATTTTGCCTTTATTCTTGTGAAAAATTCTTCTGCAGATTTTTCCATGTAGATTTTTTTTGTTCATATTAGTTTAGTTTAGCTGTTTTTATCATGTGCCATGAGCCAATAAAAAGCAGCCACAGTCGAGTGGTGGTCTTAATGTCCCACATTTTTATCTTATGCTTGAAAATGCTTAATTTGTGCCAAACTTATGTACACTTTGCTTACCATAAATATGCTACATCATTTTAGCTTTTTTGGAACCCGTGATAGTGATAGAGTGAGGGGGGCGACGTCGTAACCGTGATCTCGCTATCTGTGACCGTCCCTAATTTGAATCCATTTCCACTCTGCAATGAAAATGGAAGATATCGTAAAGACTGACGACGTCGCAACATGGTGGTTTCATTCCAGTGCATTTGACTACGACACCGAGAACATGAACTCCGAGGACATCTACAGCTCGCTGAAAGGCGTCACCGAGGCCATTCAGAACTTCAGCGTCCGCAGCCAAGAGGACATGAACGACCCGCTTCAGCGCCGCGACGGAGACGAGGTGAGAGGACATCGAGGAAGGCGTATTCATCAGGACGTGTTTGACGCCTACCGTAACCGTGTGGTGCAGGGGAGCAGCGGCGTGGACGGCAGAGGCCCGGAACCCATGGACGGGGGCCGCATGGCCTTGGACAACAAGACGTCCCTCCTCAACACGCCCCTGCTGTCCTCCAGCCCGCTAGGGGACCGCAGGCTCCTGATGGACTCGCCGTTTAAACTGAGCCGCAAGGACAGCAGCCTGGACGACTCGGAGCAGCTCATGGACGGTAAAACCGGAAAAACCACCAAACTTTTTCTTTTTCTGGCTTTCTCATCCCCTCCATCTCGAGCAGACAGCGGCCTGGACCAATCGGAGCTGATGGCCGAGCTGCTGAAGGAGCTGTCCAATCACAACGAGCGCATCGAGGAGCGGAAGGCGGCGCTGAGCGAGCTGCTCAAGCTGATCCACGAAAACACCCTGCAGGTGTGGGACGAGCATTTCAAGACCATCCTGCTGCTGCTGCTGGAGACCATGGGCGACAGAGAGGTACACCCGAACATCTCATCGCTAAACTACAAACGTGGACGACCGCATCCGTTGCGTCTTTCCCAGCACGTCATCCGGACCCTGGCGCTGCGGGTTTTGCGGGAGATCCTCGGCAAGCAGCCCTGGAGGTTCAAGAACTACGCCGAGTTGACCATCATGAAGGCCCTGGAAGCACACAAGGACCCCCACAAGGAGGTAACGCCCCCCTTCGTCCATCCATCGGGTCCCGCGTATCCACTCACATGCTTTCTTTTCAGGTGGTACGAGCGGCAGAGGAGACGGCGGCCATGTTGGCGCTGTCCATCTCCCCCGACCAGTGCATCAAAGTGCTGTGTCCCATCATCCAGTCCGCAGACTACCCCATCAACCTGGCCGCCATCAAGATGCAGACCAAGGTGGTGGAGAGGATCCCTCGAGACAGCCTGGCGGGACTTCTGCCCGAAGTGGTGCCGGGGCTCATCCAGGTAACGGACGCCGGACAAGCGCCGTGGAGTCCCACTAAATACAAGCTGTGTTATTTCAACGTAGGAAGAAAATCCTAACTTTACAAGGATAATGTTGGAAGACACTTTATTTCCATAATGTAGAAATAAATATATATATTTTAAAATAGTCATAGTATTATAGAAAACTAGGAAAATTAAAACATTTCATTGTGGGTTATGTAACAAGAATGAAATCCAAATATTATGGAATAAGGTCAGAAGAAGAAAATGTTCAAGAAAAAAATTTAAATTACATTTTTAAAAAGCAGCAGCAGCAGAATTATAAAAATAAAAATACAATTTTACGAGAACAAATCCAAAATATTTAGAGAAAAAAAAAATCATATCTCACAGGAATTTTACTAGAATAAACTGCTAATATTATGAGGAAAAATACTGCCTTTTTACTAGTACTGAGTTGAAATATTGGTTTTGATTTTATTTCATTTGAACATGCATCAGATTCCAATTGAGTGCATCCCATAATCAGTTCCCAGTTCCACATGTCCAAAAGGAGTAGGAAGAAGCAAAGCTTATTAAATCCTACCCCTCCATCTGGTACTTTTACAATCAGTAACTGTTACATTTGTTCACTTCCTGCTTTCCTAATATAGTATAAGTTGTTTTTTTTGGGGGGGGGGTACTTTTTTTTTTTTTTTTTTTTTTTTGTACTCCGGTTTCCTCCCACATTCCAAAAACATGCTATGTTCATTGGTAATGGTAATGGTTTAATTTCATTTGAACATGCATCAGATTACAATTGAGTGCATCCCATAATCAGTTCCCAGTTCCACATGTCCAAAAGGAGTAGGAAGAAGCAAAGCTTATTAAATCCTACCCCTCCATCTGGTACTTTTACAATCACTAACTGTTACATTTGTTCACTTCCTGCTTTCCATAATACAGTTTAAGGTTGTTTTTTTGTTTGTTTGTTTTTTTGAATTGGAATTGGAATTAAAGTCGGAATATTGCGGAAAACATGACTATACAGTAAACCTTGGATAAATCGGACTCGGATATATCGGAAATTCGCTCACAACGGACAGATAAAAAAGAACCGATTTTTCTGTAATGCATTTCCAATAAAAATTCATTGCATATATCGGATTTTTTATAACGGATTTCGCCTATTTCGGACAAAATCTCCAGTCCCGTTCCAATGCATTTCCATGAAATTTCCCTGGCATATATCGTATGGCCGCATCGTGGCGCTCCGATTGGCCGAATGGTGACAGGCCGCTATACGACGTCATTTGCAGCGTTTGCAGCGTTGCCTGCGCGTCCAGGTACATTGGAAACATAGTCAAGGAAGTGCCTTTTTATAACGGATGAAATCCCATTTACGCATATACCGGATATAAATCCCATATATGCGTAAAACGGACATTTTCCGGTATACGCATATAACGGATTTCGCTTATATCGGACAAAACCAGTGGGAACAATTGAATCCGATATATCCGAGGTTTACTGTATTATGGAAATAATTCCAAAATATTGCAAGAGGTAAATGTACAAATATTATTTTAGAAAAAAAGGCTTTTTCACCTGTATGACAAAGCGGAGATGCAGTTTTTTTTCTTGAAATGTATATAAAATCTTAGCATATCTTTACAAAATATAAAAATGTCAAAGTTCCTTGCTTTCATTTTTGGCTACAAGTTGGCGGGTATGAGGCCCTCGCTGGTTTTCCTTTACACTTTTTCATGCACTCCAAATCATTAACTCAATCAAACTAACTTGCTGTACATCAGTTGGGATTGAACAGCCTTGCTCCAAATATTGCCGCCTTTCAATGGACGCCCCTCCCATCCCCCGAAGGGTTTCATCTGAAGGTTTCTAATCCCGGCATTGTGCTGACACGCAGGGTTACGACAACTCGGAGAGCAGCGTGAGGAAAGCCTGCGTCTTCTGCTTGGTGGCCATCTACGCCGTGATCGGGGAGGACCTCAAGCCGCACCTCAGCCAGCTCTCCAGCGGCAAGGTGGGGCGGGAACACGGACCCCAAAGTCAAACCAAGACGCACCACTTGGCGGCCTTTCGCAAGCTAACCCCCCCCCTTCCTGTTTCCTCTTCCTCCCCGCTGCAGCTGAAGCTTCTGAACCTCTACATCAAGCGCGCCCAGTCTGGTTCCAGCGGCGGCGAGCCGGCGTCTGAGGGCCTATAGGGGGAACAGCGCCCTCTTGTGGGTGGAGGGGGGGCCGACCGCGGAACTGCTACGCTGCCTGTTTTGCAAAACATTAGCACACACACACACACGCACACACACACACGCCAAGAACAAAAACACATCTGCACACTTGTGGACTTGAGTCTGGACTTGAGAGTGACACATTAAACACCCCCCCCCGCCCCCCTCCCCCCTCAAGATGGGATACATGACATCCTCCACCCCTTCACCTGTTGTCACTCATGGATCATGAAGATAAAGAAATGGCCGTCCTCTTTGCCCCCCCCCCCCCCCCCCCCCTCACCTTGTTTGCGTCTTGCCCACCCCCCTCCTCGTTGAAGAGTAGCTAACCGGGTTTCATTTGGGCCACTTTCTTTTATTCCCACACGACCGCCGCTCCCCGCCCCTGCACCCAAAAGTGGGTGTGGCCTTCTTTCCAGTACTTATGGTACAGAAGCAGATTAGTTCTTGGTGATGCATGACCATTTTTTTTTTTTATTCTTTATTTTATTTGAGTCGCGTCACCAGTCGTAAGAACGTGAACGCGCTTCTACATTTAAGTCGGGAAAATAAATTGTCCGCCCCTTTCAGGAACACCCCCCCCCAACCCCCCAACCCCCAAATAATTATTACAATATATGGTATTAAAATGGAGTATGTCATTTAGGAAAGTACTCCTGGGGGGGGGTGTCCATCGTTGCTTTTATTTGTCTCTCGCCACCCCTTAACCCCCGCCCCCCCCGGATGAGAAATACAATTTATTCTTTTACAGCTCTGGAAACAAAAATGTCCCCCCCCCGCTCTCTACTACTTCTAAACTAGTACTCTCCTACTACTACTACTACTACTACTACTACTCGCTTGTGTCTTTTGTTTCCTTCATGTAATATTTTAGTTTTCACTGTTGTGTTCTATTCCCCCCCGCCCCCCCCCCCCCCTGTGTATTTACAGAATGTGCTTACAATAAAGAACTTGTACAGATCATGAATTCTTCTTCTGCACTATGAAGTACACATTTATACATAAATAATATTCCTGATATTCCAGCTTTGCAGGGTATTACTTATGCAATGAGGCGGGTCCCCCCCCCCCCCCCCCCCCTCTCTCTCTGCCAAAATAGCATGGACCCGACTCCGCAGGGACACTTTGACAGTCCTCCCCGTCCAGGGTCCGCTTGCAGGGATAAATCATTGACCAGCTTGGACCGGAAGCCACGGAGTACCACCGGCACCCCCACCGATGCGGCCATGAGCTCATGTTTGGATCGGAGTACCGGCCCGGGTTGCGTGTACCTGCAGCGGGACTGAGGCCGCTGCCGTGGGACACAATGTTGTTTTGGCAGGCGTGCACGGAGAACTTTCGGACTCCGCTGGAGAGACACGACGACGGCGGTGGCAGTCACAGACGGTACTGAATATTTATTTTTTTTATTCTGTTTGTACTTCCTATGTTATTGGTGTAATTATATGAGTTTATTTGAACATTTGGGAGAGTTTTGTTGCGAAATAATAAGCTTGCTGCAAACTGTCAACTTCTGCTCACGTCGTTACAAGAGAGGCGGGGCAAGTATGACTGACGGAAGCAAAGGAGGCATTCGATTGGCTGATGGGCACAGAAAGCGCCTCGTGATTGGCCGCCCGTCCTCGGCAACCTAAGATAATGCAGGCTGGGTGGTGGGGGGGCAGGCGGTGGGAGCCATGTTGATGCTCGCTCTTGTGTCTCTCTGGACGCTTGGAGGACCGCGGCAAGCCGACGTGGTGGACCGGACAGCGCTATGAGAAGAGGGGGACGAGCCGGGGCGGTACCGGGAGCACTGGAGGGACGTCTGATCCGTTAGTAGGACCCCCCCCCCTCCCCCTCCAACACCCTTCCCCGGACATCATCATCATCACACAGCCAGGCAAAGGGAAGTTGATGCGAGTTAGCTTGGTAGCTAGGTAGCAACAGCTGTGCGGACGCTGCGTGGGATGCACCCCACGGAATAACCCCCACATTGTACCCATTTTCGGCTTGTTTTTAATCATTTAACATTGACGCGAACAACTCGAAAACGATTTAGGAGTGACAGGAAGTGTTCGAGTCCGGAGTAGTTACCCGTACATGGTTGTCCAAAGCTAGCTAGCTTGCTAGCCACCGTTAGCATGTGAGAGCCAGCTCCCCTGTTGGAGTCACGACCATCTTTTTTTTCTCGCCTTCACTGGAACACAAACTTCACGGTGGCGTTCGGACCAGTGCCGTGTTTCGGTGCTAATGTAGCCCCCCAGTGCGGATATGGAGATCCGTCCCGTCTGTGAGGAAAGCTACCGATTCTCCAGGCTCGCTTGCCCAAGCAGCGGCTAGCAAGCGGGCAGCCTAAGTTTCCTGGCGCGGCGTCTTGTCGGAGAAGGCTGCGGACTTCCTCACCCGGCCCGTCCTCCTCTTTCAAGCCAGCAAACTGGCGGCCCCCCAAGTGGAAACCGACGACAAGGAGCTGGGGCCCATGGCCTGGGTGCTCAAGATCGACGACGCTACCATCGAGTCCGGGCTGGTGCACGACTTCGATGCCAGCCTCTCCGGCATCGGGCAGGAGCTGGGGGCTGGAGCCTACAGCATGAGGTTAGACCTCCGGGGGGCCGTGTCGTGGGTGTGCGGGGGGCGGGTGGGGCGGCTTGGTGGCCTTGCAACCCCCCCAGTTGTGTTCTTTGTTTTGGGATTTGGGCTCGGCCCAATGTGCCATAATCTGACACTGCTTTCATTCTGCAACACATAAACAAGGCTTGGTGGGGGGGGGGGGGGGGTGACTTCATGGGAATGTACCCGCTGCTCGTTGAGAAGAGCAGTCCCTGCTTTTCATGTTAGTCTCAAAGTTTTTAGAAAAATGGACTCTAGAGTGGTCTGATTACTCCATAAAAATGTCCAAGTCGGAAATACTGATCCCCCCTGCTGTGCTAAGAAGTTACGCTGCCATCTAATGTACGGCGTAGGAATAGCAAGCTACGTTTATTATTATTATTTACTATTATGTGTGTTGTTTAGAAGCTTGGTAGCGCCAAATCTTTAATAAATAAAGAAATGAGTGTATGGTAGAACGTGATATTAGTAAATCATGGGAGTGTGTTGTAACATGAAACGTAATAAATCAAAGCCACCCTGCAACTAAAATGGGCTGCTCCATTCTGCACAAAAAAATGTAAATCACCATAATATTTTAGGTTATGCCGTTGGTAATTATCATATATTAATCGTATTTATTTAGGAATTGCTACATTGTTTTTATATACTCTATATCAGGAGTGGACAAATAATTTGACTTGTGGGCCGCATTGATTTAACAAAATTGTCCGGGGGGGGCCAGCACATCTATTTAACACGCACACTATTTTATGCTTGTTTTTCCTTGAATTATGTCTAATTTTTATCTGTAAAAGTGTTATTCTATCAGCTGTATGCTCTCATGTCCTTTTTTCAGGAGCACTTTAAACATCAGACAACTTCAAACTATGAAATTTCATTTTACCTTTTTTTTTTTTACTAAATAAGACATCCGACTTGGCAAGTCATGTTGTATGTTCAAAGTTGAAAATACTTAGAAAGCAACTGGCGGGCCGGATTCACACACTTGGTGGGCCGCATATGGCCCCCGGGCCGTAGTTTGCCCACCCCTGCTCTATATGATTGTAGCAGAAGTGAAATTATGGTGAGTCTTTTATTATTATTATTATTATTATTACACAAACATACATCTAGCTAGCTTTTTTCCCCCTCATTAATAAATAAATAAATAAATCCAGGTTAACAGGAAGTGAAAAACACGAGACAGGAAACCGTGCACAACACAAACACATCTGTGCAGATCAAAACAACTGACGAAGTAAAGAAAATGACGAGGTCATTTTTTACTACATGTAGTAGATCTTAGTTTCTGATTTGTTACAGGGATAAAAAAAAAAAAATTAAAAATCAGTAATTTTCCAAGGATAAAGCCAAAATATTGAATGGAATGTGATAATTTCATTATTTAAATTTTTTTAGTAACATAAAGTTGAAATATTAGACTTTAAGTTCTAATATGGGAAACAAAACAATGAATGTAATTTTGAGAGAAATGGGGGGGTACAGTATTACGGAATAGTCATAATATACTTTTTTTTGTTTTTGTCCCTTTTTGTATAGAGCAGCTACACAGAAATAGTTATAGATCTTCCAGAATCTGCACCTATTCATTTCTTTGGATCTTGTGTTTCCCGCCAAAATGGTCTGTTTTAATGTATGGTACGTAAAGTATATACTACATATGCAGTATGTCAATATACATGGTACATAAAGTATATACTACATATGCAGTATGTCAATATACATGGTACATAAAGTAGATACTACATATGCAGTATGTCAATATCAGTGGCACATAAAGTAGATACTACATATGCAGTATGTCAATATACATGGTACATAAAGTAGATACTACATATGCAGTATGTCAATATACATGGTACATAAAGTAGATACTACATATGCAGTATGTCAATATACATGGTACATTAAGTAGATACTACATATGCAGTATGTCAATATCAATGGTACGTAAAGTATATACTACATATGCAGTATGTCAATATCAATGGTACGTAAAGTATATACTACATATGCAGTATGTCAATATACATGGTACATAAAGTAGATACTACATATGCAGTATGTCAATATACATGGTACATAAAGTAGATACTACATATGCAGTATGTCAATATACATGGTACATAAAGTAGATACTACATATGCAGTATGCCAATATACATGGTACATAAAGTAGATACTACATATGCAGTATGCCAATATACATGGTACATAAAGTAGATACTACATATGCAGTATGCCAATATACATGGTACATAAAGTAGATACTACATATGCAGTACGTCAATATCAATGGTACATAAAGTAGATACTACATATGCAGTATGTCAATATACATGGTACATAAAGTAGATACTACATATGCAGTATGTCAATATCCATGGTACATAAAGTAGATACTACATATGCAGTATGTCAATATCCATGGTACATAAAGTAGATACTACATATGCAGTATGTCAATATCCATGGTACGTAAAGTATATACTACATATGCAGTATGTCAATATCAATGGTACATAAAGTAGATACTACATATGCAGTATGTCAATATACATGGTACATAAAGTAGATACTACATATGCAGTATGTCAATATCAATGGTACGTAAAGTATATACTACATATGCAGTATGTCAATATACATGGTACATAAAATATATACTACATATGCAGTATGTCAATATCAATGGTACATAAAGTAGATACTACATATGCAGTATGTCTATATCAATGGTACATAAAGTAGATACTACATATGCAGTATGTCTATATCAATGGTACATAAAGTAGATACTACATCTGCAGTATGTCAATATACATGGTACATAAAGTAGATACTACATATGCAGTATGTCAATATACATGGTACATAAAGTAGATACTACATATGCAGTATGTCAATATCAATGGTACGTAAAGTAGATACTACATATGCAGTATGTCAATATCAATGGTACGTAAAGTAGATACTACATATGCAGTATGTCAATATCAATGGTACATAAAGTAGATACTACATATGCAGTATGTCAATATACATGGTACATAAAGTAGATACTACATATGCAGTATGTCAATATACATGGTACATAAAGTAGATACTACATATGCAGTATGTCAATATACATGGTACATAAAGTAGATACTACATATGCAGTATGTCAATATACATGGTACATAAAGTAGATACTACATATGCAGTATGTCAATATCCATGGTACATAAAGTAGATACTACATATGCAGTATGTCAATATGCATGGTACATTAAGTAGATACTACATATGCAGTATGTCAATATGCATGGTACGTAAAGTAGATACTACATATGCAGTATGTCAATATACATGGTACGTAAAGTAGATACTACATATGCAGTATGTCAATATCAATGGTACATAAAGTATATACTACATATGCAGTATGTCAATATACATGGTACATAAAGTATATACTACATATGCAGTATGTCAATATCAGTGGCACATAAAGTATATACTACATATGCAGTATGTCAATATCAGTGGCACATAAAGTAGATACTACATATGCAGTATGTCAATATACATGGTACATAAAGTAGATACTACATATGCAGTATGTCAATATACATGGTACATAAAGTAGATACTACATATGCAGTATGTCAATATACATGGTACATAAAGTAGATACTACATATGCAGTATGTCAATATACATGGTACATAAAGTAGATACTACATATGCAGTATGTCAATATACATGGTACATAAAGTAGATACTACATATGCAGTATGTCAATATACATGGTACATAAAGTAGATACTACATATGCAGTATGTCAATATACATGGTACATAAAGTAGATACTACATATGCAGTATGTCAATATACATGGTACATAAAGTAGATACTACATATGCAGTATGTCAATATACATGGTACATAAAGTAGATACTACATATGCAGTATGTCAATATACATGGTACATAAAGTAGATACTACATATGCAGTATGTCAATATACATGGTACATAAAGTAGATACTACATATGCAGTATGTCAATATACATGGTACATAAAGTAGATACTACATATGCAGTATGTCAATATACATGGTACATAAAGTAGATACTACATCTGCAGTATGTCAATATACATGGTACATAAAGTAGATACTACATATGCAGTATGCCAATATACATGGTACATAAAGTAGATACTACATATGCAGTATGTCAATATACATGGTACATAAAGTAGATACTACATATGCAGTATGTCAATATCAATGGTACATAAAGTAGATACTACATATGCAGTATGTCAATATACATGGTACGTAAAGTAGATACTACATATGCAGTACGTCAATATACATGGTACATAAAGTAGATACTACATATGCAGTATGTCAATATACATGGTACATAAAGTAGATACTACATATGCAGTATGTCAATATACATGGTACATAAAGTGACGAGTTGATGGTGGTAGTTGGTGATGGTGTTTTTGCTTTTATTTTCACTTCCTGGTTCCTGCGTTTATTCCTCGTATTCGATGCCGGAAGGCCGCCATGATTGGATGCGTTGAGGCAAAGGCCCGGGCGCCCCGATGAGGCGTCTTCGTGACTTGTGTTGACGCATGCACGTGTTCTTATCATATGGCCGCCCCCCACTCCGGCCCCTCGCTTGCATCTGCCTGCTTGCAACCTTTATCAGTGTATTTGTACGCACGCCAACCCGGTGTCAAGGGGTCGCCTCACGCCTGACGGGGGGGGGGGGGTCTACGGTCTGAGTCTGTCAGGAACAGAATGTCTCGGTCCCCTTTGACCGTCGTCCTCTTGTATTTCAGGAAGCCGTTGCGGTTTTCCAAGGAAGCCCGACTAAACCGAGCTATGCCCCCCCCCCCCACCCCACCCCACCCCAATGAGACACCAGCTAAATCATCTTGACTGTGACAATTTTTAATTTAATAGCATGCTAACTTTGCTAGCCCTGGGAACCTCACTCCATTGAAATTGTAGAAATATGAAGTACTATATGTACTATGTATGTACTATATGTATATAAATGCCGTCAAATTCAAACAAGGCACTGCTGTGATGTTGTGTAGTATTCTGTACTGGTCGCCAGGTGTCAGTAATATTACTGTACTCTTAGCTGAGACACACAAGCACCAGACTTTTATTGCGGGTGACATCACAACAGACGCCGTAATCCCGAACACACCAATCTTGCGAATGCGTTTGGCCACCCCTGCGCTAGCTATAGCAACCGAGTGGCTACGTCGGCAACACCTCCCCGCATCGTCGTCTTTCCGCGTACAGCAGGTGGTCGCTTTATTTGCCGCCCTTTTCCCGGTTTCCCTCCCTCGTCGCCAGTAAGGATTTTCTCCGGAACAGGATCGGTGAATGTTGGGGGTTACGCAATCCAGCTAACCTCCCAAACTGATAAGGGAACAGTGAACCCTTTGACACTCCTGCGGTGTTTTGTGTCGGGGTGAGCTGAGGACGGCTCGTCTGCACTGGCTGCCAAGTGTGTGTTTGTGTGTGTGTGTGTGTGTGTGTGTTCATGCTATCTCTGCAGGCTTTTGTTCATTTATCCCACTGTGGGCTCATGCATATATAATGCCCGACAGGGAAGCGTGCGAGGATGGATTGCCAGCCTTTGTCGCTCGCGTCTCCTAAAAATGGCGGTATCCGTTTTTTTTTTTTACATGTGGTCCTACTTCCTGTAAGAATCAGCAACTGGATGTGTCGGTCATGAACTTTCCATCATTGGATCATCTCCATCTTTTTATTTGTGGCCGAGGTGTGAGCGCACGCTACTTCCTCATCGTATCCTCTCTCTCTCTCTCTCTCTCTCTCTCTCTCTCTCTCTCTCTATCTCTCTCGCTCGCAGCGATGTGCTCGCCCTGCCCATCTTCAAGCAGGAGGACTCCAGCCTCCCCCCAGAAAACGAGACCAAAAACCCCCCATTCCAGTACGTGCTGTGCACCGCCACCTCGCCGGCCGTCAAGTTGCACGACGAGACGCTGACATACCTCAACCAAGGTGAGCGCCGCCCTCGCCTGTGAAAGCATCAATTACCCCTAATTACCCCTGTAATTAGAAAATGATGATTTTATTTATCTTTATCTTATTTTTCTTTTTAATTAAAAAAAAATGTTTTCTTTTTAATATTTATTTGGCTTGGTTTATACATTTTTTAATTGAATGAATAATTTAAATAAATTTGTCATCCATTCTATTTATTCATTTTTTACTTTAATTTCTTTTAATAATAGAATAAACTGTTAGACAGGTTTTACATTTCTATTTTATTCATTTGACCATTTTTGGTTTTATTATTTAACATGAATTTTTTTCTTTTAAATATTTATTTCTGTTTTTTAATATATTTTTTGATAGATTTTTATAATTACAATTTTAATTTTTTATTTTAACATTTCTTTAATATTTTTAGATTTTTGTAGAAATAACATTGTTTATTATTTTTTGATTTGTATTTTAACAATGTAATCTTTGTTTTGTTTTAATCAGAAAAAAATGTCACTTGAGTTCTCCATTCATAGTTATTCCACTTTTATTTGGTTTATTTGAGTTTTGTTTTTTTTTTTAAATAATTTTTATTTTTTATAATTTATCAGAAAAATGAATGTTCATCGCTTATTTGGATTGTTTTTAAATGTATATTGATTAATTTTAACGTTTATTTGGCTTGGTTTGTTTCATTTATTTATTTTGAGCATGTGTATAATAGAATTTAATGTAATATTTTTTATAATGTACTGATTTATTTAATTTTAAAAACACATTTTTTTAAACAAATTTCTTTTGTAATGTTTGTCCGTTGGGAGAACAACAGGAAGAGGTTTGGCTCAGCTGTACACAAACAAAGCAGCACAGACATATGTGTAATATAATGTAATATAATGTCAAATAATGTAATGTATAATAAATGAATAAATAGCGTCTCTCTGGTGGAGGTACGACGTCGTTTTGACGCTGTGCTGCTTCCTGTCGTCCCAGGCCAGTCTTACGAGGTACGCATGTTGGACAACAGGAAGCCTGGCGAGTTGCCGGAGCTCAACAACAAGATGGTGAAGGTGGGGGGTCACCACTTGACACGCGACAATCACGGCGTCCCACTGGGACAAAGTACATGACCAGTACGTACGTGTGTGTGTGTGTGTGTGTGTGTGTGTGTGTGTGTAGAGCATCGTGCGAGTGGTGTTTCACGACCGGCGGCTGCAGTACACGGAGCACCAGCAGCTGGAAGGCTGGAAGTGGAATCGTCCCGGCGACCGTCTACTTGATATCGGTAATGGCGGACGACCATTATTCCGCTAAAGCCTTTTGAGTGTACCGATGTGTGTGTACCGATGTGTGTACCGATGTGTGTGTGCAGATATTCCCATGTCGGTGGGCATCGTGGAGCCCAAGACCCACCCCTCCCAGCTGAACGCCGCCGAGTTCCTGTGGGACTTGAACAAAAGAGCGTCTGTCTTTGTGCAGGTAGCGCACCCGTCGTCCGCTCACCACATCAAACACACCCCCGCCGACCCCCCCCCCCCACTCCCTCCGCAGGTGCACTGCATCAGCACAGAGTTCACGCCCAGGAAGCACGGCGGCGAGAAGGGCGTCCCCTTCAGGATCCAGATTGACACGTTCGCTCAGGGAGACGGCGGCGAATACGCCGAGCACCTGCACTCGGCCTCCTGCCAAATTAAAGTCTTCAAGGTACGCCGTCGCCCTCTTGTGGCCTTTTCACGACACAGGCGGTCGTCATGTCTTTCCCTCTCCTGTCCCCCCCCCTCCCCAGCCAAAGGGGGCGGACCGCAAGCAGAAGACGGACAGGGAGAAGATGGAGAAAAGAACCCCTCAAGAGAAGGAGAAGTACCAGCCTTCCTACGACACCACTATCCTGTCTGAGGTCGGTCCCGGCGACGCCAGCTTGTCTTTTAGCCCCCGCCTAAACTTTTCTGTGTGTGTGCGTTTACAGACCAGACTTGAGCCCATCATCGAGGAAGGGGGCGACCACGAGCTGAAGAAGTCCAGCAAGCGGACACTTCCTGCTGACTGTGGAGACTCCCTGGCCAAGAGAGGCAGCGTAAGCTAGCAAATCAAGACTCTGTTGGGCTAGTTGAGGCGAGGGGGGCGGGGGTACACCCTGGACTGGTGGCCAGCCAATCACAGGGCACATATTAGACCATTCACACCCACATTCATACCTGTGGCCAATTAGGAAACCGGACACAGAAAACTCCACACTGAGATGGCCAGACTGTGGAATCGAACCGAGTCAATTTCTGCTGTTGACCCCCCCTCCCCCCATATTTTCCAATATTTAACTTTATCATTCATTCATTTTCTACCGCTATTTCCTCACAAGGGTCGCGGGGGGTGCTGGAGCCTATCCCAGCTGTCTTCGGGCGAGAGGCAGGGTACACCCTGGACTGGTGGCCAGCCAATCACAGGGCACATATAGACAAACAACCATTCACACTCACATTCATACCTATGGACAATTTGGAGTGGCTAATTAACCTAGCATGTTTTTGGAATGTGGGAGGAAACCGGAGTTCCCGGAGAAAACCCACGCATGCACGGGGAGAACATGCAAACTTCACACAGAGATGGCCGAGGGTGGAATCGAACCCTGGTCTCCTAGCTGTGAGGTCTGCGCGCTAACCACTCGACCGCTGTGCAGCCCAAACCAAAACATTCATTCATTCATTTTCTACCGCTTTTTCCTCATGAGGGTCGCGGGGGGTGCTGGAGCCTGCCCCAGCTGTCTTCGGGCGAGAGGCGGGGTACACCCTGGACTGGTGGCCAGCCAATCACAGGGCACATATAGACAAACAACCATTCACACTCACATTCATACCTATGGACAATTTGGAGTGGCTAATTAACCTAGCATGTTTTTGGAATGTGGGAGGAAACCGGAGTACCCGGAGAAAACCCACGCAAACTCCACACAGAGATGGCCGAGGGTGGGATTGAACCCTGGTCTCCAAGCTGTGAGGTCTGTGTGCGCTAACCACTCATCCACCGTGCAGCCCAAACCAAAACATAACATGTAAAATTTCAACTGCTACCATTTTTTTTGGCATTTTTACAGTTTTTTTTTTTTTCCATAAGTTTTCCCGTTATTTTTCCAAAGTGCGGCGGGCCCCGCCCTCTTAGATAGAGACTGACTGTAAGTATTTGCTTATGTAGGCCTGGCGACTATAGGAAGATTTGGTGAAGTGTGTTGCAGTGTTTTTATTCTGACCTGATTGGCCCCCCCCACCAGTGCTCCCCCTGGCCGGACAACGCCTACGTCAGCCCCAACCAGGCAGCTACGCCCTCCTTCACCTCCACCCCCCTGTCCACCTACACCACCTCATCGCTACCCGACAGGTAACCTGGCAACCACACAAGCAGCGCCGGCGTTGAATCATTTCCTCTTAAACTCATCAATGTCGTTCCGGCAGCGACTCGTCCTCGCCCAATCACCAGGCAGAACCTGGCGGCCACGGCAGCACAGAGGTAGGTCCAGCGTAGAAGAAGAAGAAGAAGAAGAAAGTGTGTGCGTGCTCGGGCGTTGACGCCGTGTCTCCCTCGCAGCAGTTGAGTCCCGCCGCGTCCATTCAGGACACGCAAAAGTGGCTGCTGAAAAACCGATTCAACTCCTACGCTCGACTCTTCTCCCACTTCTCAGGTGACGCACACGCTCCGTCCACAAGCAGCGACGCGGCCCGACGGGAACGTATGACGTATGACGCCACTTCTTTCCCTCCTTGCGCAGGTTCTGATTTGCTGAAGTTAACCCGGGACGACCTGGTCCAGATTTGTGGTCCGCCGGACGGGATCCGACTCTTCAATGCACTCAAATCAAAGTGTGTGGCTCTTTGTGGTGTCCGTCCAGCCGCCCGTATGCGGCGCCATGTTTACTGGCCCCTCAGCACAGCCGGAAATTAGCATTTAACATGAAAAACATCATATTTCGGGAGTAAAGTCAAACTATTAAGACAAAATTCAATTATTATTAAATTATAACAAATTAAAGGAATAATTTATTATATTAATAAATTAAAAATATTATTATTAATAATTATTATTAATTATTATTATTAATAATTATTAATAATAATTATTTTTATTATTAATTATTATTATTATTAATTATTATTATTAATAATAATTATTATTAATTATTCTTTTTATTATTTATTATTATTATTTATTATTATTATTATTAATTATTATTATTTATTATTATTAATTATTATTATTTATTATTAATTATTATTATTATTGATTATTAATTTTTATTATTATTAAACTATAATATTACCAATAATATCATTTTAGTAGCATAAAGTTGAAAATACATTTTCATTTTATTCATCCATCCATTTTGCCGCTTATTCTACTAGGGTCATGCTGGAGCCTATCCCAGCTGACTTGGTGCACCCCGGAATGGTGGCCAGCCAATCACAGGGCACATATAGACAAACAACCATTCACACTCACATTCATACCTATGGACAATTTCGATTGGCCAATTAGCCGAGCATGTTTTTGGATTTGATTGGCTGGCCACCAGTCCAGGGTGTACCCCGCCCCTCGCCCAAAGACAGCTGGGATAGGCTCCAGCATACCCCGTGACACTAGTGAGGATAAGCAGCATAGAAAAATGGTGCTTAATCATTATGGGAATAAAGTCATAATTACGAGAATAAAAATATGTAAGAAGAAATAAATGGGGGAGTAACGCTGTAATTAAAAAAATATTAAAATATAAAAAATGTATATAAAAATATTTTCATTTTTTTTAAGATGCTGTTTTACAAGAATAATCAAACAAATATGATTAGAGTAATATTTTTATGAAAAGTAGGTTGGGGAAAAAGTTCCAACATGAAAACAAAGTCAAAATATTATGGCAATACAGTCATAATTATGAGAACAAAATTTACATATAATTGTAATTTTTTTTTTAATAAAAACATCAGAAATTGGGTGGGGGGGAGCTGTCATTTTGAGAATAAAACCTAAAATAATTATTATTTTAGTGGCATATGTATGGAGTATGTAATTTTCCTAAGTCTTAATATTATGAGAAGCAAACTAAAAACATATTTTGGGGGGTAAATTATGTTGACAAAGTTATAAAATTATGATAATAAAATGAAAATATTACAGGAATAAAATCCCAATATTGCATGAGAATAATCTGGCAATTTTGTCATTTTATTAGCACGGAGTACAAATATTAAGTTGTACTAGAAACAAAACAAAGTAGTAGTTTTTGGAAAATTGAGGAAAAAGTTAGAAATGATGGGAATAAAATAAATGTCAAAAGTTGAAATATTTAGAAAATGTAGCAGAAATGGAGAAAGAATGAAATTAATATTTTTCTGTTATGGATGACAAAGCTGATAGGCGTCATTTTAAATATGGCGTATACAATAACCAAAATGGCCTCCCTTTATTGTTCACCGTGTGGCCCCCGCTGCCAAGGTTTGGATGCTCCTCGGATGCCAGCACGTCTCTGTGCTCATGTGTGCAGATCCGTGCGTCCCAGGTTGACGTTGTACGTTTGTCAGGAGTCGCCTCAGGACAGCCCCCTGCTGGAGAGACACGCCGCCAACGAAAACGGGGAGCAGGGCGCCTCGCCCAGTTTACACGGTGAGGGGAAGCGTCTTTGCCGCCGCCTCCGATCTCTCAAAAGACGCAAGCGCCAACTCTCCCTTTCTCGCTCACTACGCAGTCTACCACGCGCTCTACCTGGAGGAGCTGACGGCCGCCGAATTGATCCGTAAGATGGCGAGCGTGTGCAGCCTCCCGCTGGGGAACATCAACCAGGTGTACAGACAAGGTCCCACGGGGATACACATCCTGCTTAGCGACCAGGTAAGCCCCTCCCGATTCACCCGCGACAAACACGAAGCCACTCTGCTGACACCTAGTGGTCATGTCCTGGACTGGAGGCCCTCATGGTGGACATAGAAACTACCTCACTATTAAAAATATGAAATAACCCTTCACGATGGTTCGATTCCACTCTCGGCCATCGCCGTGTGGCGTTTGCATGTTCTCCCCGCGCATGCGCCCGTGGGTTTTCGCCGGGTACTCCGGTTTCCTCCCACATTCCAAAAACATGCTAGGTTAATTAGCCACTCCAAATTGTCCATAGGTATGAATGTGAGTGTGAATGGTTGTTTGTCTATATGTGCCCTGTGATTGGCTGACCACCAGTCCAGGATGTACCCCGCCTCTCGTCCCAAAACAGCTGGGATAGGCTCCAGCACCCCTCGTGAACCTCGTGAGGATAAGCGGCATAGAAAATGAATGAATGAATGAATTTGTCTTTTTATGAGAATAAACTCATAATATTATGACAAGGAAAAATAAGTTAAAATATTCATGAAAAATATGTTTTGTAGTCATAATATTCTAAAGAAAAAATCAAATTGTCATTTTTGTCAAATTTAGAAAATTTGGTTGCGTGTATTTTTTTTAATTTCAGATACTATTTATTAACAGGCTTCTTTTAGAGTTGGGACACCACGGAAAGATTCCAGTCAGATCTCGGACACTTTATAATAATAATAATAATAATAATAATAACACTTTGTACTCGAGTAGGATCAAAACTAGCAAACCGCTGTCAGTGCTGCTCCCAGCTTTTTCTAAAATGGTGCATTCAGGTGCATCACGTAACCCCTGGGGACACAATTAGGACAATAGCGTATCTATTCATCAGTGGCAAACCATGCTAGCTATTACTACATCACTATGACACGGACCAACGTTAGAGCTTTGGAGTGGTGGCGAGCTAGCAGGCTAATGCTAACCGGAGCGTTGCATCGCCGTACGACCGCGTGTACCTGGTGCGAAACGGCAAGTCCCGTGTCCTTGACTCTTCCCCTCTCCTCCACGCGCCGCAGATGGTTTACAACTTGACCGACGAGAGCTGCTTCGTCATCGGCACCGTCAAAGGTGAGGCCGACGCTTCTGTCGTCGCACCGAAGCGACGCGACCCCCCCCCGCCCGCTCATTTCGCCCGTTTCCTGTCCTCTCCTCCACAGACGAGCACGGCGAAGGACTCCATCTCATCCTGAAGTAGGCGAGGACAAACGACGACGCCATCGACCCCGCCCGCGTCCCTCTCTTCGGCCGCTCTTTCCTCCAGCCCCTCCCGCCCTGCTCTCCCTCTGGATTGGTTGACGGACAGCGAGGAGGCGTGTAAATGTTAGAATCTGACATGCAGGGGGGGTGTCCACTGTTTCATATTGAAAACACTAACAGAAAGACGAGGGGGTGCAAGGGGAGGTTTTTTTTTTTTTTTCTTTTTAAGCGTGGGGTTGTTCAAAAAGCGGCGTGAGGGCCAGTATTCGATGACCTTGTGTTGCTCGCCATATATGAAAGGGGCGGCGGGGGGGGGGTTGGCTTAATAATGACAATGATAATAATAATAATAATTATTGACCAGCTCTTCTCACAAACATCCATATTTCCTGGATTTAGCGTCCCGCTATCCGCCTGTTACTGTTGACGTCTTTGCTTCTTTCCGGCGCCGTGTGAGCCTTTCACTCGCTGTCACACCGAAAGCAGAAGACATCTAGGACAGCGCCGCCGCCACCACCGCCACCGCCCTCCGAGCTTTGCTACTTCGAGGACAGCCGTCCTAATGAACGTGGACCAAACGGCGTCTCATCCTACGGACTTGGGAATCATGGCAGCTTCACATTCATCCATCCATTCATTCATCCATCCGTCTGTCGGACTCTGGTGTTTTTTCATTATGTAGCTGAGCAAGGTCACATGATTAGCTTCACACACACACACACACACACACACACCTGTGTAGGTTTAGTCAACCCCTCCTAAACGTGCTGTCTGCCTCTTAAGTGTCAAGGTGTGAATGTGCATGTGTGTTCTTTGTTTGTTTTGTTTTTGCAAAGACTTGATTGATGCTAATAGATTTGTTAGCTTGTTGTAGAGTCAAGCATGTGTGGCAAGTGTTGGTTGGTTGGTTGGTTGGTTGGGGGGGGGGGGTATGGTAACACCATAATCTATGGAGATGAGACCAAGCCTGCACTGATTTAAAAAAAAAAAAAAACAATAAAAATCCAACCTCCATGTAGTCGGTCGTCCTACAGCCGCACAACAGAACCCAGACCCCCACCCCCCCTTTCCAAAACGGACCCCCAGACACAGAGTGAGCGTATGGGCAAAACTAGTCAGCTTCACTGTGTGCGAATGAGAGGGTAACCACTCTTGGCGTCCAGACGAACGAGAGGGTAACCACTCTTGGTGTCCAGACGAATGAGAGGGTAACCACTCTTGGTGTCCAGACGAATGAGAGGGTAACCACTCTTGGTGTCCAGACGATTGAGAGGGTAACCACTCTTGGTGTCCAGACGAATGAGAGGGTAACCACTCTTGGTGTCCAGACGATTGAGAGGGTAACCACTCTTGGTGTCCAGACGAATGAGAGGGTAACCACTCTTGGTGTCCAGACGAACGAGAGGGTAACCACTCTTGGTGTCCAACCAAACGTCAGTGATTCTGCCTGCGGTGTTGCTGCACGTGCACACCCAACACGTGCTGGGAATAAATGATTTCATAACTTTGCCTGACGTCACAGAGCATTCTTTATTCTTTTATAATATTTATTATTATTTTTATTATTTATTCTTGTACAGTGTAAACAGTAAATTGCAAATATAAGTCGTTCATTGAATGACTGAGGAAAAACATCATTCTTTTAAGTTTAGCTGTGTTTCATTGCTAAGATTTTACTGGAAATACATTTCCTTGTTTGATACGTTGGGGGAATTACCCAGGAATTTTACTTTTTTTTTTATAAATAACGTAATTTGTGGGGAAACGAGTCGGGAATAGAATAATTTTTTAAAATGACAGTCATATTTAGATAAAAGCATAAAGTTGAAATAGTGAAGAATAAAATTAGAAATGTCCGATTTTAGCTTTTTTGCCGATAAACATTTCCTTGTTTGATACGTTGGGGGAATTACCCAGGAATTTTACTTTTTTTTAAAATAAATAACGTAATTTGTGGGGTAACGAGTCAGGAATAGAATAATTTTAAACATGACAAAATAATATTTAGATAAAAGTAGCATAAAGTTGAAATTGTGACGGATAAAATTAGGAATATCCGATTTTAGTTTTTTTGCCGATAAACATTTCCTTGTTTGATACCTGGGGGGAAATTACCCAGGATTTTTTTTTTCGGAACTTTTTTTTTTTTAATAAAGTAACGTAATTTGTGGGGAAACGAGTCAGGAATAGAATTATTTTAAAAAATGACAATAAAGTCATATTTAGATAAAAGTAGCATAAAGTTGAAATAGTGAAGAATAAAATTAGGAATGTCCGATTTTAGCTTTTTTGCGATAAACATTTCCTTGTTTGATACCTGGGGGGAAATTACCCAGGATTTTTTTTTTCTGAACTTTTTTTTTTTAAATAAAGTAACGTAATTTGTGGGGAAACGAGTCAGGAATAGAATAATTTTTAAACATGACAAAATCATATTTAGATAAAAGTAGCATAAAGTTGAAATTGTGACGAATAAAATTAGGAATGTCCGATTTTAGCTTTTTCCTTGTTTGATACCTGGGGGGAATTACCCAGGAATTTTTTTTTCAGAACTTTTTTTTTTAATAAAGTAACGTAATTTGTGGGGAAACGAGTCAGGAATAGAATTATTTTAAAAAAAATTACAATAAAGTCATATTTAGATAAAAGTAGGATAAAGTTGAAATAGTGAAGAATAAAATTAGGAATGACCGATTTTAGCTTTTTTGCGATAAACATTTCCTTGTTTGATACGTTGGGGGAATTATCCAAGAATTTTACTTTTTTTTTAATAAAGTAACGTAATTTCAAAATTTTCAAAAAGACAACTAAAT
Source organism: Doryrhamphus excisus (assembly GCF_030265055.1). NCBI lineage: Eukaryota > Metazoa > Chordata > Actinopteri > Syngnathiformes > Syngnathidae > Doryrhamphus > Doryrhamphus excisus. The sequence continues at coordinate 758,946 of NC_080479.1, read as the reverse complement.
AAATGACTCAGCTAAAGGGGCGTCCATAAATCATATGGGAACCCTTAGATCCGCCTGTGGCTTTTAGCGCCGCTCCAGACTGAGTCTGCGCAGTGTGAGCCCCTCGTCTTTGTGACGTCATTTGACAGGCAAAAAAAAATCCAGGAAGTGATAGCTCTCGCTGTTTGTATACGGCGGTCCCCCTCCCAACAATGGCGACGTTCATTTCTGTCCCGCTGAAGAAGTCCTCCGAAGTGGACCTGGTCAAGCCGCTGTCCAAATACGTGACGTCCACCTACCCGGCGGGCGACGAGCAGGCGGAGTACATCCGCGCCGTGGAGGAGTTGAACAAGCTCCGCAGGAACGCCGTGGGGAGGCCGCTGGACAAACATGAAAGCGCCCTGGAGATCCTGCTCAGGTAAATCCCGAAGTCTTTATCGCACACGTCAACCGGCCGGGTGGTGTTCACTCACTACCCGGCGAACGCGACCTGCGTCGCCGGTTCAGCGCCTCGTTAGATTCCGCCGCACCCCAGATGTGTTAGCTTAGCCGTTATGCTAACGCTAGAAGCTAATGAAGTCAACAAGCTAGGAAGTGTCTCATTACGCCTTCAAACATGTCGGGGCCTGTCAAAACTTGCCCAACTCAACCGGCAGACGCGTTAAATGTTGACGTTAGTCGTGTGTGTGTGTTTATGAAACTGTAATTAGCTTTGTATGACATGCTAATGATTAGCTTGTCTGTGATGATTAGCACCAACTGGAAGCAAACGTTATCTTCCAATCACGTGACCATAACATATTACCAAAATGTCTTGTTGAAGATCATCACATCACATGATGCTTTTCCACAACATTGCAAAGGGAGGCAGGGCTGTTTACTTATTTAAAATGGAAAATAGGCCGTTTTTCCGCTTAGAAAAGACGTCTAATTAATCATAAATCAGTAATATTCTTATGATTTTCGCCATTCTCTGATGGAGCTGTAACAGATTTCTACTATATTCCCGCCGTTGCATATATTGAATAAATTTACTCCAAGCAGCTCAAATTGTGCTCAAAGCCAACATCTGCTCCATGTTCATGTACTACAATTGTTTTCCAAATTAGTTTTTTATTATTATTATTTTATTATGAGAAACAAACAAAAAGGTTGTGGCAAAAGTTATGAAAATAAATAGGAAAATATTCCGAGAAGGAAATTTACAAAAAGAAAGCTGAAATAGTTTGAAATTCCTATTATTTTATGTTATTGTAGTATTCCAACAAGAGGAATATTGGAATTTTATGAGAATAAATTGAAAAATAATGTTATTTTTGTATAAATATATTTTTTGTAATTATTTATTAAATGACTAATATTATGAGAAACAACAAAATAAGGAATTTTTTTAAAAATTTGATTGGGCAAAATGTTTTATTATAATAAGAATAAAGTAAAATATTATTATAAAAGTTTCTGAAGATTGTATTTGGAAAAATCCATAAAACTGTGTGTGTGTGGGGGGGGGGGGCTACTAATAATAGGCTTTTCCACCTCCCATCATTTGACTCCACATATTGCTATGCTAAATGTTTTTAGTGTTATTCTCCCTCATGTTGGTTTGCTTTAGCAAGGAGAAGGTATTAGTGTTTTTGTGGCTGGAAATGTGCCAGATAAGTGAATTTTAATATTTCCAATTTAAAGAATAGATGTTTTGTTCCGCATATCTCCACTTAATAAGATTTAATAACACTTGTGAGCAGTAAACAGGGTAGTAATGATTTGTGGTCAGGAACTTTTATTTTTAATTTATTTCCCTTCCCACTTGTATGTTGTATTAGTATGTCGTCCATGGCAGGAATATGACAGAAATAGCAGTCTGTCATTGTTACATAAGTAAAGCCCTCTCGGCATTGTTGCTTAACTTGTCGGAGTGGGTTCATAGGTGACACGTCACTCCAAGCGTCGCCCAGCTGACGTGACGTGTCAGCTATGCCAGGCTTTCTCAACCTGACTCACCCGCGTCCACTTGAAGACACTTTAGCCCCCTTTTTTTGTTTGTTTTACTCGCGTCGTTAGCAAGGCAGCGCGGAATGGCGAGGGGAGGCGGAGGCGGGGCTGGCTGAGCTTTTTGTGTACATCACCATGGCAGCCATTGTTTCCCGCAGGTGTTATTTACTTGAACCAGATGACACACACCTCATCTCGGCTTTCTGAGAATATGAGAATGGACGATAAGCTGAGAGAAAGCTGCTATTGTGTGCTGTTTTTCACTTCTTATCAAGTGTCATGTGACTTCGTCACATCTCACGCATTTCCAGTATGTCATCGATGTAAAAGGAAGCATGCTAACGCTAAAGTTAATGACCAACGCTATGTAGTGTTAACACACAGGTCTGTAATCTATTTGTAGCAACATCTGTAGTCAGTAAATCACAATATATTTTTTTTATTATATTGTTATTTATACTTCTATTTTTAGTTTTTTTTCCCCCACTTAAGTCATTTTTATTTGTATTTATTTTTACTTTTATTGAAGTCATATTTTACACTTAAATCATTTTTCTTTTGTATTTATTTTTACCGTTTTGTACAAGTCTTTTTTTTTAATTACTGACACTTATTTCAATCATTAAAATTAATTTTTTTCTTACTTAAGTCATTTTTATTTGTATTTATTTTTACTTTTATTGAAGTCATATTTTACACTTAAATATTTTTCTTTTGTATTTATTTTTACAGTTTTGTACAAGGCTTTTTTTTAAATTACTGACACTTATTTCAATCATTAAAATTATTTTTTTCCCCACTTAAGTCATTTTTATTTGTATTTATTTTTACTTTTATTGAAGTCATATTTTACATTTAAATAATTTTTCTTTTGTATTTATTTTTACAGTTTTTGTACAAGTCTTTTTTTTTAATTACTGACACTTATTTAAATCATTAAAATTAGGGCAGGATGATATATTTTATGTACTTGTATATACCGGTATAGATTCTTCCAATGATAAGAAAATGACTTTTACCGATAGAAATAATAATAAACGTAAACAAGCCCACATTCTCCACAAACAGAACATACTTCAATGACGTCCTTCAAAATAAGAGTGAAATAAAAATAATTGCAATATATTGCCATGTATTTTTAAACGTTTTTTCATTGTACTTTTTATTTAAAAAATATCTCATGTATTGTCTCGACTCATAAAATGTGTTTCTCGGGACAGTAAATAATACAATAAATGGAAAAAAAATGTAAATGACTTACCTAGGTAATGCATGGTGGATGAGTGGTTAGCATGTAGGCCACACACCCCAGGAGATTGGAAAGCCTGGGTTCGATTCTCCGCTTGGACATCTCTGTGTGAAGTTTGCATGTTCTGCCCGTGTGTGGATAGAAGATGGATGTATGGATTATTTATTATTATTATTAAGTGTAAAAATAATAAGTTGAAATGGTAAATGAGTGGATAGTGACTGAATGACCATTGTAAAATGTCGAGACCATGATGCTCTAAAGCTGCCATTTTTATCCAAAATAAAACGTCTCCCTGTCTGCAGATATTATGACCAACTGTGTGCCGTGGAGCCCAAGTTTCCCTTCAGTGAAAACCAGGTAATGGATTACACCCGGCATGCAGAAGATGTGCTTTTCTGACGTGTTGACAACAAAGTGTGTCTTTGTGTCTTGCAGCTGTGCTTAACCTTCACATGGAAGGACGCCTTCGATAAAGGCTCGCTCTTTGGCGGCTCCGTCAAACTGGGTAAATGGACTTTGTGTGTTTGCTATGTATTGTAAAGACAGGACTCGGGTTCTGGCAAATCCGTTATTCCCCCTGACTGATGAATTCAAGAGTTGTTGTACCGCTGAAGATGTCCTACACTGTAAATCAGGGGTCTCAAACTCAATTTACTTGGGGGCCACTGGAGCTCGGGTCTGGGTGAGACTGGGCCGCATCAGGTTTTCAAAAAAAAAAAAACGCATTTATTAAAAACAAAATTTTTTTAAAAACTTCGCTTTGGTTCCAATTTTCTACAAGAAAAGCTCTGATAAAACATTCCACTGTTCTCAAGTATCTTACTTTTTATTTTTCTACACAAAATAAGATGAAAAATAAATAAACAAATCAAGAATAAAGACAATCAATCAGTAATAAATAAATAAATATAATAATAAAACGGCAAATAATAAAAACGTAAGAAAGCACATATAGTTGGTGGGTAGACAAATTATTTTTTTCAGATTAAAATAAACAAAGCATTATTAGAGCCCTGTAGACATGACAAAACACGACTATAGTCACATTTATACTCTTTTTATTTACAACATATTGCGCAACTGCACGGTCTTGAGACACATGCTAACTCGCAAACTAGAGAGCTAGCAACCTAAACGGTAGCCTTCAAGTTATTTCCTTTAAACTTAAATAGCCAAAAACTTACCACTTCCACACGGATAGGGAGGATAACTCTTAACAGTTATTTAACCTTTAACATGAACATGAATCAAACGTAATAATTTTTTCTGGGTACATGATACCATACAGCATCCATATCAAACTAACATTAAACTTTCATATCAAGGCGGGGGCCTCAAACTAGTGTCGGGCCGCGTGTTTGAGACCCCTGCTGTAAATAGTCCCCTTATATTGCAAAACCGGTCTGACGAGGTTTGGTATTGTGTAGAAAGATAAAGAAAGATGTGTTTATATGTGAAGGACAATTTCAGAAAGGATTGAGAGAGAGCAGATCTCCTGCCTCTGACCTCTGACCTCTGACCCGTGTGTGTTGTGTGTGTGTGTCGTGGCAGCTTTGGCCAGTCTGGGCTATGAGAAGACGTGTGTGCTGTTCAATGCTGCGGCTCTCGCCAGTCAGATCGCCTCCGAGCAGAACCTGGACAACGACGAGGGGCTGAAAAACGCCGCCAAATACTATCAGGTGACTCTCCCGACACGCACTAACAGTCCCACTGAAGCCCTGTGGGTGGCGGCATAGCACAAATAACAAATTGCTCACCAAACTGAAACCAATCTGTCTGGTCTTGCGTGCCACCGCATCACTTGGCCCCAATGCAAGCAGACTCTAATGACCACACGTGAAAATAAAAGTTTTTGAGAGCTTGTGTTGTCACGCAGCTGGCCAGCGGCGCCTTCGGCCACATCAAGGACACGGTGCTGTCGGCGCTCAACAGGGAGCCCACCATGGACATCGCCCCCGAAACGGTGGGCACCCTCAGCATCATCATGCTGGCCCAGGCCCAGGAGGTCTTCTTCCTCAAAGCCACCTCAGGTATTCAACCACCCACAACCTTCCGAAAAAAGCTGTGATTTATTATTACTTGTTTTATCATTATTTATATTTATTATTTGTAACCTTTCCTGTTTGCATTAAACATTTAGTATCGAGACATCTCTGTCCCTGCTCTGCTAGCCAAGGATCACAGGCTAGTTTTCACTTTAAGAGGGGACAAACTAAATAAAATAAGGCAGCGGTGTGTGAAATGCAGTTGCAGCACGGGGCAGTTCTCACTACTGGGGGGGCAGCCTACAGGAAGCAACAATAACAGGCTAGTCCACACTTTAAGAGGGGGCAGACAGAGAGAAAAGACACCATACAGCAACAGACAATAACAGGCTAGTCTTCACTTTTAAGAGGGGACAAACAAAATAAAATAGGCAGCAGTGTGTGAAATGCAGTTGAAGCACAGGGCAGTTCTCACTGCTGGGGGTGGGGGGCAACCTACAGGAAGCAACAATAACGGGCTAGTTTTCACTTTTAAGAGGGGACAAACAAAAATAAAAAAGGCAGCAGTATGTGAAATGCAGTTGATGCACAGGGCAGTTCTCACTACTGGGGGGGCAACCTACAGGAAGCAACAATAACAGGCTAGGTTTCACTTTTAAGAGGGGACGAACAAAATAAAAAGGCAGCAGTGTGTGAAATGTAGTTGAAGCACAGGGCAGTTCTCACTACTGGGGGGGGGGACCTACAGGAAGCAACAATAACAGGCTTGTCCACACTTTAAGAGGGGGCAGATGGAGAGAAAAGACATCATACAGCAACAGACAATAACAGGCTAGTTTTCACTTTTAAGAGGGGATGAACAAAAATAAAAAAGGCAGCAGTATGTGAAATGCAGTTGAAGCACAGGGCAGTTCTCACTACTGGGGGGGCAACCTACAGGAAGTAACAATAACAGGCTAGTTTTCACTTTTAAGAGGGGACCAACAAAAATAAAAAAGGCAGCAGTGTGTGAAATGCAGTTGAAGCACAGGGCAGTTCTCACTACTGGGGGTGGGGGGCAACCTACAGGAAGCAACAATAACAGGCTAGTTTTCACTTTTAAGAGGGGACAAACCAAAAAAAGGCAGCAGGGGGGTGGGGAGGGCAGCCTACATGAAGCAACAATAACAGGCTAGTCCACACTTTAAGAGGGGGCAGATGTAGAGAAAGGACACCATACTGCAACAGACAATAACAGGCTAGTTTTCACTTTAAGAGGGGACAACAAAAGTGTGCAAAATGCAGCGGCAGCACAGGATAGGTCCTCTAAAAAGGGACAGACGGATACCAAGTACAAAAATCAACGATAGAAAACTTCTTGTCATTTAATAACGGACAGAGATAAACAGGAGAACAGACTGCAACTAGCATCAATAACAGGCTAGGTGTCACTTTAATAGGGGACATACAAAGATAAAATAGGGGACAGACTACAATAAGCAACAATAACGTGTTCTACTTAGAAGGGACCGGAAGAGATCAAATAGGAAAGGGCAAAAATGCATCCCAAAGGCAGGCCAGTTGGGACTTGAAGAGGGGACAGACGAGTGAAAAGTTTGAGAAGGAGCACCAGAAGTTAGCCACACGCGGACATATGTAACATGGCTGACCTTGGCTCACACATAGCATGTAGAAGGAGCCCCGGCAGGAAGCAGTTTAGACCCAGCCGGCGTCCCACTTCTGTCTCCCCCCCCCTTCTAACCAAACAACCGTTGGCTTCTCCAGACAGGATGAAGGACGCCGTCATCGCCAAGCTGTCCAATCAGGCCGCCGAGTTCTACGGCGACGCCTTCAAGCAGTGTCAGTACAAAGACAACCTGCCCAAGGTATGCCGAGCAAGGACGCGCACTTACACACTCCGCTAAGCGCTAACGACACACTCAGCGATCGCTCGGCTCGGGTACGTGACGCGTCTGTCTTTGACATTGACGTCCCTCGTTTAGACCAAAGGACGATGATAAGCGTTTGAACCTTCTCTCGCTCTTTTCCTTCTTGCATGACGAGTCTGCTGTTATCTTCCATGTCTGTACATACGTAGATGTGCCTCCATCACAACAACACTGACCGGGTGTGTGTCTGTGTGTGTGTGTGTGCACGTGCACACTATGTATGTTTATGTGGGGGCGCCTTTCTGTCACTGGCCTCATGATATAGTATTATATTAGGATCTCTTGGCAATGAAAGTGTTTTTCTACTTAAATACGTGTTCAACTATTCACTTAGCAAATGAATAAAACAGTATTTATCCCAGGCAGTGTAATTACAGTCATCCCTCGCTATATCGCCGTTCTGTTATCGCTGAACGATGGTCTATTACTAGTAAAAACACTGAGATACTCAAATGTTGTGTAGTATTTTGGTCACTAGGTGACATTTTACATTACATGACATGAAGTCACGGATTGCGTAAGACCCTCAAACAATGCACAACGATGAGCCAATTCAAGAAACAATACAAGCAGTTGATGTTTGCTAAATACAAGGATGAAGAGTCTTGAACCAGTCATGATGTGCTATATATATCACTATATTGACAGTTACTATGGTACCCATTATGGCATTGGATGCTCATATCACCGAGTACTTCGGTACGTGACAAAAAATTTAACAAAAAAATATAAAAAACATTTTAAACTATATTATGAAAGCAGGAAGTGAACAAATGTAACAGTTAGTGATTGTAAAAGTACCAGATGGAGGGGTAGGATTTAATAAGCTTTGCTTCTTCCTACTCCTTTTGGACATGTGGAACTGGGAACTGATTATGGGATGCACTCAATTGTAATCTGATGCATGTTCAAATGAAATTAAACCATTACCAATTTTTTTTTTTTTTTGGAACATGGGAGGAAACCGGAGTACAAATAAAAATAAAAATAGTAGTAAAAAAAAATAAAAATAAAACAAAAAACAAACAAAAAAAAACAACTCAAACTGTATTATGGAAAGCAGGAAGTGAACAAATGTAACAGTTACTGATTGAAAAAGTACCAGACGGAGGGGTAGGATTTAATAAGCTTTGCTTCTTCCTACTCCTTTTGGACATGTGGAACTGTGAACTGATTATGGGATGCACTCAATTGGAATCTGATGCATGTTCAAATGAAATTAAACCATTACCTTTTTTTTTTTTTTGGAGCGTGGGAGTAAACCGGAGTACAAATAAAAATAAAAATTGTAGTAAAAATAAAATTTTAAAAAAAAATTAAAAATCAAACAAAAACCAAACAAAAAAAACAACTCAAACTATATTAGGAAAGCAGGAAGTGAACAAATGTAACGTTAGCTCGCTATCTTGCTACCTGGCAGCTGTCTCGAGTCCATCCATCCATTTTCTATACCGCTTATCCTGCAGCATAAGAGGTTGGAATGTGCTATTACCATACCAGTAATAGCAGTGTAAAGTAGGGGTGTTATTTCATGTCTACAGGGCTCTAATAATGTTAAAGTGGATTTGCAGGTTTTCTATACTATGAAAATCCATCCCATTTATTAACATTGAATCCTATATCAAAGAAATGTACCTCTGTCAAGTCTGGAAGCAATTTCCCGCTATAAACGAGGAATGACTGTATAATAATAATAATAGTAATAATAATAATAATAATAATATTTTCCAACATAGTTCTTCGAGGTCTTTTCAACAGTGCCACAACTTTTGAAGTCATCCTAAACTGCCAGTGACAGAGCAGCGCCCTATCCCTCACAAGATGGTTTTGGGGGGGCACTCTGGTTTGTGGGACTGTCCACGTCTCTCTGTGTCCTCATTGGTCCGTTCTCATCCTGGGCTGCTCCTCCGATTAGTTGGTTAGCATTTAGCTGCACAAGTCCAACTATGATTGAACTATGATCTTCAGGTAGCGCCACATTGGTCCAAATGAGAATAAAAATATATAGCATGTGGGCCACATGATTAGGTACGCTTCCTCCGGCTAACACGGGTGCGTGTGGAGGTTTTGGGTGAAGTATTTGCCCCCTCCTGCTGAAGGGTTGAACACTCACGGCCTGTTCTGTTTTCTCTCTCGTTGTCTTCCTTCCTTTGTGCATCCCTGGTGGTGGTGTGTGCTCACCTGTTTTCCTCCCTCTTTTTTGGTGTTTTTATTCTTTTTTTTTTTTGCACCCCGCTGGCTGCTTTCATTTGCCATTCGTGACTTGACTGGCTGGTGTCTTGTCTTTTTTTTTTTTTTTTTTTTTTTGGGGCGGACTGCCTTGCTATCATACGTGTGTGCCTGCGTGTGTGTGTACACGTGTTTGTTGTGCGTCTGCTTTGTGGTTGCCTCTCCCTGGTCAGTATTTTTATTTTCAGGAAGTGCTGCCGGTGCTGGCGGCCAAGCACTGCATCATGCAGGCCAACGCCGAGTTGCACCAGAGCATCATCGCCAAGCAGAAGAAGCGCTTCGGGGAGGAGATCGCCCGCCTGCAGGTGCCGTGCCGCACTTTACACACCGATGCAAAATAAGAGAGAATAAATTACTAATAAATACATAAATGAGAATCTAATTACATTTATTTCTAGTTGTCTCTCATTTAACACGGTTAATTGGTTACGGAGCCGATTTCACCAAAGTAGCATTCAATGTTAATAAACGCAATATTTTGTAGTTATAGCATAGAAGACCTGTTCATGAACCCTGGTTTTTAACATGATTGGAGCTTGTAGACATGAAATGACACCTCGGTAGTCACTCCTATTATCCTTTATTTACATCCATCACATTGCGCTGGATCATTGCGAGGTAAAAAAATATATTTATATTTTATATATTTATTGAGGTGGCTCGGGCATCTAGTCCGGATGCCTCCCGGACGCCTCCCTGGTGAGGTGTTCCGGGCATGCCCAGCCGGGAAAAGGCCCCGGGGCAGACCTAGGACACGCTGGAGGGACTATGTCTCACAGCTGGCCTGGGAACGCCTTGGTGTCCTCCCGGTGGAGCTGGAGGAGGTGGCCGGGGATCGGGAAGTCTGGGCTTCCCTACTAAGACTGCTGCCCCCGCGAACCGGACCCGGATAAGCGGAGGAAAATGGATGAAAAAAATATTGATATTTTGCCCAGCCCTTGACAAAGAAGACAAAAACTTGGCACTTCCACACAGAATGAGAGGAGAACCTTTTTTCCCTCACTCGGTCTCGGTGACATTACTGATGCCTAGTGAGCACAATACTATAAATAACTTTATATCATAAATATTTTTTTGACTAATTACAGGCCAAAGCAGCCATCATTTAGTAACTAATTGTTTTTTGAAAACTGTAAAAATGGATTTTGAATATATTGGAAAGAGGTGAACCTGTATACTCCTTCCACTTTCCTTTTCTCAGCATGCAGCAGAGCTGGTGAAGACGGTGGCGACGCGCTACGACGAGTACGTGAGCGTCAAAGACCTGACGGACAAAATCAACCGAGCCCTCACCGCCGCCAAGAAGGATAACGACTTCATCTACCACGACCGCGTTCCCGAGGTCAAAGACCTGGAGCACATCGGGAAGGCAGCGCTGGTCAAGGCCACCGCCATCACGCCGCCGCTCAGCCAGAAGTTCTCAGGTATGACGCAGGAGAGAAGTCGTCCCATTTTGAAAAACTTTATTTCCCGCTCACATTACATTTACACCCTTACATGTTAAATGCATCAACCGTGTTGCTAAATTGCCACCCTGTATGTTGGATTGCCAGGTGTGCCCAACAGCACTTAATAACAATAATGCCTTGCACACTTCCATTTCCATATTTACTGTATTATTTTTCATTGTAGCCATGCCATTGTTTACAATCTGATTGGCTTGTGGCTGCCCTGTGTTCAAGATGCAGCTTTTCATCACGTTTTGCCAACCTTATAAATAACATACCTTAGGCTCGCAGGTTAGCAGCTCCTTGTTTGTTTTTTTTGTTTTTTTGTAAATAGTCAGTGTAAGACGAAAATAAAACTCCTTGCCAAAGTAGAATACAGTACTGCTTCTTCTGCATGAAAAAAAATGCTTCATTTATGCCTAGAATAAGGACAATTTTCTTAAACGTGCATTTTTTTCTTAATAAAAATAAGCCGCTTTCAACTATAAAACATTCATTCATTCATTTTCTACCACTTTTTCCTCACGAGGGTCGCAGGGGTGCTGGAGCGTATCCCAGCTGTCTTCGTCGGGCGAGAGGCGGGGTACACCCTGGACTGGTGGCCAGCCAATCACAGGGCACATATAGACAAACAACCATTCACACTCACATTCATACCTATGGACAATTTGGAGTGGCTAATTAACCTAGCATGTTTTTGGAATGTGGGAGGAAACCGGAGTACCCGGAGAAAACCCACGCATGCACGAGGACAACATGCAAACTCAACACAGAGATAGCCGTGGGTGGAATCGAACCCTGGTACTCCTAGCTGTGAGGTCTACGCGCTAACCACTCGACTGCTGTGCCGCCCCAACTATAAAACAGTCATAATTAATTTACTTATTTATTAAGGAAAAGCTGCACGGCCGATAAGTGGTTGGCATTCAGGCCTCACAGCTAGGAAACCCGAGTTCAATTCCACCCTCTGCCATCTCTGTGTGTATGTTCTCGCTGTGCATGCGTGGGTTTTCTCGGGATACTTCGCCGTCCTCCCACATTCCGAAAACATGCTAGGTTAATTGGCAAGGTATATGTGTGAGTGTGAATGGTTGTTTGTCTAGTATATGTGCCCTGTAAATGTGCAAAAAATCATTAATAAAATAACCAAAATTTGGTGTCTATAAAAGTCTTGGCTAATAAATAAATTCACCTTCATACATTAGCAGCAAATTTGTGAAATAAATGTAGAAAGTTTCCACAGGACTGCGATCTATGTGTGGATGGTGTTTTAATGCAAACGCCTTTCTCTCCGTGCTTCAGATGTGTTTGAGAAGATGGTTCCCATGGCGGTGCAGCAGTCCATGGGCGTGTACGGCCAGCGGAAGGCAGACACGGTCAACAGACTGGTGGGCACCATGAGGGAGGCCACCAATCTCTGCAACGGGTAACCCAACGCCGCCATCTCTTCTCACGTCAACCGCACGTTTGTTTTAATGATCACAAGTGAGGTTTTATTCTCACGGTTTCCACACCAGCGTGTTGGCGTCCCTCAACCTGCCAGCGGCTCTGGAGGATCTATCCGGAGACGCCGTCCCGCAGTCCATCGCCGAGAAAGCCAGATCCATCGTGCAGCAGGGGGGGCTGCAGAGCATCGAGCAGCTGATCAAAGATTTACCTGAGCTGCTGACCCGCAACAGAGAGATCCTGGATGAGGTGAGAGTCAGATGTAGTTTTTTTATGATGGTACTAGCACACATGTTGTCATGACAAAGGTGCATGTAACGCCATTTACTAAGCGAGCTCGCTTCGGTGTTTGGAATGCAAAAAATATGGAAAAACTCCTAATAATTCTTAATGGCTGGAATCCCGGATCAGGATCTTCATTAAACAGCTAATCCTCTAATCTTCGGGCCAAGGACTGTGCGTCCGCTCTCGTCAGCCAAACCGTTATTCCAACATCTTGCTGATAAACACGCGGGCAGACGGCAGGAAAAGACATGAAACGCATCACGCTTCCAAGTTTGTTAGCAAACTGGAAAAGCTCCATACGCACACAAAAAAAAAAAAAAAAAAAAAAGTAGTTATTGATGTGAGAAGACAAAAAGCCCCTCTGTCATCGGGAGAACGGGAAACGCTGAAGCCGCCAGCCAAGTTGCCGGGCAGAATTGGTACAAAACTGCGAGTCGTGATAGTTTGAAGATTGTAGTGGAAAAACCAAGTGGGAAAAAAAAAACTCTTGATTTCGGTTGAATTGTTAAAAAATGTTTGTTTGCTTTAAAGGCGCTGAAGATGCTGGATGATGAAGAGACGACGGACAACGAGCTAAGAGCCAAATTCAACCAGCGCTGGAACAGGACCCCCTCTGGAGACCTGTACAAACCTCTCCGTGCAGGTGCTCTTCTTTGCTTTATGGACCGCCTTCTTCTGCCTTGTTAGGTCTCACCTCCGCATCCTCCCTTAGAGGGCGCCAACTTCCGCAACGTCCTGGACAAGGCGGTGCAGGCGGACCAGGTGGTGAAAGACCGCTACAACACCCACTGCGACATGATCGCCCTGCTGTGCAAACCCGAGAGTGAGCTGTCCGCCGCCCTGCCCTCCGCCAACCCCACCAAGACGCTACAGGGCAGCGAGGTCTGTATCGGGGGTCATGTTGTCGGGGACGCCAACGTGGGCTCCACCCTGTTAACGGTTGTCGTTCCGCACCGCAGGTCGTGAACGTGCTGCGCTCTCAGCTGACGCAGCTGGACGACGTGAAGACGGAGCGCGAGGCGCTGGAAGCGGAGATCAAGGGGGTGGTCTTTGACATGTCCGCCACCTTCCTGACGGCGCTCGCCAAGGACGGCGCCATCAACGAGGAGCAGCTGTCGGTATCGCAGCTGGACCAGCTCTACGGCGAACACAACCAGAGGGTGCAGGCCAGCCTCCGCAAGCAGGAGGAGCTACTGGGGCAGATTCAGGTAACCGCAGGATGGCGGATCATGTTGCACGGCTACCATATCATAGCAAACCACGGAAGGGCCGATTCCGACCTTTCTTCTCTCCAGATTATTATGCATGTACAGAAATCAATCGTTCATACCAGTTCATTGGTTCCATTGGTTCCCACCTGTGGGAAATGAATGAATCGGTTTCTGAGTGACACTTTGGCGGTAAGACGGATCCAGTGCGGTCGCTGGGTTACCATCTCAGTTGCTAACAACAATCACAGAATCCTAAAATACGAGTTTATGGAAAGGTGTGACCTGCCACTATATAACAATAATAATAATAATAATAATAATACATTATTTGTATAGCGCTTTTCAAAATACTAAAAGACGCTTTACAGAAGAATGGAGTTAAATAAAAGCAAGTAAACAGAGTAAAAGATACATTAAAGTACAACATTCATTCGTTAATACACAGCTACAACAAGAGTAAAAGCGGGGCCACACATGATGTAACATATTAAAAAATATATATATATTTATTGTGACCTTCCTATGTCACTCATTTGCATTTATTTGCATTGTGTTTCATTCATTCATTCATTTTCTACCGCTTTTCCTCACGAGGGTCGCGGGGTATGCTGGAGCCTATCCCAGCTCTCTTCGGTCGAGAGGCGGGGTACACCCTGGACTGGTGGCCAGCCAATCCCAGGGCACATATAGACAAACAACCATTCACACTCACATTCATACCTATGGACAATTTGGAGTGGCTAATTAACCTAGCATGTTTTTGGAATGTGGGAGGAAACCAGAGTACCCGGAAAAGAAAACCCACGCATGCACGGGGAAGAACATGCAAACTCCACACAGAGATGGCCGAGGGTGGAATTGAACCCTGGTCTCTCGACCGCCGTGCCTCTGCATTTTGTTTGTTGTTTTTTTTCTTCTTTTTTTTTTTTTACAAAGAAAATACAAATTGTGACTTGACTTGCAGGATTAACCACAGGAGACTGCATATTTATTATTTAAAAATAATTCCGCTTAAAAATTATTAAAGATATTTCAAATAACAGAGCTGTAATTGCAGTACCGTGATATTTTTGCACAAGGTTATCATTCTTGCCCGTGTTTATCATTCAAGGTTGGGTTAATCATTGGTACGTGTGTGATGTACTTTTGACCCTGTATTATCAGATATAAATTATTACTGACTTATGATGTGGTTTCTGTGGAAAAAAAATGACTATCCTTGGAGTAAAAAAACTTTTTCCCAATAGTTTTGGACCAAAATTCTGTGATTTTGATGAATTAGTGGGGCGCCACTGTATGAGATTCGCCGGTCTCTTTGTAGTGTAGTGTAGCGTTGCTACAACAAGATCTTTGAGACACTGCATCTCATCAGCTCATCTTTCATCGTTTGGCATAAACGTCAGCCCAAAATACACTTTGTGGCTTTATGGCGCGTGAAAAGAGATTTCGGGGGGTTGAATGCGCATCCTTCTTCCAGACGTCCCATCAGGAGTTCAGCAGCCTGAAGCAGTCCAACACAGAAGCCAACCAGAGGGAGGAGGTCCTGAAGAAGCTGGCCTCGGCCCATGACAGCTACGTGGAGATCAGCAGCAACCTGCGTGAGGGCACCAAGGTTCTGCCTATCTTTTTTTGCGTGCGTGCCTAGTCGGGTTGCGGGCCTGCTGCTTTATTCTTTGTCGTCTTCTCCTTCAGTTCTACAACGACCTGACTGAGATCCTGCTCAAGTTCCAGAATAAATGCTGCGACATCGTTTTTGCTCGCAAAACCGAGCGGGATGAGCTTCTGAAGTGAGTTCAGAAACTGTTCTGTGAAGGTTCCTGTCTGGAGGTTCACTATGTGATGTGTTTTATCACAGGGAGCTACAGCAGAGTATCGCCCGAGAACCAAGCGCCCCCTCTTTTAACATCCCTGCTTATCAGAGTACCCCCGCCGTACCCCCGGGCGGCCCCACTCCGGCCCCCAGGACCGTATTTGTAAGCAAAACCCAGTTGAAGACACCCTGACATGCCCGCTTTGGTTCATCGCTCTCGTCGGTGTTGTTTTTGCAGACCCAGCCCCCTCAGCAGATGCCCCAGCAGACCCAAGCAAAGTCCCAGCCCCCGGCCAGGCCCCCTCCACCCACCTTCACGCCACAGGCCGCCTCCCCGACCCCGCCTGCAGGCACACCCACCAACAACCCGCCGGCAGTGGCCCCACCCTCCCAGGCCCAGGGACCCCCTTACCCGACGTACCAGGGGTACCCACAGTGAGTGGACTTTGCATTACGTCGTTAAATGTGGCATGGAATGCGGTAAAGAATGTGACATCACAGCGATGTTGCTGTTTAAATATGCCTAGCTCCGCCCCTTTAAGGCTTTAGCCAATTAAAAACATTTATCTAGTCAATCCATCCTGGTACCCTCATGACGTTCCACCATGGAGTCTAACCACCATGCCGCCCGTCCTCTGTCCATGCAGGTACTTCCAGATGCCCATGGGCTACAACCCGTATGCCTACGGCCAGTACAACGTGCCCTACATGCCCTACCAGGCCACTCCGGGCCAGGCGGGCTACCCGGGCGCTCCCCCGCCCGCACAGGGCTACCCCGGCTACCCGGCACAACCCTCCCAGCAGCAACAGCAGCAGCCGTACTACCCTCAGCAATAAACACACGTGTACAATACCAAATCACACGACGACAACACCCTGCTGTTTCCCAGCAATAACACTTAGTTTTTCACTACTTCCACTTTTATATTTGTCCTCTCTTCAAAGCACTTTTTTTTCCCTCCTCTTTTCTTATAAATTGCTGTATTTTACCCTCCAGAATATCCCAGGCTGGACCGCTGCCCACCTCGCCCCCCTTTCGTCTTATCAGCTATTTTTGTAATTAACAAGCCTCGCAGATGTACAAACATTTAGAAAAAAAAAATGGATGGCTTAATGGTTCTTTTCTAACTGAGGTGACTGTTCCTCTCTCTGCTCTCCTCTTCCTGGGAATGTCTGACCTATCAACCGTGTCCCAATCACAGGCTGTACAAGTATATTATAAATAATATATGTATAAAACAATCCTATCTGTCCTCATGGCTCAGTGGAGATATATCTAACACCACCACAAGGTGGCAGTGTTGCAACAGGCCGCCTAATCGGACGCCTCTTGACCTTCCCAGCGCCCAAGGGTGGGCGCAACCCGTTTTAAATGACATGCAAATTGCGTCCCTGCGAGGTCTCCTCATCTCATCTCGTCGCCCCGTCCCTGTAGGTGATTCCTACCGCAGGCGGATTCCATCCCCAGATATTCAGTGTCAAGAGACGCTAATGATTTTGTGTGTGTGTGGTGGTGGAGAGAGGCAGATGGCAGCGCAGTGTGACGTCTGGATGGATGCATGGGAGATGTTGGCAGGGAGCTGCTGGTCGCCTGCCTGCATCCATCACTTGCACCTCTCCCGTTTTTTCCCCCCCTTCTTTCTCCTGCGCCACGTCTAATCTGTCGCAAAGTGGCCGCCATATTTCATCCACGCAGCATCTTTCGGCCACCCCTCCCGTCGCTTCTTTGTCTCGGTTTGTTGACAGCTGAGTTGTCTTGAGCGGTCAGTCTCTCCTGGTTCATAAACGTCTCCTAACATCACATCACTCTCCTGTACGTGTGTGTGTGTGTGTGTGTCTACGTGGAATCTAATCTAACAGGCCGCATGTCATCGTGGAAGTGACACAACACACATCCACGGTACGCTACAGCATCGTGTTGTTGTCAAAGCCAATCGTAGCCCGTGGCGTGTTTATGGAAAGTGTCTCATGGCGCATAATTTTAACAAGACGTTCACCAGCTGAGGAGTGTCACATTTTAATTGGTCTGCAAAGCGAATAAAGGCGCGGTACGCGGCACGGCGCTGACAGGTATTAATTACCTTATGCCTAATGGATCCCAAAAGCAACGCTTGGCTGTATTTTTTTTTTTTTAAGTTTTCCAGCCGTGATGTTTCTTTTCATAGCGAGTTGGCTGATCGACGTTTTTATTTAGGAAATCCTGAATAAAAATATGTAGACTATACCAGAAGCACTGCAGTAGATTCGCATCAACATGCTAGGAGCGGAGCTAGCGAGCCACAACAAGAAGTAAGCATGTGGCTTAATTCAACTTAAATGTGAATAAAATTATAAATATTAAATGTAAATATTGACATTTTTACTTTGTTGACAAACTGCAATGTGTTGTCTCATGGCTAACAGCAATGTGTTGTCTCATGGCTAAGCTAGCTAGCTAGCAATAATTCCGCCTGCCATAAACAACAGCAGTATTAATAATTTGGGAAAGTTTACTCAATAAGTCCTTTAAATTACGCCTTAGGGACAACTAAGGTGAGTTAAACTAAAGCTTTAAATATTAATTTTTATATTACTTTAATTTCAGACAACAGCAATGTGTTGCCTGGCGGCTAAGCTAGTTAGTAATAATGGCTACTAGCTCTTTTTTCGCGCTCCCAATTGTGACGTTTCAAGATGGCGGAAATGACCGCCATAAACGACGGCTGTATAATCACTTTTGGGACAGTTTACTCAAGAGGACCTTTTAGTTATGCTGCTTTAATCACAACTAAGGTGAGTTAAAAAAAATAATATTTACTTTAAATATTTGCTCCGTTTACATTGCGGACAAAAGGCAAAGTGTCACCCCTCGACTAAGATGGCTGCAACAATGGCCGCCCCCCTGTTTTGTTTTTGGCCGCCGTACACGACGGCGTGAAGACATTTGGGACAATTTACACAAGTACCTTTTAATTTAGATGCTTTATTCACAACCAAGGTGAGTTAAATACAAGATTTACATATATGCTGTGAAACGTTAGCAAGACCTATTAACCTGTTTCTTCATTTCAAGTGTTCAAACTTACAATAAATTAGTTTGTTTTGTAAGAAGACCGTGAAATGTGTACAAAAGTGACTAGTGTCATTTAAGGTCTAATTTATATGTGTCTATTTTTGTCAATCGGCACATATGGAAGTTATGAATTTTATTTTTTTGTAATCTCGATCGATTGGATGCTATGGGGCAAGCATACAAAGAAGTTAATCAGCTTGGTGTCTTCCGGTTTAGCTCACGTAACTTCCTGTGCAGCATCATGCATCAGGTGTGATTGTATTTTGAGGTGGCTTTTTACTCCTGATGTGCTCTTTAGCTTTAAAATTAATTCTCAAATCCTAATATCAAAGTACTGATACTATTTTTGAAACGTTTGCTTGGTAATATGACATAATTGTGAAGAAAGTTTCCGTTCTTATATAATTTCTTAATCATTTATTTTAATTGTTTTATTATAGTTTTTCTTGTATAAAATAAAATGAATCAATCATTTGCTGTCGCATCCTGAAGCAATTTTCACATAAATTAAAAATACTGTTCGTTTTTTCTTTTCTTTTTTTTAGCAACTCATGGACATCATCTCACAGCGTTTTCGAGCAAATCTGCAGAGTGCGACTTTCTTTGTGCGTTTGACGCCACAAAGTGAGAAATGTGAGCGAGAGAGAGGGAAAAGCGAGGCGCGGCGCGTTGATGGGTGTTAATTTGACAAGTGTGCCAGGATATCATTGCTTGGCTGATGATTCCTCCTCAGCTAGAGCATCTCTCCAGCCCTGCACCACCACCACCCAACCCATAGGAGCGGAGATGCTTGAAATAGCTGTGATTGACAGGTATGGAGATGCAGTTACTATAACAACTACCTCCTGGCTCTCTCGCTCTCTCTCTCTCTTTCGCTCACCCTCCACCACCACCACCACCACCCCTTCTTCCTTTTTTATTTTCTTGCAGCAGCTCTCCTTTTCACCCCCACCACAAAGATGTGTGGGAGTGTAGGAAGGAAAGTGATGATGAAGACTGCAATATTCCTGAGATGTTTGTGTTGCAGCATCCATTGCACGTGACCTCTGTAGGACATGAAACCTCGACTTGCACAACAACATAGAAAAATAAACCTCTATTACACACTCCTCTTCTTCTCTTCTCTTTTTGGTGGTTTATGGACACGCGGTTTGTTTGTTTTTTCCTTTTTTTTGTTTTTATATCCACTTTTAGACACCATTATTTTTTTTTAGTTTTTAAATTTGAGCTTCTGATGTTTTTCTCATTTTGTTTATGTGCTTCACATTTTTGAGATTCAGATGAACCTCAATATTGTTTTTGTTCAGTAGTGGTTTTGGTCTTAGAACTCTGCCATGCAGGACATTTTTGCCTAGCGTCTTTCTGTCTAAGACCTCAACTTCTTTGGATGTTGCTGTGGGGCCTTTTGTGACCTCTTGGATCAGTTTTCGCTGGTCTCTTGGGGTGATTTTGGTTGGCCGGCCACTCCTGGGAACGTTCACCACTGTTCCATGTTTTCACCATTTGTGGATAACGGCTTTAGAAATTGTTTTATAACTTGTTCCACACTTGTGGATGTCATGTTTTAACGGGGGTGATCACTATTTCACATAGATATATTTGATCACTTAATAATTCATTTAAAAAGTGCATTTTGTGTTACATTTGTTTTTGTGACAAACGTGCAAAAAAAAAAACCTAATCAGGAAGGTTTAAAACACTTTTTCGTACTACTGTATACCCTTTTTTCATAGTTTTTGTTTTATTTACACTTTTCTCTTTTGTTTTTATACACCTCACTTTTTTCATACTGTTTTACATACAGGCTGCACGGTGGACAAGTGTCGCCAGCCAATCACAGGGCACGTATAGACAAACAACCATTCCCACCCACATTCTAGCATCTTTTTGGAATGTGGGAGGAAACCGGAGTACCCGGGGAAAACCCACGCATGCACGGGGAGAACATGCAAACTCCACACAGAGACGGCCGAGGGTGGAATCAAACTCGGGTCTCCTCGCTATGTGCTAACCACTCGTCCGCCATGCAGCCCATATTATATGTATGTACAGCCTTCTTTGTTTTTTTTTCCTCATTTTGTCTTTTTATGTACATATGTTTGTCTTTTTGGTTTTCATGTCATTTTGTCCTCATTGTTTTGATTGTATTTGCACTCAGGTGGTTGTGTAAGAACACACACTGGATGATGATGAGCACACCTTGCTGGAGAGTGAAAGTGTGTTTGTGCTGGGAAGTTGTCGGACGTCATTGCTGCCACCTGCTCTGCCGGGACTCAGGCCAGACACACACACACACACACGGACACACACGGACACACCAAAGCAGAGGGCAACCTCCCAACATAGCATTAATGATATGATTGACTTAACCTTCTTAGCACGCCAACTATGTCAGCGTCACAGTCTAAGCCACCATTCCCCCACCCACCCCACTCTCACCCCACACCCTTCCCCCCCCACCCACCCCCTCGTCTCGTCTCATCTCATCTTCAGTGAGTCATCACAGGGTGAGAGGTCTGAGGCAAACAAGCTGGCAGAGTTGGACATGCCATAACAATGCAGCACCTGTCAGGGCCTCTTCCTGTGTGTGTGTGTGTGTGTGTGTGTGTGTGTGTGTGTGTGTGCACGGGACTACCTGTGCTTTCAGCTGTCACCTGCAAGGAAACATTTCTACCAAGCATCACTGGAAATACAAAGACACCACCGCTGTCTTTTTCAGTTTATGTGTGTGTGTGTGTGTGTGTGTGTCCTTGTAAAACAAAAAAAAAAGGATGGATTGGCTGTCTCACTTTGTGGCAGGAGGTGTCTGGAAAAAGCAGCACTTCTGTGCTAATAAAGTTTTTTTTTTTTTTATAAACTTTCGGTGGCCACCAAAGTGATATTTCCCAATGGAGATAATACAAACATGAATCCTCCGTTCCAGGGTTAAACTGTGGCTATTATTATTTCACCTTTTATTAAGTGTATGTGCCAGCCTTGCCAAACCTACCCCAAAAAAACCGACCATATTTGTGTGACGATTTCACCCTGAAACTTTTGTTGACATGAATAACACATGTAAAAATAGGTTAAAAATCATCCATTTTTAATACTGCTTACCCTCATGAGGATGGCGGGCGTGCTGGAGCCTATCCCAGCTGTCTTTGGGAGACAGGCAGGGTACACCCTGGACTGGTGGCCAGCCAATCACAGGGCACATATAGACAAACAACCATTCACACTCACATTCATACCTATGTACAATGAAAATAGGTTACCCACTGTAAAATAATAACCTAATAACGTGAAAAATAATTGAATTCATCGTACGAGATGAGCAGCCTTTCTCAGCGGTGTTAAACATCGGGTTTGCCAAGTGCTCTCTCACTCACCTGGAAGTCCTGCTGGAGCTCCACCAATGTACTCTCTCATGCATACAAGTCCCCTTAAAGAAGCCATCTCATCCTCTGGAAGCTCTCATCCAAAAGTAAGTCAAATATGTTTTTGTCTAAAGAACATATTGTCCTCTTTTCATATCATAAGTCGGATTCTGGATCTCGTAAAAATCACATTACCTTGCCATCCCCTATTAATCCTCAGATTAATTTACTCATTCTAGTAGTAATTACCTTTTTGGGGAAAGGGGGGCAGTCAAAGGACCTTGGATTTGTCCTGATTTCCCCCTTTATACGGCCCCCCCCCCATACCAATTCATCATCAATACATTGGAAAATAATTCATCCATGTGGTCAGTATCGGATTTCAGTCCTGGAAAATTGGTATTGCTAACTTTTGTGTAAAAAGAAGTTAACACCCAAGTTTTTATTACTTGCTAACTTTATTTTCCATACATTTTTCCTAATGAGTTTTTTCCTAATGAGTTCTACTGACGTCGGTGCAGCCCGGACTTCCTTATATCTCCATATGTCCTCCATCTTTGCTTAGCTCTGTTCACCATGTTAGCAATGGCACGCAGCAAATGTGTGGATGGAAAATATAATTTTGTTTTGCTTTCTTAAAGACGCAAGCATCAAGTGGTTGGAGGTTGTGATTCCAAAGCAGCACACAGGAACTTGTGAACATGGGAAAAGCTGGACTTGATGAAGCAGGACCACCCACCTGTTGCTGAAACCAGACGCCTTTCCGGCATTACTCGGTCGTGTTGAAGCGTCCGAAGAGCGAGCCGTAAGTAACAATTTAACTGTGTCCTAACTGTGTGTATTTTGTGTAAGTAAATGAGCTTGACAGCTGTCCAGAAGTCCTCAGGAACGCTTGGGAGTGTGGCCAATCTCAGCGATGTGGGCGTACCTGGGTGGAGTAAATTAAACAGATTTTTTTTGGTCAATTGCAGGAAGTCCATGGAAACACTGCAGAAAGAGGTGCAGAATCTGGAAGATCTAGAAAGCATTCAGTGCGGGTTAAGGGGTGGAGGTGCTCTTTAGGAGTCCATAAGTCGATACAAAGGGGCCCCAATGAGCATAATATAAGTCCCTTTAAAAACAAAAACATGCTAACAAAAACTTGCTAACATTTTTTGGACATAAGTAACACAAGTGTAAAAACTGTAAAATATATATTTTTTTAAAACACCATGATACTTTTGATACCATGTCAACTTTTTTACGTAAATAAGTGTAAAAAGAAGGTAAACAAATGCTGTACTTTTAATAACTTGCTAACATATTTTGATATGACACAAGTGTAAAAAGAAGTCGACCAACCGCTGTGGTCACATGGCCTCCTGTGTATATTCGTCGGCTGCTCTTTATTGTGGAATAATTGATGGTAAAATGTTGCTCCAGTTCTACCACCATTTTGATGCTGGGAACACAAAAAAAGTGTTTTTTTTTGTTTTTTTTTTGGGGGGGAGGATGCTGCAGGCTGCACCTCCAGCTCTCCACCGCGCTTCGCCCATCCCCACGCCGCTCACACCGCGAAGGGGGCGATAATTCAGAATTAATTAGGCTAGCATACACAGGGGAAGGCGCAGCCCATAATAGGACATTTAAAGCAGGATGGGATCTGGTATCCAAGTGCAGGGTATCCATAGAGACGGTTGCTATGGCTGGCAGAGAACTCTTTGCCTCATTAGGAACAAATATAAATAGCCGTGCCACGCAGCTTAAGGCCATGATGCCCGTTGCCGAGGGAGAGCGGAGCGGAGTGGAGAGGAGGGGGTGGGGCTTGCAGGTCAGTGTGACAGGAGGTGTTTGTAATGTTTTACAGCGCTCAATAACGAGCCCGTAAATGCGTGTATTGTTCAATTGGCTTTGCCGTTACATTGTTTTGCTATTTCTCTTTTTTAAGATGGCATGTGGGTGGCAAAGGAAGGAAGCATCCACAGCAGCCAAGTGGGGATGACACAGATGGGAGCAGATAGGAAAAGAAAGATGGTGGGAATAAAAAAAAAAAAAAAAAATCCCCTTCATCACCAGCGTGGACCCTCTCAGGTGTGCTGCACACAAGACTTGATCGATATCTCAAACCTCAAAGGTCCGCAGTTTGACCCTGGAACAGATCATTTCTAATTTCATGACTACGGATGGTTAGAATTGTGCGCAGAAATTGCTTGTTATGCGATGGTCCCGCTTTGAGCACGCACATCAGAGATCCACGATGGCCTCTCAGGCAATATGCTGGGTTAATGAACCCCCCCCCCCCCCCCGACCCCCCCGCCCCCACCAGATACAAATGAACATTTCCATTTAAAAGCTGTCAGAGGGTGTCTCTGTTCTTCAAACGCTTGTGTTGTGTTTCCAAGGCAGGAACAAACAAGCCAACCCTGATGAAGACGCCGCCTGAGCTTCCCACCAGTGTGGGCCGCCCGAGGGAGGGGTGCGTTAGATTTGCGCGCCTGTGAAGAGCCGTCAAGCTCACAATCAGCAAGGAAGATGATGGAGGGATGGCTTTTAAGAAGGAGAAGAAGAAGAAGAAGAACATGAGGAGGGAGTTTACACCCACCACCAAGAGGTGAGATGATTGTGTGTGTGTGTGTGTGTGTGTGTGTGTGTGTGTGTGTGTGTGTGTGTGGTAGCTCAGCATCCTGTCGAGCATCCGTCAAGAGACCACCGTGAGCCCACACAGCCGTCTCTCTTCTTCTGCCGAACAGGTGCACTTCCTGCACATCTCCTAGTGGGCGGTCCCTGGGTGGGTTGGAGTCCAATCCCCAGCCCCCCTTTGCTCCCGCTTGTGAGTCAGTCGTCATTGATCACAAAATAAAAAATCCTTGCCCTGCAAAAACCCATCCGCCCACACCCGGTCCTGCCTTTGCACTCGTCGGTTTTGTAACACCGACCGCCGCTGACGCATCTAAAAACCATGGCGCACTTTCCCGAAATGGCACATGCATCACGCCTTTTCGTTCGTTTCGTTCGCTTCAAACTTGGTCCACGTTGAAGTTGATCTACTAAGACCAACTGGAGGTGTGGGGCAAACACATTTAACGGGATTTTGGTGTAAATGCGGACAAAGGTGCATTTAATGTCCTAGTCCAGGGGTGGGCAAACTTTTTGACTCGCGGGCCGCATTGATTTAATAAAATTGACGGGGGGGGGGGGGGTTGCAGACTGTATAGTATTTTACACGTGACAGTCCATTTGTACACGTATATTTTTACACATATTTTACACGTAAAAGTGTCATGTAGTCTGCTATATGTGCACTTTGAGATCACTTATTTGATGTAAAGTGCGTTATAAATTAATCATTATTATTATTATTATTATTGTTATTATTATTACGACCAGTCCAGGGTGTACCCCGCCTCTCCCCCCAAGACAGCTATGATAGGTTCCAGCACCCCCGCGACCCTCGTGAGGATAAGCGGTAGAAAATGAATGTATTATTATTATTATTATTATTTTAATTATTATTATTATTATGTGCTTGTGTCCCTTTTTTCAGGAGCATTTTGTAAACATCAGACCACATCAAATAACGAAATTGATAAAACAGCTACTTCGACCATCAAAAGGTTGGCTCAAGCCATGATGCCAGGTTGTACGTTGTACGAGTTTCAATGAAATATTTTGGAAAGAACAGGCGCGCCGTATTCAAACACTTGGCGGGCCAGATGTGGCCCCCGGGCCGTAGTTTGCCCACCCCTGTCCTAGTCAATGTCCCGCAAGTAACGCATAAGGTGTGCTGTGTTTCCTGTGCAGTCAGTGGGGCCATCTTGAAATTTCTCCAATATACTGCTCCTGAAACATTTTAAGAATGTACATTTTTTCACTGTTGGATCTTCTAAGTAGAGCTTTAAAATACAAAAATATGAAATGGGAGTGGACAAAGGACATTTTGAGTCAGCAACCTAAAGAAGCATTGAAGTGAAATTGGCTGATCAGAAGTCTTTAAAAGGCAAAATGTTGGCCAAAATGTGTATTGCAGGGGTGGGCAAACTACGGCCCGGGGGCCACATGCGGCCCACCAAACGTTTGAATCCGGCCCGCCAGTTGCTTTTAAGTATTTAAACTTTTAACATACCAGCTGGCAACATGACTTTCAAGTCGGATGTCTTATTCAGTAAAAAAAAATAAAAAAATAAATCCTAGTTTGATGTGGTCTGATGTTTAAAGTGCTCCTGAAAAAAAGGAAACAAGAACATATAGCTGATAGTATGACAATTAAAATTAGACAAATAATTCAAGGCGTAAAATTATTAAAAATTATTTAAAAAATTTAAAAAATTATTTAAAAAATTTAAAAAATTATTTAAAATTATTTAAAATTATTTTAAAATATTAAAAATTATTAAAAAATATTTAAATATATTAAAAATCATTACAATTATTAAAATTATAAGCGTAAAATCATGTGTGTTAAATATATGTTCTGGCCCCCCGCACAATTTTGTTAACTCAATGCGGCCCATGAGTCAAAAAGTTTGCCCACCCCTGGTGTATTGAATGTGATCTAGTGTCAGGTATTCACAAGGCCACGGTCTCTTGGTGGCAAAGGCAAAAAATGCTTTCTGTCTCCGAAGGCTATGGGATGGTTGAGCTGCATAAGCGAGGCCTCTGGCGGCACACTAGAGGTCTACACGGAGCGGCTGGCCCCACGGCTGGCCGGACTCCTCGGCTAACGCTGCGTGGCGGGCTGAAGAAATCTCAAGAACATGGCCACGGCTATGGAAAACTCGAGACTTTTTGCTTTCCGCGATAGTTCTTCACAAATGTCTTAGTTGGTGTCAACACTAACGTCTCCTTGTATTATCTTTTTCACACAATTTATACTATCTTGAGCTCAAAACAGGTCATTTAATTTTTGCGCTTTTTTCGGCCGGCTGACGACTGGCCACTCAAATCTCACCACGGTTGTGGGGACGGGCGGCCAAGGATAAGCACAGCCGTGTAGACCTCTACGGCGCTCCATTGCTGCTGACGTCAGACGCAGTCAGACATTGTCGAGTCATCTCAAACTTCTGGAAAACATCCTGAAGCTCATGGGATAAAACGTCACTTGGTAGACCCGAAAAACCGTGAAGCCATTGGCTGTCCGTCAAGACCCAAATGGAGGTTGTTACTGGTGCCGAGTGGAGTCCAATAAAGACCAATCAGACACCATCTGCCGGAGAAGGCTTTTAAGAAGGATAAAAACATCTTCAAAGGCCTCGTCTTCTTCTTAAGGCCACAAAAATGGACGTTTGGAATTTCCAGGAGAGCGCCACACATGGGACATTCAAAGGTGGAAGAAAGTTTTTTTTTCTCCCTCGACGCTCCTGATGGCTTCCAACGTTACTGGTATGACGAGGAGATCCCACCTGAGATGTTTTCCACACGGGCTTCCATCATGAATGGCATCCTGTGTCTTCCCCTCGTTCTAATCCAATGAAGAACATTTAAGGGTGGATGGCAAGGGGAGTTGACAAAAATGGACCTCAGTTCCAGACAGTGGATGCTCTCCATGAAGCCATCTTCACCACCTCCTGGAAACACTGGCATCAAGCACAAAGCCATTTTTCAGCGACTCGTTGATAAACAGCATCTTTCACTTCAATGTTTGTTTGCGATATAAACTCACATTTATTATTTTTTTCATTTTGAAGCTCTACTTAGAACCTCCTTAAGATCCAACAGCGCAAATGATACATTTCTGCAATTTTCCAACTGGTCTCTGGGATTTTTCTTGCATTATTGAGAGGCTTAACGTGCATGAAAACTCACCAAAATGTGTAATTTTAATATAAAATAAAATGAGCCACATGTAGTACTCCAGTTGCTACAATATCATATGTCAAAAAAAGAACCTTAATCAGTGGTAATTGATTCATTTCAATAACCCTCCTCTTGTTTTACATTTTAATGCATAAAAAGAATCACATCACAAATGTTTATTACATTAAGGCTTTTTGACTTCGTCAGGAAACTCTATTTCAACAAAATAAAACCAAAAAAATAATTTTTACTACATTTTAAAATGGTCTGGTTGAAATTATGACCACTGTATTGTTAAGGTCGGTTATAATAATATGACTATAAAGCAATATTTTGAGCCGAAACTGAAATCATAAGTGTACAATTAGCAACCAGCTCCTCTTCTCATCATGTAAGCTTCAGGGGATTCTCATTTTGTTGCTTTTTCTACCTCTTCTTGATATTAATATATATGGGTCAAAATTGACCCGAACACCATACTAGATCAGGGGTCTCAAACACGCGGCCCGCGGGCCAATTGTGGCCCGCAGGACACTAGTTTGAGGCCCCCGCCTTGATATGAAAGTTCAATGTTAGTGCGGACCGCGCAAGTTTGATATGGATGCCGTATGGTATCATGTACCCGGAAAAAATTATTACATTTGATTAATGTTCATGTTAAAGGTTAAATAACTGTTAGTAGTTATCCTCCCTATCCGTGTGGAAGTGGTACATTTTTGGCTATTTAAGTTTAAAGGAAATAACTTGGAGGCTGGCGGCACGGTGGTCTAGGGGTTAGCGCACAGACCTTACAGCTAGGAGACCAGGGTTCACTTCCACCCTCAGGCATCTCTGTGTGGAGTTTGCATGTTCTCCCCGTGCATGCGTGGGTTTTCTCCGGGTACTCCGGTTTCCTCCCACATTCCAAAAACATGCTAGGCTAATTGGCTACTCCAAATTGTCCATAGGTATGAATGTGAATGGTTGTTTGTCTATATGTGCCCTGTGATTGGCTGGCGACCAGTCTAGGGTGTACCCCGCCTTACGCCCGAAGACAGCTGGGATAGGCTCCAGCACCCCCCGCGACCCTCGTGAGGAAAAGCGGTAGAAAATGAATGAATGAATGAACTTGGAGGCTACCGTCTAGGTCGCTAGCGCTCTAGTTTTGCGAGTTAGCATGTGTCTCAAGACCCTGCAGTTGCGCAATATGTTGTAAACAAAAAGAGTATAAATGTGACTATAGTCGTGTTTTGTCATGTCTACAGGGCTCTAATAATGCTTTGTTCATTTTAATCTGAAAAAAAATAATTTGTCTACCCACCAACTATATGTGGTTTCTTAAGTTTTTATTATTTGCCCTTTTATTATTATTATTATTATATTTATTTATTTATTATGCCATAGATGTTTCTTTAGTGATTAATACTAAAATTTAGAAAATAAATAAAACTAATTGATTAATATATATATATTAAGATATGTTCTATAGCCCTCAGAACCTTCAATTTATTGATATGATTCTTTTGAGGTTCATTTTACCATATTTTTTTTTTTACATGCCCACACCAAAAGTATTAAAACCAATATTTTCATGGATGAGGAAGCCTAAGAAGGTAACCAAGAGATGATTGTTTTGATGGTAACTTATTGTTTTTAGTGTATTTTATAGCTGATTCAATACCTGGGTCAAAACCCACCCGTTAACATAAGAGATGATAGCATAAACACAAGAGGAAGGTTAATTACTTTCAAATATTTACCGTGTCATCTTTCTGTTATGACGACAGACTGAGACACACTAGCGCCCCCAATGGATGTAAAATTACCCCCAAAAAAGGAGTAATACTTTTTAGTAAAACTTGCGACTTTATTTACTCCCTATGCTAATACATGTGTGACATTCTTTGTTTACAGTATATTTTTCCACGCTTGTCCTTCTGTTGTGCACACTTTGCATCGTTTTGTTTGGAGCCTTTCGTATTTGTGTGCGGCAGAGCGACCGTGGATTGTATTACGGAAGCCATTTTTCTTACGCCAAGCCATATCTCACACGCAAACCCAATCATAGAAATGATGTCACGCTAATTAGAATGGATGTCGCCGCGTGAAGGAGGAGGGAAGGAAGGACTATTTGTCTGTTTCTTGTCTGAGGCTGTCTGCCCGGCCGGCCGCACGCTCCATCATACTTTAAATATTCATAGCAACCCCGCTGAATATGCATGAGGCCGCCGTTAATATTTATGAGCCTCACTTGTTGAGGTGTCATTCCATCTCTTTGACACGCCGGATGATGATTGGGGCGGTTAGTTGCGTTCACGTGCACGCCGTGCACGCCCCGTTGATGCATGTCCTGCTGGAAACAAATAACATAACTGTTGTAATAAACACATTATAACGGGACTGCTGTCCCCCGGCCTAGCGAGCAACTAAACCAGGGGTGGGCAAACTTTTTGACTCGCGGGCCGCATTGATATGACAAAATTTACAAGGGGGGGGCAGACTATATATTTTACACGTAACAGTCCACCTGGTATTATTGTATCTGTAAAATTGTCATGCAATCTGCTATTGATTTATTATTTTATATTTATATTTAAATATTTTAAAAATAATAAAATGTTATAATAATTACAATAAAATTAAAATAATTATATTATTATTATGTAAAATATGCAAATATAACAATATTATATATAATTAATATAATAATTAGCATTAATATAATAATTATAATAATCATAACAATTCTAATAATAATTATAATAATCTAATAATAATAATAATTATTATTATTATGTGCTTGTGTCCCTTTTTTCAGGAGCACTTTGTAAACAACAGACCATGTCAAAAAACGAAATTGATACAACCATCAAAAGGTTGGCTCAGGCCATGATGCCAGGTTGTATGTTGAGTTTAAATGAAATACTTTGGAAAGATTGGGCGGGCCGTATTCAAACACTTGGCGGGCCGGATGTGGCCCCCGGGCTGTAGTTTGCCCACCCCTGAACTAAACAGACTTAAAATGATAACATGACATTTCAAATGACGCTTCCTACGGATTCTTTTCAACAGTGACGGGCTCGGACGCTGCCTGGAAGTCGCCGTGCGTCCCGCCATGAAAAGCCAAGCCGGCTGTGATGGAGGTGCCGGTAAGCGGACGTCCCTGCACTTCGGCGAGGCTCTGGAACTGACGTAAGTAGTGTGACACCCGCTCCGAAATACCCCCCCCCTCAGCTGTGCACCCTCCTAATGAAGTGTGTTTATGTAACTAACCACAGGCCGACGCAGGAAATGCAGCGCCAACGGGTCTATGTGTCTCCGCTGTGCACGCATGCCTGCCATACTGACCACAACAGGTGTGCCTGTGTGTGTGTGTGTGTGTGTGTGTGTAGCGCTTTTACGTCACACACATTCCCCACACACCAACCCGTCCACACCAAATTCATCTTTGTAGTTGGTTCTTTTGTGTTTTCACAGAACATTAATCACTTTTAGAATCGGAAAATTCAGCAGTTATTTTAGCAGAATAAAGTCACAAAGTGTTAAGAGAAAATAGTAATAATTTTACAAGAATAATATAATATTTTAAAGGAAAATATTGTCATTTTAGAAGCATAAGTTTAAATATTAAAATCAATATGAGAGACAAACAAAATAAAGTGGCTATTTTGGGGACATTAGCTTGCGGAAAAAGTTATACTCCGGTAATAAAGTGAAAGTACATAATACGAAAAGAGATTCTATGAAGTAAAAAAAAAAGTTGATATGTTAGGAGAAAAAAATGGGGGGGGGGGGGGCAAAGATTTCATGTTTTTCACCTACATTACAAAGTGATAGTGCAGTATTACTATACAGGATGAAGTATTGTGTAGGACACACTGAAACTAAGACTGTGTAGTCTATAATAGACAGTACCACCCCCTTGTAGTGCAGTATTACTATACAGGATGAAATATTGTTTAGGACACAATGAAACAAAGACTGTAGTCTGTAATAGACAGTACTACCCCCTTGTAGTGCAGTATTATTATACCGGATGAAGTATTGTTTAGAAGACAATGAAACAAAGACAGTCTATAATAGACAGTACCACCCCCTTGTAGTGCAGTATTACTATACAGGATGAAGTATTGTTCTGGAGACAATGAAACAAAGACTGTGTAGTCTGTAATAGACAGTACCACCCCCTTGTAGTGCAGTATTACTATACAGGATGAAGTATTGTTTAGGACACAATGAAACAAAGACTGTGTAGTCTGTAAAAGACAGTACCACCCCTTGTAGTGCAGTATTACTATACAGGATAAAGTATTGTTCAGGAGACAATGAAACAAAGACAGTCTATAATAGACAGTACCACCCCCTTGTAATGCAGTATTACTATATAGGATGAAATCATGTTTAGGACACAATGAAACAAAGACTGTGTAGTCTATAATAGACAGTACCACCCCCTTGTAGTGCAGTATTACTATACAGGATGAAGTATTGTTAAGGACACAATTAAACAAAGACTTTGTAGTCCGTAATAGACAGTACCACCCCCTTGTAATGCAGTATTACTACACAGGATGAAATCATGTTTAGGACACAATGAAACAAAGACTGTGTGGTCTGTAATAGACAGTACCACCCCCTTGTAGTGCAGTATTATTATACAGGATGAAGTATTGTTTAGGACACAATGAAACAAAGACAGTCTGTAATAGACAGTACCACCCCCTTGTAGTGCAGTATTACTACACAGGATGAAGTATTGTTCTGGAGACAATGAAACAAAGACTGTGTAGTCTGTAATAGACAGTACCACCCCCTTGTAGTGCAGTATTACTACACAGGATGAAATATTGTTTAGGAGACAATGAAACAAAGACTATGTTGAGATGAATTTTGCTCTCATTTTCCTACCGTTTCTCCCCTTCTCCTTGAGGCTGCATTTATTACTTATTGGTGTGCTGGCAGGTCACATGACGGCTAATTGCCTCTTTGAATAATGGCCGCCGTGAATGAATGAATGTGCTCTTGAATGAGACTACGATTAATAGGAGCTGACCCAGTTGCATGAAGTTTTGGGAAGTGCTTGTAAGGCCGAGTGCTTTGCTCTCGTCGGAAGTGCGGGGAGAAGAAAGTGGAGCTTCCTTCGTATGTGCTAATTAGCGTCGGCGCTAATATTAATAATAATAACGTGCCGCTGCTGGATGCTAAGAAACAATTAACACGTCAAAGAGGCGGCATCGCACCTAGACAACTGTCAGCCGGCAGGAAAGGAGCTCCTTGGAGATCTTTCTGCTTTCAAATATGGAAATTGGCTTTTTTTTTTTTTTTTTTTTTAGAGAAAGGATTTTTAAAAATAAATAAATTGTGAATGCACCATATTTTGTCCTTCAGCTGGGTTGCTATGATATGTGTTGATGCCTGTATTTCCTGTCCCGTGTTGTGCTCCTGCAGTGTGTTGTCATATTATTTGTGTTGCTGTGTTATGTTACAGTAAAGGGGCGGGGC
The DNA here is from genome assembly GCF_030265055.1 of Doryrhamphus excisus. Taxonomy (NCBI): domain Eukaryota; kingdom Metazoa; phylum Chordata; class Actinopteri; order Syngnathiformes; family Syngnathidae; genus Doryrhamphus; species Doryrhamphus excisus. The sequence continues at coordinate 725,717 of NC_080479.1, read as the reverse complement.
CAGGTGAGTGGGGTCGCGTGGCTTCGACTTCGCCCCCCTCCTCCTTCCTCGTGCCGGCAGAGTCGAGCAAAAGACGGAGGAGGAGGAGCGCCTTACCTCACAATCACCCCACCGCGAGGAGCTTCACACCGGCAGCAGACCTCCATCTTCTGACGGTAAGACCACCGGCGTCCTCGCACTCACTCGCCCCCGGGGCGGAATCAACAACACCGCCGTCACGATTGTCTCTCGGGACGGACATAATGCGACATAAACGTCGAGATGTTTGTCGGATAAACGTTTTTTTTTTTGTTTTTTTTTATGAATCGCTGTTGGCTAACTTAGCATCCGAAGTCCTGACAGCACGCGCGTAGTAACGACATATTTTTTCAACGTGCGTGAAGATTTTTCATCATCTACTTTTTGCAAATATGTTCGATTGATCGTATCCTAATTTTCAAATAAGTTTCTCTGAACGTATTTTAGCATAACCGGAGCGTTCGTTGACAGCCGGCTGAAGCCCCGCAGCAGCAGGTCCGCGCCCCCCCCACCCAAACCCAACCCCCGCCGCTTCCGAGTAAAAATAGCCGGCGTTGTCAAGCCAGGCCCGGGTCAACGGTAATGCGACACATCGGGGGGGTCCGGTCCAGGAAAAGTGGACCCGAGAGGTTCTTGGTGGCTTTTGTTAATATGGGTCACTGGCGCGTTGAACATGACACCTGTTTTGTAACTTTGCCCACAACGTGAGCCCCCACCCACCCACATGTGTCATGATCATAAAATGGGTGGATTACATAGATATAGATTAAAAAAAAAGTTTTTACAGACAAAAAAAAATACACCCGGCTGCAAGATGATAAAATGTGGGTAATTTTTTTTCCCCACCTCAGTTTTGACGCAGCTGTCTGCGGCTGCACAGGTGCCGTCAGAACAATGCAACCTACATTTTTACTTTCTCTTTGCTCAACTTCACGGGTGCTATAGGATGCACGGGCGTCATGTCTCAAACACACACAGACACGCTGTTATGATGGAGGACGGCTCGGCAAAAAAAAAAAAACAAACAAAAAGCCGAAATCAGCATTTCAAACAAGAGACGTGCTTTGTAGGCTGGTGGAATGATTCCATAATGAGCTGTGAGCAGAACGAGTAAACATCATCCTCCTCCTCCTCAAGCAGCGGCAAAACACAAACAATCTCCACCGGAGCCCTTTATTCCGCTAAAGATGCTGGAAGGCGCACACACACACTGCTCTTCTTCTAACAGGCTTGTAAAGCGCTCGGCGCAGGTTGTTTGGCCGGACAATGGCCGCCTTAAGTAGCTTCTGGACCGCTTCCCAGCGGGGGCCGCATGTCCGTGTTGCGGCGCCAGGCAGCTTTTGGCGGCACAAGAAAGGCGTCCTGGCGAGTAAGCGCCTCCAAGGCAGCAGATGGATGATGATGTCGGCGAAGCTGGCGCTCCTCGCCGCCCCGCCGCCATCCGTCACGCTCTAATGATCGTGTCACACCTCCTCCCCGGGCAGCCCCCGGACACTTATGCGGCTCAAAAATGGGGCCGGAGTCCACACCTCCCCTCCCCATACCGCTGTAGCCTACATCCCATTCTTCTTCTTTTCGTCACCTTTCTTCACCTCCAAAAGCCCCCCCCTGAGGATCCTCGTCCTCTGCATGCATCTGCAGCGTCTTAGTCGCATCCTGCTTTACATATCATCCATGATGTTCTAGCACGCCCTCCATCCAGCCCACCTCTGTGAGGGTCACATGCAAAGATGGAACGTTCCACAATTTCATAGCGTCCAACACGGAGAACACCCAAAAAGCTAATTTTGACCTGCACAATGAGAGCCGAGAGCGCTAGCTATTGCGCTAAATCCCCGATCTGCCAACTGTGTGTCCAGTGTGAGATACGGGATGCCACCATAGACCTCACAGGCCTCGTACCACAGAACAAGAGTGGAGAGCTCTACAGCCGTTGAGCTAAAAGCCTGCGCCGCCGACTCTTGTGTCCAAGGAGTGGGGTTGACCAACATGCCAGCGACATACGCCCGGAGCGAGACCCACACCACCAGAGTGGACAACAACACTGAGCTAAAAGCCCTAGCTGCCAACTGGATGTCCAGCGGGACTCCTGAGGAGCGAGAAGGTCGTGAGGTTGACCAACTTGCTCTCCCACAGCTGCACCAGTTGGCATCCATTACACCACTTTAGCCCGGCGTTTTCCTCGCCGGGGAGGGGGGGGGTTCAATCGCAACGTTTTGGGACTCCTCGCATCCTCGCAGCTCATTATTGCGTCTGCAGGGGTAAACGTCCCCCGGAGCGCTGTGTTCCAGCGGAATGCGGCGGCCCTTTTGAATCGCCGTCTCCCTCCTCCTGCACGGAGCGTGCATCTTTGGGATCAGACAGCGGGGTCCGCTATTCCGGGAATATCTTGCACTGGCGTATCGGATGATGCTCCGCACAGCTGCCGCTTCTAAGAAAAGCTCTCGGACACGTTCAAACACACGAGCGCACACACACACACACACACGTACATATATGTGAATGCACAAAAGCCACATGCAAGTAGAGGCCTATAGAGACACACACACACACACACTTCCAGTAATAGGCTTTAAGTAGCAATTAGCTGTCAGGCCAGGAGGGCGTTTGGAAAGCTTGGATGGAGGACAACACACACACACACACACACTTAAGCTGTGCGACTTGATGTCATCCCCAGCAGCTATGCCTTTGTGTTGCAGCAGCTGTTGGGTAGGAGTGTGTGTGTGTGTGTGTGTATTTTTTCATGTACAATAACCAACCAATAACATTTTTTTATTTCAATCTCTTCAGGCATTTTTTTTTCCCTGCCCAGAGAACGCTAAAGCAAAGAGAGGAAGAGGAGCGAGGCGAAAGAGGATAATTGCGTTTCTGGCTGCCCCGTGGGAACATGGGATATATGACCTCATCATTCACCTGCGAGGCTCTCCACTGAACAACCCCACACAGGTACACACACACATACACACACACACATACACACACACACACCGATCAAACCAAGCTGAGGGTTCGTGTGCAGTGCAGACGTATGATGGACGCAGCGGTCGAGGGTGACGACGCCCACCAAGCGGGGCCTTGTGATGTCATCGGCCGCACCCCGCCTCCCCCCTTTGTGCCCTCCCTCTGCAGCACTCCGAAAGAGGACGAGGACAGGAAGCCGGAGCAGCAGGTACGCCACGGCTCCCTGTGTAGTGCATTAATAATGTACAACACACATCCACACACACACACACACACACACACACGTCACATTCATATTGTTGTCGCTCGCAGACCCTCGGCAAGCACGTGCAGCCAAAGAAAAAAGTCAAGGTAAGCTGAAATATTCCCGCCTCACATTCATCAGCCGCGGAACACGGACGCATCCGAGCCGCGTGATTTGTTGTTCAGGCCAAAGGCAAGCTGGTGCGCAGCATGGCCGTGTGCGAGGACTCGCAGGAAGACAACCAGGTAACGCCCCCTCGCAACCCCCCCCCCCCCCTTCGCCACCGCAGCTCATCACTCTCGCCCCTTCCCCCCCCGCAGACCACATCCGTCGTCTCGCCCGCCCGCAGCGAGGAAGACGCCACTTCCCGCCAGGAGGAAGAGGAGCAGGAAGCCGACGGAAAGAAAAAACTCTCCAAAGGTGCGCGTCGGGATGGAATGACTGGCATCAGCTGGACGTGTTAACACGTCACTCTCTCTCTCTCGCTCTCTCTCTCTCTCTCTCTCTCGCTCTCTCTCTTTGGCAGAGTCCAGCCTGGAGTACACCGACTCCACCGGCATCGACCTGCAGCGCTTCATCGTGGACACCCTGAACAGTAACCCCAGGGACCGCATGATGCTGCTCAAGCTGGAGCAGGACATGATGGACTTCATCACCAGCGATAGGTGCGGGTGTGCGTGTGAAGGAGAACACGTCCTTGTCTCCTCATGGAGCCACCAGCAGCTTGGATGAACATAATTATTCATGCTAAGTCCCATTAAAGATGGAATAGGCTAATTTATGGCTTTGCCGTCGGATCCTGTTTCACGTGAAGGTGGTGAGGATGAATCCCTTCTCACTCCTTTCCCTGCTCTCCTCCCTGCAGCCCCTTCAAAAAGTTCCCCCACATGTCGTCCTACCACCGCATGCTGGTCCACAGGGTGGCGGCCTACTTTGGCATGGAGCACAACGTGGACCAGACGGGCAAGTCTGTCATCATCAACCGGACCAGCAGCACTCGCATGTGAGCACCACCCCCCCCCCCCCCCCCCCGTGAAGCAAAACACCGTGTTTACCACACCGGCCCGCCACTGATAAAGTTGGACCGCCGCAAATACATTTGGCGCTACCTGTTGGCCCTCGCTCATAAATAAACGCATGCTTCTCAATACACCTCATACACACCTGCTCCGCCAGGGAATAAGAAGACGGAGCAGGAGAGATCAGCGTCGCCACTTTGTCACTAAATCTAGCCAGTATTCAGACCCCTCCAGTTTTCCCTCTAGAAAAGCGACTCACTGGGGACATGAAGGAGGGGGGGCAAATAGATTTCAGTCCTGTGGGAAACGCTTGCTTAGATTTGCTTACATTGGAATAATAAAAGTATTTGTTTCCTCAGACCAGAGCAGCGTTTCCTGGATCAGGTGCACGAGGACAAAGCCACAGAGATCCATCACTGGAAAAGCATCTTGAAGCGGGACAACAGCGCCGATGAGCAGGTCTGTGCTCTTCATTTGTAAGGCCGAGCTGCGTGGCTTCCTGGAACGCCCATCCATGGCTTTTGTCCTCCCCGGCAGACGCGACGCTACGCCTTACGCGAGAAGCAAAGCAAGTCTGTGGAGGAGAGGGAGGAGGAATACCAACGAGTGCGGGATAGAATCTTCAGCCAAGAGGTAAGAAATGATTGCTTTACACCGGAATGCCAATGCTAGCCGATTTTGGACACATGGCTCACTCCCCCCCCCACTTCCTGTAGCTCCATGTTATGATTTTGGATCAGCCTTTACAATAAAAGTGAGTTTTATTAGATAAAATTTAGCTCCAGGTCCGTCCACTTCTCTCTTCAATTGCAATTGTTTACTCACCACACACACACTATAAGGTTTAATCCCTGAATAATTATTCGAATGTATCGCTACTTACCATGCGATAATGATCACACACCTGTGGTGCGTTCAAGGACTGTAGATACAGTGCCAAATGTGCCAAACACTTAATAACATGATGAGTGAAGTACAGTTGACCTGTCACCTGTTCATATCATTACCAACCGAGGGTGAAGGAGGTGCGTTTCTGCCTGAAATCAATCAATCAATCAATCAATCAATCAATCAATCAATAACTGATCCAATAAACGACAATCATTCTCCTCCGCGTGTGGATCCACTGTACATCCATCAAGTGACGCCATGATGATTTTTATTGGATTTTTTTACACCCACGTTGGCTCCAAAGGAGATGCTTTAATGTTTCTTCTTCTTCTGTGGTGTTCTTCTTTCTTTGAACGCAGCCTCCGTGCACGCAGGAGGGCGGCCAAGCAGAAAGCAGGTAACCTCGCCCGCCGTGGCCCCGTGGCCCCGTGTCCCCTCTCACCCTTCAGCGGGACACCAATGAGTGTGTGTGTGTGTGTGCGTTCATGCAGGACTGCGGAGGAGTGCAACCCGTACGCCGAGACCCAGAGGAGAAGGCAGCTCTTCAGGTACGACGCTCACCATTGTCATTTGCAACACATTGAAGGCAGCGTCTCCAACTGGCAACGCGGGCCATGAACGCAACAATAATCACATTTTCAAATTCATTGAAAAGGATTTGACTTGAAATCAGCTAATAAAATGTTATATTTCTATGTATTTTATATATACTGTATAGCATAATGACAGAATATATTACATATTGTACAGTGTATACCATATACATATTATTATGTACTTACCTACATTCATTATTATTATTTTCAGTAGTAGTAGTATTAGTATAGTATTGTGTCTTTTTTCAGGCGTGTGATTGGCTCGAGTGAGTTCACCTTTGTCGTGGACTATTTCGTGTTTTGCTGACATGCACGTAACGCGTGGCGTTAGAGCGTACTTCGTAGAGCGTACTACGTGGCTTGTTGGCCGCCTCCCCTACGGAGGTCGCAGGGTAATTGTGGGCGTGCCCGTCTGGCAGGGGGAGCCATGACAGCTCGGGCTCCAGCTGGACGGGGAGCAGCAGGCAGAGCAGCACGGACACGGACTGTCGCTACGGCAACGAGCCCCCGCCGTGGAGCAGCACCGACTCGGATTCCTCCTACCAGTGGACCAGCCCCGCCCCCAAGCCTCACCAGGCCGCCAGTCACGGCTGGGACGGGCGAGGCGCAGCAGGTAACTCTTTGGCCGTCTGCTCGCCGCCATGCCGTGTTCTCGAACGCTCGAACGTGGAGTAGAAGTCAAGAAGGACTTGCGAGCACGTGATGGACGCCACCAGCAGCTAACTTCACACCTCAGATGCCGACTCTCACGCCTCCACTCGTCCTCGCGTCTTGTTCATGCTATGATGTGCTGTGATCGCCTCTCACCTCCCTCTCATCCTCCCTCAGGCTCCATCTCGCTCTTCAGAGTCTCCTCCGCCTGCCCCCACCCCTCCTCCCCCACCGCCATGGCCGAGCCCGCCGCAAACCCCGCCTACATCCTGGAGAACGGGATCCCGCCGGGAAGCATCCTTGTCAACCCTCACACTGGTACACGCACACACACACGCACACACACACACACACACACGGCGTGCAGCCATGACCTTGAAATGACCTCTCAGGGCAGCCTTTCCTGAACCCTGATGGAACCCCCGTGGTGTACAACCCACCTGCTGGCCAGCAGCCAATCAGGAGCCAGATGCAAGGCGCTCCGTCGCAGCAGCCGCCACCACAGGTAACACACACACACACACACACACACACACACACGCTCCTAATTAGCGTGACACACTTTATCTCCACGTGTGTCTCAGGTGTACTCGTCCGTCTCCTACACGGCCCCACAGATGCTAACCGTCGCTCCCTCGCAGCCATTCCCCGCCGTACGTGTCCACACTTCCTGTTTGGTTGCCGACTTCCTGTTTGCACGCTAACAGTTGGCCTCCGCAGGTGGATGAGCTGTCCTCACAGTTTGCACACGTGACCGTCAGCTGTCAGTCATCAGGGGAAGCCCCGCCCCTTTACCCAAGCGCACAGAGCTTCGTCTATGCAGCTCCTCCCCCTCCTCCTCCTCCTCCTCCCCCCGCCGCCGCCAACCCCCACAGCTACTGCCAGCCTTCACCGCAGGTACGCATCACCTTTTGGAGACAGTGGAGGTCTGGTACTCTCTGCAGTTGACAGGCCAATGACCGCTTGGGTTGTGTTCCAGGTGCCTGCCTTCTACTACGGCCAGTATCCTACCTCGCCTCAGAACCCCGTCAAAGCCGCCTCCCCCAGCTGCAACCCCGCAGGTAACCACACCCCTCCCACGCACACACACGCGCAGACCCGGGGCGGACCACGGCAGCAGGGGAGGGGGCCGTTACACTGTCAGAGATGAAGTCTTGAGGGTCTCACAGTGAACCGGTCTCTTTTCCTGCTGCTTCTCCTCCATCACCGCCGTCACGCCGCAGCGTTCCTTCCTGAAGGTTCCTCTGGTCACCATCTCTTCTGTGTGGCAGGTTACGCCCCCGTGGTGGGGGTGCAGCAGCCGGTGCTGGGGGGCTACACGCCAATGGCCCCCCACCACTGTAGCATGGTTCAGGTAATCCATAACAAAGCCAAAAAGGTCCACGCAACCTGAAGCAAGTCTTTTTTTCACCTTCTTCCCCTCTCCGCAGGGGGGCGTGTCCATCCCCTATCCACAAAGTAAAGTTGGGGAGGCGGCCTACTGCTGCATGGTGCCCCCGCCGCCCCCACACTGTGCCCACCCTGCCAGCAGTCTCAGCGGGCCCGCCTGGACCGCATAGCACTTGATGTGGATGAAGTCATCACACAGCACTGATTTAGCGTCTACACCCCCCCTTCCCCCCCACCCCCACCCCCACCCCCACCCCACGTGTCTTTCTCCCCTCTGTGCCCACATGTTCGCACAAACCACGCCCACTTTATAACGCACTGTACCAAAGCTTCCAAGTCCATATATTCATATATTTATCAAAGCTGCTGTATTGAATGCATAGTTTCTACACACAAATGGAGTTTTATATTGATATGAAATGATATATATACATATAGTATATACATATATATATATATTGTGATTGACAGCAAATGCACTGTGTGAATATCCAATAAACAGACATGGCGGCCTCGACGAGGTCACGTTTGCCTGTCAACGCCGTTCGGCTCTTTGCACTCGACTCCACAAAAAGATTCATTCCTATTTCTAGAAAGAGACCCGCAGCTGGGATGTCCGACTCATCAGAGACCCCTACTGGCCAAAGGCTGCATCTGCAACCACTTGTTCTCCCCATCATCAGGAGCGCATTATAATCACAATAATAATATTCACCGATACATCGATGCGAATGCATGGGCTCATTCACTGAGTATGTATGCAATTGACGGGAGAAATCTAGATTCGTCGCGATGCGTTTGTGGGTTTCGGTAAAATCCGATGCAAGCGCCGTTTTATTAATGTTCAACTTCACCCCACATGCTGTTCCCCAGGTGCCATGAATGCACCATCGTTATTTGGCGTTTTGTATTGAATACGGACGGAAGCCGTGAGGCACATACAACCACGAGTAAAACAGCATGGACGTTCGTAGCAAGCAGCAGCGAGGAACTTTCTAGATTTAACCCCCCCCCCCCTTGAAAAGGGGGCACCCCAACACGGACAAGTCTACCGCACCCCCCCCACCCCGTCTAGTTCCTCGTCGGACACCGGAAGAACCAAGCAAATCAGGTCAGTGGATCTTCAGCTGCTTTCCAAATTGTCCAGGAGCTATTTGTCCGTCCCCAACAACTGCCCCCCCCCCCCCCAAGAGAGCAGTTGGCTTCTTCCTGAACTGTGAAACAATTTAAAAAGGGTATAAGTTTTCCACTTTCTGCTCCCCACAACTGTATTAGCCTAACTGCTAGCTCATTCATATTAGCAGTATGTTTAGCCGACAGGAATATAAACAAACATTGATTCCACTGTTGAAAGTGTCACTTTAACTTTGTTGTTGCTGTACTGTATTTTTTACAGCAGTAATTATTGAACCACTGCTACTGTAATTGCATAGTCGATGGGAAAAAGTTGTTTTTGAAAAGTTGTTGCTGTTTTAAGATGGCACAAAGTCAACTATAATTTCGTGATTAAAAAAAACAATCAGAATTAATCATTAATGATATTACTCCTTCATAAATAAATGTAAAAAGAATGGAAAAATATGTGAACGAATTGGCATTGACCTTTGTGTTGGAGTATCGTTTCATGAGGTTAAGGCTAAAGGCCGAGCTTGTGGCTTGCAGTTCTACACCCAAACGCTAGTGGGCAGTGAGGAACCACAATTAATGGCGTTGGTAAGGTTAGAAAGACTCTCATTAGATTAGCCCAAACTGGAAAAGCTCTACTTTTATTGCCATTACCCTCAACACTGGCTATCATATTGCAATAAATTCGAATGTATGAATATGTACTTCCTGACTCCATTTGTCATGAGAATGTACTCCTGGAATGTTTAAAGGAGAAACGTGAAAGTCCACAGATGACTTCAGTGCCCTTTCTCCTTGACACCTGTAATCACCTCCACTCCAACGTGTGTGTGTGTGTGTGTGTGTGTGTGTGTGTGGGAGATAATTCATTTTTGAAGTGGAGCTGATTCGCATTTGGTAACATCAAAGCCAATGAAACGTATCCATCATCCTTGCCCAACTTGGAAATTAAATTTGGATTTCATAACTGTGCCGCCGGATGAATAATTGAAGCTGCGCGGCGGCTTTCATAAAGCCCGCTCCTATTTTTGTCCTGTTTGACTTCCTCACACACACACACACACACACACACAGAGTGAGAGTCATGTACATGAGCAGAGCTGCAGGTTGATGATCTTTAATATTAATAATAATAAAAGGCACATGTACAGCCATAGTGAGATGAGCGAGTCCACCGGCAGAGACGGAAGCTTTTTGTCTTTTTTTTTTTTTTTTTTTTTGAAAACACCCAAAAAATACAGCAGAGGTCAGGAGGAGAGACATCTTCTATCTGCTTTACAGTAGAATCTATTCTTGTAACATCTTCTCCTTCAAGTAAGTCCAACATCCTTTAGGTATAGGCCCCCCCTACACCCCTCCTTTCTCTCTCTCTCTCTCTCTCTCTCTCTCTCTCTCATACACACACACACACACACACACATATCCAAGTCTCCTTGTTCCACAAACTTTGGAGGACATAAAGTGTGTGAAGAACAAGTAAAGGTGGAACTTTCCTTCCGGGCTTTGGTGCTTTGATAAAAACATTTGAGCCAGGAAAAATAAAAAAATGTACTCAATCATTTCATACAAACATGGCAACATGCTACTATTTTCCATCTTCCGTCCATCCATCTTCTACCGCTTCTCCCAGTTCATGACAATTTCACTTTGGTGGGGGGGAAAAAAGGGGAGGGGGGGGGGTAAAATGGTTAGAAATAAAAGCATGTGTGCAGGGTTAAAATCAACTAAAAATTAGCTTAATATTTTCTTCATTAGAAAAGTGTTCAAATTATGATTAAATAAAATGGAGGGGGGCGGGGCAAACAAAGGGGGGCGGAGACTACACACATTCACAGCATCCAATCAGACGTCACAGCTGAGCAGAGTTAAACGCTTATTTCACATTTGGGTAGCACTCTGGTGTGTGTGTGTGTGTGTGTGTGTGTGTGTGTGTGTGTGCTACTTTTGGCTGTGTGTGTGTGTTTGTTTCAGGAAGGTGTCAGACATCAAACATCATGACCCCCCCCCCCCCCCCCCCCCAAATGATGTCAATGCCCACCCGCTTGTCTCCATAGCAACTCACAAGGTGGGGGGTCTCACTCACGGAGGTAAGTGGAGTTAGTCGTGTGTGTGTGTGTGTGTGTGTGTTAAGAGGTATCAGTGGTTCTTTCATCTTCAATCTTTCCTTCCATCACACCTCCTCCTCCCCCTCCTCCTCCTCCTCCTCGTCTCCTTGGCTCTTATTCTGAAGGGTTTCCTTGTTATTTTTGGACTTGGAAGATGAAGAGGCGCAGGTTGATGTTTTTGGCGGCCAGCAGTTTGTTGCACTCCACCGAGTCGGAGATGGGCAGCGGCACGTAGTCCGTCTCGTTGGCGTCGTTGGTGAACGCGTAGTGGTGGATGACGGGCTTGATGCGCACGTCGTCGTACGGGCCCTTCAGCAGCAGGAAGGAGCACTCCAGGGCCGAGTTCACCTGGCAACACACACACGTGTGTACATGAAGGCCACACGTGTACATGAAGTTCCTTATGATCACCACTCATGAAACCTAGTATGGCGTATTTGTGCCGTGCATTAAAAAGCATCACTTTTAAAAGATAACAATATTCATTCAAGTACCACCACTCTGCTCCAGCAGGAGGCAGTATTGTGCATTTACTGCAACACAGTCGCTGTAGCGCCCTCTGCTGGATCTGTCTGGTCAGTACAGTATAGGGTATTTACCGTACATACAGTATAGGCTATATTTCATTTGAACATGCATCAGATTACAATTGAATGCATCCCATAATAAGTTCCCAGTTCCACATGTCCAAAAGGAGTAGGAAGAAGCAAAGCTTATTAAATCCTACCCTTCCATGTGGTACTTTTACACTCAGTAACTGTCACATTTGTTCACTTCCTGCTTTCCTAATATGTTTTAAGTTTTTTTTTTTTAATCATTTATATATATTTTATTTTTTAATTTATTATTTTTTTTTAATTTTCTAAATTTTTTAAAAATTCTTTTAAATTTTTTTTAATGTTTTTAATTTTTTTTTAATATAGGATATATATATAGATATATATATATATATAGGGTATATACTGTATGTACAGTATAGTATATTCATAAGTTGAGTTTTCATTTCTATTGAGTAATAGTGTACAAAAGGGGTGGAGCTAAACACGCATTGCCACGTGCTGATTGGTGTAGAGAGAACGGTCACAAAGATGGAAAAAAAAGGTGTTGTTGGGCAACGTGTCCTTCCTCCAAACGTCTGCCCACTGATGCTTGGCTAACCGTGTTAGAATCCCACCGCCCGACTTCCGACTTTGCCGCCACGTTAGCCCCCCCCCCCCCTCGGAAGGGCGATGGGTGTGCGCTCACCTTGCTCTTGAGGATGAGCTGGAAGGAGAGCGTGCGCTTGCAGGACAGGTTGGGGTTACGCTCCGAGTCGTTGACGCGGGCCTTCAGGACCCACGTCTGGTTGAGCACGGTGAAGCGCGGCGTCTCGTAGTACAGCCGCGTGATGAAGTCATCCGTGCGGTACGGCCTGAACTGCACCTCTGCCGGGGTAAGGGGGGGGGGTGGGGGGCAAGGGTTGAGTCACTTCCTTAAGACACGGAAGCTACGCTAGCGGGGTTAGCGTTAGCATTACCTGTGAAGCCGATCTTCTCGTAGCAGAGCAGGCTGAAGATGCTGTTGTAGAGCTGCATGTCACGCCGATGGCTCTGGTCCATCTCGCCCAGGATGCCCATCAGCTCCGTGCCCGTCTTGGTGGGATGCGAGCACTCGCCCTCGTGGGCCGGCAGCTCGTGGAAGGGACCCTGCCACGGACACCCGATCCTCTTGTACTTGCACTGCGTCACCCTGGAGACACACATTAGCATAATTAGCATTAGCATATAAACACAATTACACTTGGTGTGTGTGTGTGTGTGTGTTACTGGAACAAAGGCGGTGCTAACAACCAACACACCACCAATAACAACACATACAGGCTCTTTGACTAGAATTCTTGCAGCAGGTCCTTAAACACAGCAAAGCACTGCTGTCATCTTTGCAGGATCTTTGGCGAGTTCTCCTCTAGTGTGAACCATCTTCACATCCTATAAACAACTGTGCTCCAGAAAATCTTTCATTTGTCTTTTTGCAGCTAATTTTTGCCCCAAACAGCAGAGCACTGATATAGAGGATCTTTGACTAGCGTTTTTTTTGTACCAGGTCCATAAAAACAGAGGATCTTTGCCTAGTATTGTTCCTCATCTAAGGAATCTTGGACTAGTATTGGGTTCCCAATACAGTTCTGCTGCTATATAGAGGATCTTTGATGCCGCTTTGGCAGATCTTGGACTTTCTAAAAAAAAAAAATCCTAAAAACTTTGGCACACTCGTTACATAAAGGATCTTTGACTCGCATTCCAGCCATGTAAAGGATTTTTGCCTTTTTGCAGGAGCACTGATATAGAGGATCTTTGACTAGCGTTTTTTTCGTACAAGGTCCTGTCAAGAGTTCCTGTCATATAGAGGATCTTTGCCTAGTATTGTTACTCATCTAAGGAATCTTGGGACTATTATTGGGTTCCCAGTACAGTTCTGCTGCTATATAGAGGATCTTTGATGCCCCTTTGGCAGTAGGTCCTCAAAAACAGCAAAACCCTCCTGTCATATAGTGGATCTTGGACTTTCTAAAAAAAAAAATCCTAAAAACTTTGGCACACTCGTTATGTAAAGGATCTTTGACTCACAATCCAGCCATGTAAAGGATTTTTTTGCAGGAGCACTGATATAGAGGATCTTTGACTAGCGTTTTTTTTTTTTTTGGACATTGGTCCATAAAAACAACAGAGAGCTCCTGTCATATAGAGGATCTTTGCCTAGCATTGTTTCTCATCTAAGGAATCCTGGACTAGTATTGGTTTCCCAGCACAGTTCTGCTGCTATATAGAGGATCTTTGATGCCGCTTTGGCAGTAGGTCCTCAAAGGCATCAAAGATCTTGGACTTAAAAGAAAAATCCTAAAAACTTTGGCACACTCGTTACGTAAAGGATCTTTGACTCGCATTCCTGCCATGTAAAGGATTTTTGGTCTCAAAAACAGCGGCGTACTCCTGTCATGTAGAAGATCTTTGACTAGCAGTAGCTCCTTCAAAACAGCAGAGCATCCTGTCACATAGATTATCTTTGACCTGCGTTGTTCCTGTTATCTAAAGCGTCTTTGACGAGCGTTTTCGCAGTGGTTCATTAAAAACAGCACAGCCCTCCTGTTTATATAGAGGATCTTTGACTCGTTTTCCTGTCATTCAGAGGATCTTTGCCTAGCATTGTTCCTCAGCTAAGGAATCTTGGACTAGTATTGGGTTCCCAGTACAGTTCTGCTGCTATATAGAGGATCTTTGATGCCCCTTTGGCAGTAGGTCCTCAAAAACAGCAAAACCCTCCTGTCATATAGTGGATCTTGGACTTTCTAAAAAAAAAAAAAAAAAATCCTAAAAACTTTGGCACACTCATTACGTAAAGGATCTTTGACTCGCATTCCAGCCATGTAACGGATTTTTGCCTTTTTGCAGGAGCACTGATATAGAGGATCTTTGACTAGCGTTTTTTTCGTACAAGGTCCATAAAAACAACAGAGAGCTCCTGTCATATAGAGGATCTTTGCCTAGTATTGTTCCTCATCTAAGGAATCTTGGATTAGTATTGGTTTCCCAGCACAGTTGTGCTGCTATATAGAGGATCTTTGATGCCGCTTTGGCAGTCGGTCCTCAAAAGCATCAAAGATCTTGGACTTAAAAGAAAAATCCTAAAAACTTTGGCACACTCGTTACGTAAAGGATCTTTGACTCGCATTCCTGTCATGTAAAGGATTTTTGGTCTCAAAAACAGTGGTGTACTCCTGTCATGTAGAAGATCTTTGACTAGCAGTAGCTCTGAGCATCCTGTCACATAGATTATCTTCGACTCGTGTTGTTCCTGTTATCTAAAGCGTCTTTGACGAGCGTTTTCGCAGTGGTTCATTAAAAACAGCAGAGCCCTCCTGTTTATATAGAGGATCTTTGACTCGTTTTCCTGTCATTCAGAGGATCTTTGACTTGTGGCTGTGCGGCAAATTCCTACAAACAGTGCACTTGTTAAATAGATGATCTTTGACAAGCATAAACATATTGCATGTGTTTTATTAGTTAATGAGTTAATTAAGGGGTCAGATGAAGAAGATTCTGTTGGAAGATTGTTTTTGGTTGAAGCTCCATGTTGTTATGGTGTGTTTATATACTACGTAGTGTGTCGTGTTTATACCGTATAGGTGTGTGTCTGACCTGTCCTGGCACTCTTCTTTCTGGTGTCTCTCCAGGCTGGATCGAGGGAATTGTTTAAGGCAGAAGGTGCACTCTGTGGGCAGCTCGCTCACCGCCTTCTCCACGGCCAGGTTCCTGCAGCAAAGGTTCTTGCTGATCTCGCACCTGATGGGGCAAAAGCACGCTTTCGTCAGTACCGGGGTGCCAGCGGGTACCCCCGGGTGTTGCCTACCTGCAGTTTGGACACGTGGCCTGCTCCTCCTTCAGCCGAGAGTCAGCCAGCAGGTGGATGAAGCAGCCGGCGCACATCAGGTGCCCGTTGGTACACTAAGAAAAAACAGTATATTTTTAAATTTTCTTTTAATTTATGAATTCTTTATTCATATATATATATATTTTAAAATTCAATCATGTCTACAATGAAATAATTTGTATGACTTGTATAGCTAATTGTTATGATTTATGATGATCTTATGATTTAATGTTGTCTGTATGTCAATCAAATATAATTATTTTTGTTTGAAAATGAAACATACAAATCATCATTGAGAAATCAGAATCAAATCTGGTTTGACACAAATTTAGGCTGTGATGTGTACAGTTTTTATAATAGAATTATTATAAATGACAATATTTTAATTGTAAGGTTAAAAAGTGTGGCTATTGTATTATTGGTCATGCTTGTGCTTGAACACGTGGTTATTAATGAACGTGTGCAGGCAGGGTGTCTATGTGATGATGACATCATCACTCATGACATCAAAATGAGGATTTTTGGGTTCATTTGGGTGTCAAAGTTGCCCTCAGAGAGAGAGACTATGAACAAATATGACTAGGACTACAATCTATTTGTGGCTATGAATTGTGGGTGGGGCCGGATCATGTGATCTAATTTGCATAATTGGCCATGATGCATGTGCATGGTGTGGGAGACGGATTGGTACAAGCTAGTCACGGGCCGTTCCATTAGGCCAGGTCAACTGGGCCAACTGGTAGTGGTATTGGGTATAAGGGAAGTCCAGTTAAGATGGCCGCACAGGAGCATCTGGGTGTGGCTTCACTCCGAGGCCTGCTGCTCATCACTACAAATACATGCAGCAACAGGTTGGTACCTGATTGTTTTGGGGGTTTTTTTGAGGGGGGGCACATTGCGGGCGAGGGGCCTTCAGTGTAGAATGTAACAGGTGTGTTTTGGGGGGGGAACGGAGGGGGAGCGGGCATGTTTGTGGTACATTTACCTGGTACACTGACGCCTTGGGCAAGTCTAGGCACACGGTGCAGCACAGCACAGAGTACAGTCTCTCCTCCAGCTTGCCGGACTCCCCCTCGGGGACTTTGGACCTCTTCTTGGGCGGCTCTTCCGAGTCGGCGTCGGGCCCGTCCGCCTGTCGCCGCGTCCCAACCTCCTCCTGCATGGCCTCGGCCGCCGCCTCCGCCGCCGCCCCCCCGGCACCGATGCCGATACCCAGGCCGGCCGAGGAGGAGCCGGGCGCGGGTGCGACGCCCACGTCCCCGTCGTCCATGGCGGACATGGCGGCGGTGGTCTAGAACTTTCCGGGATATTTTGTCACGTTAGCTTGGGTGCTAGGTCGCTAGCCGCCAGGCTAACTGTCAGCTGACAGCTATTTAGCTAACACTTGCGCAAACGCTAACAGGGATGCTAGCTCCCCTGTTTATTATTATTATTATTATTACTACTATTATTATTATTACGATTAAAGATGGACGCAATTACTTTAGTGAACGCGATGTTAGATAAGCAAGTAGCGACAGTTTATGCCGGAAAAACAAGCAGTTTTGTGGACTTACAGAGCTTAGCAGGTTAGCTAGCTAGCTAGCTGACAAACAAGAGAGCTCCAGTGGGAACAAAAACAACTCTCAGCTGTCTCGGCTTCTCGACGCCGTTAGTCGCCGTGACAGCGCTCGGTACCAGGTGCGCACCGGCGGCCCGGTTCTCCTCGGCTCGGCTGTCCGTCTCCCGTATTTGCTCAGGTAGCCGGTTGTCCGGAGATGTTGGCGGCGGTTTGTGTTGGAACTCGTCTCTGTGGCTACACTTCCACCATCTTTGTTTTTCTCCCCCCCGAGCTCGACCTGCTCGATTCTTTTTTTTTTTTTTTTTTTACTCCACAACTCTCGGCCTTTACGGCTAAAAAAATGTTCTTTTCACAAACTATATCAAAGTATACAAATGTATAAGAGCCGTATTGCTTCCGCCGGGATGGACATTTACAGCTGAGAGCTGACAGCGGAATGTTTTGTTGTGCCAGATGACTTGGGGTATTTAAAGAGTTGTCCAGGGCGCATGCGCACTGCCTACCTACGAGGCAGAGCGCTTGAAAGGTGACCAAAATGTGTCAGGTGACCGATTTTAAAGCCGTACATCAAAGGACGCCGCCCCTTGGTTTTTTTGCACGTCGTTGGGCTGCGTGGACGCACGACGGACCTTTTTAATGACAACATGTCTGTGGTGAGTACAAACACTCTGAACATATGTCATTTGTGCATTGGGGGTGCAGTTTTTTGGGGGGGGGGGCATGATTCAAGTACTACTTGAAGGTGAGTGAACAAAAGAATGCTGCATTATAAATATTAGCAGTTAGCAGGGGAATGTGGAAGGGGGGGGGCGGGACAGGAAAAGATCTCAGCTGTCTGGAACAAGGAGGGACAGGAACCACACACACTGGACTCTTCCTTACTTGGACTGACCAGGAAGTTGTGTTGTGGCACCAGGGGTGCCAAATGTGGCCCGCAGGACACTAGTTTGAGGCTCCCCGCCTTGATATGAAAGTTTAATGTTAGTTTGATACGGATGCTGTATGGTATCATGAACCCAGAAAAAATTATTACGTTTGATTAGTGTTCATGTTAAAGGTTAAATAACTGTTAGTAGTTATCCTCCCTATCCGTGTGGAAGTGGTAATTTTTTGGCTATTTAAGTTTAAAGGAAATAACTTGGAGGCTACCGTTTAGGTCGCTAGCTCTCTAGTTTTGCGAGTTAGCATGTGTCTCAAGACCCTGCGGTTGCGCAATATGTTGTAAATAAAAAGAGTATAAATGTGACTATAGTCGTGTTTTGTCATGTCTACAGGGCTCTAATAATGCTTTGGTAATTTTAATCTGAAAAAAATAATTTGTCTACCCACCAACTATATGTGGTTTCTTAAGTTTTTATTATTTGGCGTTTTATTATTATTATTATATTTATTTATTACTGATTGATTGATTTTCTTTATTCTTGATTTGTTTATTTGTGGAATGTTTTATCAAAGCTTTTCTTGTAGAAAATCGGAACCAAAGCAAAGTTTATTCATTTTTCTGTTTTTAATAAATGCGTTTTTTTTTGTTTTTTTTGTAAAACCTGATGCGGCCCAGCCTCGCCCAGACCCTAGCTCCAGTGGCCCCCAGGTAAATTGACTTTGAGACCCCTGGTCTATGTCCTCTCGGGGGCTGGGTATCAAACTCTTTTCACTCCACTGTATATTTTTTCATTTGACATGCAGAGCGGAAGAGTAAGGTGTGGAGCCACTGTCATGGGGGACCGGCTCTCTGGAGATGGGGACTCGTCCTGGCTGTGTGGGGCAGGACACGCTGGGCGGTAGGACCCCTGTCACCTTTCATACATTCTCAGTGACAATCCCACAAATACACATACTCTTTTATTGTTAAAAAAAAACACAGAAGGAGTAGGATTAAATAAGCTCGACTCGGCCTAAATACTATACAGTACTACTATACAGTATCTACAGTGTGTGTGTAGGGATGACATGCATGCAGTATTTGATTGAGTATCAATGGTAACAAGAACGTGAAAGTTCCAGAAGATGAATGTGGACCAAACCCTGCATTACCTGTCGTTGGGCTGATTGTTTTTTTTGATTGGCGGGTGGTCGCTGCAGTGGGCGTGGACAGCACCGTCCTGAGAAGCCTGCCTCCCAGGTGACTGGGTCTCTGTTGGGTGCCGTGTCAGATAGTCCCGTGGACTCTTGTGGGCTGCTTTGGTGTGTCGGCTCCATTCTTCTTCTGGACAATCTGGGCTCCTGTCATCTTTGCAGCGTAGCGCCCTCTGCTGGCAACACGACGCCATGGCCCTCAGCCAAGGGTGCTGCAGGCTCTGCTCAGCGGTCATCCTGGCTGCGGGGTCAGACTGGAGAAGTCCGGAGACGAGATCTTTGGCTTCTGCGGCGTGTGTGAGAAGAATTAAAACGCTGTCAGTTTGTGTCACCTGACGTGTGCTCTCACCTGGTGAAACGGTGTCCCAATACGGGGACAGGAAGTGGAGCTGCGCTTGTTTGATGATCTGAAACAGCTCCTCTTGGTCCCGATCTCGACTTCGAAACGGGGCGAAGCCGCACAAGAGAATGTAGAGGATGACGCCGAGAGCCCACATGTCCACCTCGACACCGTAACCTGTCAGGGGGGGCGGGGGTGGGGGGGGTCAGGGTGTCATCATCCCATTCAGTTCTTTCTCGGGCTGTTCTGTTAGGGCTAACCTGTCTCCGAGAGAATCTCTGGTGCGACGTAAGTCGGCGTCCCACATATGGTGAAGACGGGCTCGGTCACGATCATGGCGAGACCAAAGTCTGCCAGCTTGAGTCTGGTGATGCCGGCGGCGGCGTGGACAACCTGTAAGGGAGACGGTCCGGTTAGCTTGTTAGCTTGTTGTTGAAAGGCAACACTGGGGTGGAAAGCTGGCGGTGAGTACAAACAATCAGACATCGAAAACTAGTTCCGCCCGACTGTTAGATGACTCCTAGGGTGCTTTTTTGCTGCTGCGCTGTAATAAGACCCGCTTACTTGTAGGCATACAGGGACTGCAGATAATCCCGGATGTCTGTATTAGGTATTGTTGTTAGAATCTATAATTTGGTTCTTTAAGATTCCCTTATCCTCTATTCAAAACCCACTTAGAGTCCTCAGGGGCGAGACTTGCAGCACGACAACGGATGTTAGACTTCGAAAAACTCCTGGCTAAAAAGGAAGCTTTAGTGACTCACCAGCAGGTTCTCTGGTTTGAGGTCCCGGTGCACGACGCTCCTACGGTGGATGTACTTGAGCGCCTCGCTCACGTCCGACACCATCAGTCCGGCCTCGGCCTCAGGGAAGCTCCCTCGCTGGCTGATGGTCTCAAAGAGGTCACCGCCGCCGGCCAGCTCCATGACCAGGTAGGTGCGGGCCGGCGTGTGATGGTGGGCCAGCAGCCGCACGATGCGGGGGTGGCGCAGGCTGCCCAGCAGGCACAGTTCGTTCTGGAGCATGTGCTCTCGGCCCACCAGCCGCGAGCGCTCCACGATCTTCACGGCCAAAGTCTGCCCGTCGATGCGGCGGCGGCACTCGTGCACCACGGCGAAGTTGCCGTCCCCGACCTGGCGACCGATGTCGTACAGGCGCTCGATGTCCGCCTGGGAGACCTCGCTGCCCTCTGAGGGAGGACCCGAGGCTTTTTCTAGTCCTGGAGGTGGAGGACTCCACCTCACTTCCTGTGTCTGTGGTGAACGTCCTCTTTGCTTCCTGGACACTGGAGGAAGAGGGACCCTTCCCGAAAGCGGGTCCACCCATTCCGGACTGGGACGTTCGGGTCTTCTTGATAAGCATCCCTCACACAGAGAAGTGAAGTGTTTGTCTCCGTTCTCGCGCTCCAGTTCCTGCTTGAATCGACCAATGAGAGGTGGCGGTGCCTCGCAGAACCCGCCCCTCACACGTAGCCTCTGTAGATGGTTGGGCAGGTGAGCGGCTTTCCTGGAAGCAGCCATCTTTACCTTGTCCGTGTCTCCATTCCCAAACGGAGCCGCGTCTCTTGCATCTGGACCACGGTTCTTGTTCCGGTTCATCCCCTCGCTGTACCCGCTGTCCGCTTTAACGGCTTTATCCAACGCCGGTCGGAGTTTCTTCTCCCAGACCAGCAGCGCCTCGGCTTGGTAACGGGAATTCTCAGGGAACAGCTCCTCCAGCGCCTCCTGCAGGCTGCTCAGCTCCGGTCGAGCTTTGCCCAGCGCCAGGAAGGCCGCATCGCCACGGAAGAAGTCGCTAATGCTCTTCACCTGAAGCCAATGGATGCTTTGTTAGCATTAGCGTTAGCATTAGCATCAGCAGCTTCATCGGCCGCAAAAGTGACCTGACCTCCCAGGCGAAGGTGGTGAAGAGTCGTGTCACTCGAGATCTGTGCCAGCGAGGGAAGCCCAGCGCCTCGGAGATGTCCAATAGCAGCTGCTCGAAAGAGACCACGCCCCTCCGGTTCAAAAGCACGCTGACCTGGGCAGAAATCACACTTTGTGGTTTTCGATTTACTTCCTGTCTGGTTGTTGTCCTTCCGTGTAATAGATTAAGCTAGCATGGGCAAACACAGCTCATTAGCATTAAAGCTACAGACACACAAAACAGCCAAGTCAAACAAACAGTCAAGACGAAAAGGCTTCCAATACACGACTAAGACTTGGTGATTGGATTCTTGGGGCCTATTCGGTCACAAACTCACCTTCCGCAATGCGCTCTGACCGGGCCGTATGATGGTGACCAGGTGGGGACGCTCGGCGCTCTCCTCCGCGTGGCGGCCATGGAAGACAGGCAGGTGAGGGAGCGGACGGGGAGGACACTCGGCCCTCCAAATCTGCCCCATGCGGCGGGGGTGTCCGGGCCAGGGCGGTGCGGGCGCCACGCCGGCACGCTTGTAGGCGGTGCCGGGTGCAGCTGAAGCAACAACAAATATATAACACATTCGTAACGCTAGCTCAGATTTGGAAAGGTTTCCATCGCACGGAGTGCAAGTGTCATTTGAGAGTCTTGACGGATGAATTATTTAGGTTTCCTTAGGCCTTGCAACTCACTCACACACGTCAATAAAAGCTTCTTGACCTGGATAAGGCTCAGTGGAGACTGCATGATTAATGAGGCACATGTTTCACTTTCTGGAACTCGGACAAAAGACTTCTGTCCATCCAAATGCTTATTCTGGATGCAGAACCCCCAATAAACAAAAACACTACAGACACATTTGTACTTGTTTAATAGTCTTGTCCATGTATGAGCTAACAAGTGTAAGCAATTGTTATTAATATTCAGCTGTAATTGTTTAGTTGTGCTATTCATCTTTTAAGTGTTTTCATCTTCTTTTTCCAGAAGTGAATCAGATGTCGGACTCACCTGTTGCTTTCCATTTCCTCGCCACTTCGCATCCCAACCGAGCCTTCTGAGGGGGAGCCATCTTTGTTCACAACGCCAATACCGGAACAAGTGAGACTTTTTGTTTTATTGCGTTTTTAAAAAAAAAAAGTTTCATGTGGGAACAAGTGGCTGCTTTCTAGCTCAACGTGTCCTTGAATAACATCACACACACACACACACACACACACACTAGCCGGCGTATGATGGTTGCCATAGTTATTTATCAAGTTAAAATGGCGGCTGTTGAAGTGTTGTTCAATTATTTTCAAAGTAAAGTAACAGAGAAGAGTTTCGCTTTCAGGTCGCAATAATGACGTTTCGTACCAATCGATTTGGTTTGTGTGTTCAACGAGGATGTAGTTTCGACTTTTGTGGTTTTATACATCGCCTTTACGAAGCGATTATTTTACGCGAACTTTTATTTTGAACCCACCACCGGAAGTGTAGCTTGGCCCCTAACACCAGTGTATCATTTTCAACTGCTCAGAATGAAACACCTTTATTAAAGTCCTTTATTAAGCTCGCCCCCATGGTTCTGTCTCCTGGGAAACTGCTAATATTGGATTAGCAAGACAGAAGCCGACCTCCCGGATCTATATCCTGTTCTTTATTACCATTCAGACCTAACTTAATCTCTCATTTTGAGCTTTTGAGTCTGTTTATGTATTGTGAATGATCCTATGTATGGCTATTGTTTCGAATGTATTTGAATAATTAAATTTTTGCAGCCGAAATATCAAACTCGTACACATTTTAACACCGAGTTTAGACAGTTGCAGAGCTTCTGTTTGTCCAGCAGAGGGGGGAAGTGTACCAAAGAACTGTTTCAGCGGTCTTTTTTTCTCGCTCAAAAGACTTTATGGACGAATAAGTAAGCGTTTTATCGCAAATTGCAATTGTGACAAAGTATCCAAATGCGGATATGACTTGAATATTGATATTACAGCTTTGTTGGCTATTAAATAAACGCAGAATCCCAGTAAACCGCTTAGCTTCCGCTTTGGCTACTTATTCGTGCTCACGTGACGCACATGACGTAGGACCTGAGTGCTCTGTGACACACTATCGCCCCCTTTGGCAGAAGACGGTATTTTAATAAAGGGTAAATTGACGCTTTGTGATTTGAAACTAGTTATTAGTACATTTACGTTTGTCTTGGAAAATAGAAACTGTACAGTTATTCAAGGGGAAAATACAACTTTATGAATATATTGTCATTTATTTTTTACACGTTCAATCTGTGAGGGTGTCACGTAGGAGTCACCACGCAGGAAGGACACTAAATAAATGAATGAACGACTGAATGGATGCATGACTTTAAGACAAAGGAACCATTTTAACACCAGCCGATGTGCTCCTAATGTGAACAGACGCACGTGAAAAGAGCTGGAAGCTACATCAGCATTCCTCACCTTTACGACTATGAACACTTGGCCGCTCTGCGCCAACATTTAATGGACGCAGTTTCTTTGCGTTTTGTGTTTTTTTTTTTTTTTTCAAATAAAAGCTAAACGAATACGAAGCTATGACCGATAAAAGTCCCCTGGCTTATATCCCATGATTGCATAACACATGTACACGTTTGACACGGCTACAAGTGACGTTCTCGCGGCCTCCGTTTGAAGGTGTTGACCTTTCACCTCGCTGCCTCCCCCCCCCTCCCGCGTGTGTTCTCGCAGCTGTTTATGTCCAACACATGTTAGCGTGGTCTGAGCGGGGAGGGTGGGCTGTGTCGCTGTGGGACAAGGGCGGCGGGACAGGGTGTGTCAGGTGGTCTGACAGAGCGCTTTTTGTCCTGAGAGAACCTCTTCCTTTTTTTTTTTTTTAGGAGGGGGGGGGGTGTTTTAAAGTTGCACAATGTCCCATCTGCAGACATGCAAACACCACGTTATCTTTAGCACAATTTGGCTTTTCTGTGTGCTCTTCTGCATGTTGGCTACAGAGCTGATTGCGCAATACTTGGCCAGGATTCGCTTTTAGTCATCGTTTTTTCTAAGAAAATATTCTTGAAAAACTCTTTTGCAATGTGCAAAATTTGCATATGTTTCTTCACTCTTTAGTGACTCATTTGGTCCTATTGAGTCCAGTTTTAAATACATCATCATTTTTGTTTTGATAGTGTGTGTGTTTGTGTGTGTGTGTGTGTGTGTGTGTGTGTATACAAAAAGTATGTTTACTTTATTGCAGGGGTCACAAACTCAATTTACCTGGGGGCCACTGGAGCAAAGGTCTGGGTGAGGCTGGGCCGCATCAGGTTTAAAAAAATATATTTTTTTTATTTTTATTTATATTATACATTTATATATTTTTTATTCATTCATTTATTAAAAACTGAAAAAAATAAAATAAAAAAACTGTCTTCAATAAAAAAAAATGAAAAAATAAATAAATCAAAATAAAGAAAATAAATAACCCAATCAGTAATAAATAAATAAATAAAATAATAATAAAACAGAAAATAAGAAAAACATAAGAAACCACATATAGTTGGTGGGTAGAGAAATTATTTTTTTCCAGAATCAAATTAAGTAACTAAATTACTAACTACTAATTACTAACTAAATTACTCTTATTTAACCTTTAACATGAACATTCATGAAACTTAACCATTTTACCCAATTAGCAAATTAGCATTGTGACATCTGGGCGCAGCGTCGTAGCTTGCAAAATCGCGTCAATTGACAAATTCAAACTCACGCGGTTAAGCTTTCATATCAAGGTGGGGGCCTCAAACTCGCGTCCCGTGGGCCGCATTTTGCCCGCGGGCCGCGAGTTTGAGACCCCTGCTTTATTGTCTGTTATATACACTTATGTGTTTGTGTTTGTGTTTGTTATCCAAGTCCCGCCTTTCAAAGACTTACAATGGTGTGAAAAAGCGTTTGCCCCCTTCCTGATTTCGTTTTTTTTTTTAACATGTGACACTTCACATCATCAACCAAATCGAAATGGTAGTCAATGTCGACACAAAATGCAGTTTTTGAATGAAACTTATTATTATTAAGGCAGAAAAAACGAATATGGCAGCCACGACTCATCCAAGAGGTCACAAAAGACCCCACAACAACATCCACTTGCCCCAGTTAAGGCCATTGTTCATGACCCCACCATAAGAAAGACACTGGGTAAAAACGGCCTATTCCAAGACCAAAAACAACATTAAGGCTCATCTCAGAAAACATGCCAGAAAACATCTTGATGATCCCCGAGATCGAATTTCAGAAAAAGACGATATCAACAGTAAAATACGGTGGTGGTAGTGTGACGGTCTGGGGCTGTTTTGCTGCTTCAGGACCTGCAAGACTTGCTGTGATAAATAGAAGCATGAATTGTGCTGAAGGAGAAATGTCCGGCCTAAATATTCCACCTTATTTTTTGTAAAATATTGTGCACCGTGGGTTTTCCCAGTGGAAAAACGAAGCTTTGAAGTAAATATTTCATGTCGTGAAAGTGGGGAAAAACCTGGTGTTCCATTTTTATGACAGTTTTTTAAGGAGACCCCCAGGGTTAAAATGATGGCTACCAGTCAGGAGTGAACAGGCCCACGCTAGCCGTATGCTAGCTCATCATTTATTATGGAGGAATGTATACACACACACACACACACACACACACGGTGTCTTGCTAGTGGAGGGCATTGAACCTTTTTGGCGTTGGTTCAGCGTGTATCCGGTTAGACCGGAGGCAGGCTGGTCACATGACATCTTACGACCGTGGGTGTGCCCCGCCTTTTATGCGCTCCTATAGAGGTCATTACAAGTCAAATGCTTACAAAGAAAATCTATGCAATATCATATTTATAGAAGAAAAACTAAGATAACAATACAATAAATACAAACAATGACAAAAATTAAGACAACTCTTTCTTTAAGAAATCAGATTGACATAAACCTATATTAAATATCTATTTTATTATATTTTATCTACAAGTTTTAATTTTCTACTATATAATAAAATCCAGTTTTATTATTATTATTAATATTATCCATAATATAAAGTTTAATTTCCTTTTTGTATAATAAAATAGAATTTTAAAAAGTCAAAATGTCATATTTCTAATCCGTAATGTTAATTTTTTACAGTAGAATAAAGAAAATAAGACAATTTAAATGTATGTTTATAATAGGTTTATAATAAAATAAATAAAATCTATGCAATATCATATTTATAGAAGAAAACTAAGATAACAATACAAGTATACAAACTACAAGTTTAGATTTACTACTATATAATAAAAATCTATTATTATTATCCATAACAAAGTTCCTTTTGTATATTAAAAAAAGAATTTAAAAATAGAATTCTATAGAATTTAAAATGTAATATTTCTAATCCATAATATTAATTTTCTACAGTCCAATAAAGAAAATAAGACAATTTAAATATATATATATATATATATATATATATATATATATAAATTTTCAAAAAAATCCTACTTTATAATAAAATAAATGAAAGTGTTGAATCTTTTTTATTACATATTTTAATCCATAAAATAAAAACATTCCTACTATATAAAAAAAACAAATGTAATTGATTATATTACAAACTTTTAATCCATAAAAAAATTCCATTATATAATAAATCTGTTTTCTTTTCTATCCCCTCCTGCTCCGGTCCGGCCACTCCATATTGGCATAAGAAGAAAACCTTAAATTATGGCAAATAATAATATCCATTGACTATAAAAACTGAAGTAAAGCCAAATAGTGCTCCATATGTACATATGTATTAGTACTTCACTACTACTTTTTACACTTTTCCATTTTTTCCAGCTTGCATCGTTTGCATTTGTTTTTTTTTTAATGACATGACTCAAAGAACATCTATGAGCGAGCAGACGCCCCACTCCTCTTCCTCCTCCTCCTCCTCCTCCTCCTCCTCTTTGTGCACAGGCTGATGACGTAAGAAACAGCCGGTATAAAATCAGCCAGTAGGACGGCAGCTCAGCTTTTGGTGCTGCTGACTGGTTTGACTCTCCTCCCCCCTTCTTCTCCTCTTGCACTCACACACACACCCTCACTCTCCTTCTTCTTCTCCTTCTCCTTCTCCTTCTCTTTGCTGCTGCTCCACTGCAGACATGGCCGAGGCTTTCGTTGGCACCTGGAACCTCAAATCCAGCGAGAACTTTGACGAGTACATGAAGATTCTGGGTGAGTCTTCCATTATTATTGTGTGTATGTGTGTGTGTGTGTGTGTGTGTGTGTGTGTGTGCAAGTGATGATGCATTGTGTGTGTGTTGTGTGAGGAGGTGTTCTGCACAAGTGTGTGTTTGTATGGATAAACGGGACAAAATAACGGAGACTCCAAGATGGAGAGCGGCGAGGAGTAAGGGTGGAAAAGAGGAGCATGGAGAGGGAGCGACCACATGGTCTCAAGAGCAGGGCGGCTGGGGCTGGGAGGGGCCCGGGCGCCCTCCCCGAGGCCTCTCCTTCTCCTCCAGTGGATGGAATCCACCCCACTGTGAGGCAAACTCTCAACAGTGGTCAACACACAGACACACTAGCATTTGAAAGCCGTCCATTGTTGGTCACATGGGGGGGGGGGGTTGCATTTTAAAATGGAGGCATCAACACCCAGTCACTTGGGACAAATATTTCATATTAATATTGTTAATAACACACAATATTTCATTGGTGTAAAAATAATAGAATACCAAATATTCTAAAATATTTTTTAAATTATTATTAAATTTATTTATTTTATTATTATTTTTTATTTTAGAAATTTAATATTTTTTTTCAATTTAAAGAATTGTATTGTATTTAATTGTCATGTCTAACATTAAAAAAAATATATATATAAACTAATACACATAAGAATTGTATGTTTATTACAATAAATGCAAACTAATACAAATAATATGCAAATCATCTCAAGACATGATTTGTTTAATATTCCCATCAATATAAACTAATGCAACTATCCAATTCAATGGATACTTTATATTTCTATTCTATTAATCTTCAATAAAGTATTACATTTATTTTAAAGCATTTTAATATTAATAGAAAAAAACATGCAATTACATTATTTTTATGATTTCATTGTATTTTTAATAATATCAACTAACATAAATATAGATTAAAAATGTGTGTGAGATGGGGGCAGGTGCAAAGTAACACTAAACTTTTTCAGGTTGTGTGTATACATGGGGGGGGGGCAGCGGGGGTTGAGAAAGAAGATTAATGGCCGTTGACCTCTGGTCGCCATAGCAACAGGCAACCTTTCACCCTTTTTTCCCAGGTCCTCTGATCAATGAGCCATTTGAAACACAAAGAACGGCAGGTTGGGCTAAGTCAGTCAAGTAAAGCCCTCGTGGTGCGTTCAGGTGCGGGCAAACCATGCCAGTACAAATAAACAAGTTGCCAGTTGACTTTTGTTGACTTTGGTGTCATGAAGGACATCTGAACTCTTTCGTATGTCGAAAGAGGAACGGCTCATGAAACGCTCACCTTGCCGTTTTTTTTCCCCCCGCAGGCGTCGGCTTCGCCACCCGCAAGGTGGGCAACCTGACCAAGCCCACCACCATCATCTCCGTGGAGGGAGACACGGTGACGGTGAAGACGCAGAGCACCATCAAGAACACCGAGCTCACCTTCAAGCTGGGCCAGGAGTTTGACGAAACCACCGCCGACGACAGGAAGGTCAAGGTGAGGTCACGACCACGACCACCCCCGCCCCCCCACCACCCTTTGACAGCAAAATGCACTTAAACGCATCACGGCCTGTGGATGGTCTCAACATTGTCGTTTCATCCTAATATGAAACATATTTATTTCCCTTTTCTGTGCATTCTAGTGTGAGAAAACTAGTTAATATAAGCTAACTAACAACTGCTGTCATGGGAGGTACATATTTTGACGCTAAAGCCCTCACAAACAAAAAAAAACTAACAAAAATGGCAACAATGTTGGCAATTTACAATTTACATAAGTGACTTGTATATTAGCCAAGCTACAATAAGCCATATTATTATTATTGTAGCAGCTAACACCAAAATATTATATTTATCTGGCGGGCTAACATGACGCCTTGCTAGCTGCTCGTCTGCTCGAGCGGATACCTAGCTCTCAATTTCATCAACAAGATGTTGGTTTGCCGTCAGCATTTTTACCTGAGGACCAAAGTAAAACAGTGCGTTCCAAGGAAATCCTGCTGGAATAGGTGCAGATTCTGGAAGATCTAGAAAGTTTTCTGCGGGAAAATAATTTCTGTGGCACTCAAGGCTCCTAAGAGCACAGTGGCCTCCATAATCCTTACAGGGAAAGACGTTCAGGACGACCATGTAGCCATATTTAGCATATTTAGCATATTTAGCATATTTAGGCGTACAGAAGCCTATCCCAACTGGTGGCCAGCCAATCACAGGGAACATAAATACGCTCACGTAATAACCCGACAACATCATGACGACAACACCGGCACGGCGGATAATCAACGTCTTTGTTTGCGTGTCGGCGCTGGTACTGACCCGCCACCGGTACTTGACAGTACACGGGGATGATCAAAACTGCCTTGTTTCTTCAAGTGATTAGTACCGCTGGTATCGCTATTGGGATATGTTGGTACCGGAGGAATACAATAAACACGACAACATGGAGTGCCTACAAGCACGGCTTGCTATAGCGTTATGCTATAGCTATCCATGTAAGGACAATACAATGCTATAGCTATCCATACAATGCTATAGCTATCCATGTAAGGACAATACAATGCTATAGCTATCCATACAATGCTATAGCTAGCCATGTAAGGACAATACAATGCTATAGCTATCCATGTAAGGACAATACAATGCTATAGCTATCTGGACAATGCTATAGCTATCCATGTAAGGACAATACAATGCTATAGCTATCTGGACAATGCTATAGCTATCCATGTAAGGACAATACAATGCTATAGCTATCTGGACAATGCTATAGCTAGCCATGTAAGGACAATACAATGCTATAGCTATCTGAAAGGACAATACAATGCTATAGCTAGCCATGTAAGGACAATACAATGCTATAGCTATCCATGTCAGGACGATACAATGCTATAGCTATCCATGCAATGCTATAGCTAGCCATGTAAAGACGATACAATGCTATAGCTATCCGTGGTAAGGACGATACAATGCTATAGCTAGCCGTGTAAGGACAATACAATGCTATAGCTATCCGTGTAAGGACAATACATTGCTATAGCTATCCATGCAATGCTATAGCTATCCGTGTAAGGACGATACAATGCTATAGCTATCCGTGTAAGGACAATACAATGCTATAGCTATCTGGACAATGCTATAGCTAGCCATGTAAGGACAATACAATGCTATAGCTATCTGAAAGGACGATACAATGCTATAGCTAGCCATGTAAGGACAATACAATGCTATAGCTATCCATGTAAGGACAATACAATGCTATAGCTATCCATGTAAGGACAATACAATGCTATAGCTATCCATGTCAGGACGATACAATGCTATAGCTAGCCATGTAAAGACGATACAATGCTATAGCTATCCGTGGTAAGGACGATACAATGCTATAGCTATCCGTGTAAGGACAATACAATGCTATAGCTATCCATGCAATGCTATAGCTAGCCATGTAAGGACGATACAATGCTATAGCTATCCGTGTAAGGATGATACATTGCTATAGTTATACGTGTAAGGATGATACAATGCTATAGCTAGCCGTGTAAGGATGATACAATGCTATAGCTAGCCGTGTAAGGATGATAACAATGCTATAGCTAGCCATGTAAGGACGATAACAATGCTATAGCTATCCGTGTAAGGACAGTACAATGCTATAGCTATCCGTGTAAGGACAGTACAATGCTATAGCTAGCCGTGTAAGGATGATACAATGCTATAGCTAGCCATGTAGGTACAATACAATGCTATAGCTAGCCATGTAGGTACAATACAATGCTATAGCTATCCGTGTAAGGACAGTACAATGCTATAGCTAGCCATGTAAGGACAATACAATGCTATAGCTAGCCGTGTAAGGACAATACAATGCTATAGCTAGCCGTGTAAGGACATTACAATGCTATAGCTAGCCGTGTTAAGGACATATCAATGCTATAGCTAGCCATGTAAGGACAGTACAATGCTATAGCTAGCCGTGTAAGGACAGTACAATGCTATAGCTAGCCGTGTAAGGACAGTACAATGCTATAGCTATCCATGCAATGCTATAGCTAGCCATGTAAGGACGATACAATGCTATAGCTATCCGTGTAAGGATGATACAATGCTATAGCTAGCCGTGTAAGGATGATACAATGCTATAGCTAGCCATGTAGGTACAATACAATGCTATAGCTATCCGTGTAAGGACAGTACAATGCTATAGCTAGCCATGTAAGGACGATAACAATGCTATAGCTAGCCATGTAAGGACGATAACAATGCTATAGCTAGCCATGTAAGGACGATAACAATGCTATAGCTATCCGTGTAAGGACAGTACAATGCTATAGCTATCCGTGTAAGGACAGTACAATGCTATAGCTATCCGTGTAAGGACAGTACAATGCTATAGCTAGCCATGTAGGTACAATACAATGCTATAGCTAGCCGTGTAAGGACAATACAATGCTATAGCTAGCCGTGTAAGGACATTACAATGCTATAGCTAGCCGTGTAAGGACATTACAATGCTATAGCTAGCCGTGTAAGGACATTACAATGCTATAGCTAGCCGTGTAAGGACATTACAATGCTATAGCTAGCCGTGTAAGGACATTACAATGCTATAGCTAGCCGTGTAAGGACATTACAATGCTATAGCTAGCCGTGTAAGGACATTACAATGCTATAGCTAGCCGTGTAAGGACATTACAATGCTATAGCTAGCCCAGGGGTCAGCAACCCGCGGCTCCAGAGCCGCATGTGGCTCTTCAGCCTCTTTGTTGTGGCTCCCTTTGCAATGCTTGAATATTTTTTAACACCACAGTGGGGAAAAAGCATGTCTTTGTAATGAGTTTTTAAAAATCCAACTTTGTGTGAGTCCATGAATGCATCCTGACTGAGTTCTGACTGGTGATTGGATGAGTACAAGGATGAGCAGACAGGATGCTATTCAGTTCTCTCTCACAGGTAAACATTAAGGAAAATACTTTATAAATACTTTTCATACTTTCCCAAAGCTATTTGACAATTCTAAAAAATAAATTAGAGATCATATAAAACAGCGGCATTGGAACTTCAGGTATCAGGTAAGTTTACAGTAATTTACACATATATTTATGTAAGTTTATATTTAATATAATACTAGCAAGAGTACTCCAACTTGTTTTTTTCTTATCTGAACTACTTTGATAGCCCCAAATTCCCTCCAATTTTGTTTTAAACATACTATGTTTTGCGGCTCCAGGCTATTTTTCTTTAGTGAGCAAGGGGGTGAAATGGCTCTTTTCATAATAAAGGTTGCCGACCCCTGAGCTAGCCATATAAGGACATTACAATGCTATAGCTATCAGTGTTAAGGACATATCAATGCTATAGCTAGCCATATAAGGACATATCAATGCTATAGCTATCCATCCATCCATTTTCTATGCTGCTTATCCTCACAAAGGTCACGGGGTATCAAAGTCATTATAAAGGTTATGTACGTTATGCAAAAGTCCCGGCCTCATTTCCATGCCACTATGGAGGAGTCGGAGATGTTCTATGGTTTATTCCGGAACCAACCAATTCCTTCTGGACTCTTCCTCCCTGCAGTCCATCGTCACCATCGACGGGGGCAAGATGGTGCACATCCAGCGGTGGGACGGGAAGGAGACCAGCCTGGTCCGAGAGGTCAACGAGAACGCTCTCACACTGGTGAGTGACCGCCACCCCTTACCCCCACCCCCCCCCCTCGCCCCACCCCTCAGGGACGTCTATTTGATTGGTTTGCTTTTCAAACAGACGCTGACGTTGGGCGACGTGGTTTGCACGCGCTCCTACGAGAGGGCGGCGTGAATAAAAACACCCCAAGCCATCAAGTTCCCTTCATACTGGAGGAGGCAGTATTAGCTTACCTGTGGACCCCCCCACCCCCATGCCCCACACCTCTACTGTTAAAAAAAAAAAAACACTGAGTAAATTCCAATGAATTGTTTTTTTTGTTGTTGTTGCTGTTGGGTTCCCAAAATGTTCTTTATGGAATTGAATAAAAGGATTGTGGAGAAAACATCTGAGTGTATTTTGGCGCGTCCTTGTCACCCAAAGACGAGCGTGGAGAACGGAATTTCAAGTTTGGGACGCAGGCGACAAAAATAACACACAGGCGTCACTGTCACACACTAGTTAACACAAGCCAAGATATACACAATATATATAGCCCTGTGTGTGTGTGTGTGTGTGTGTGTGTGTGTGTGGGTTGGCTAGGTGAAGGGAAAGTTTCCAGGTGTTCCTGCACTCTAGTCGCCGCATCTCGATCATTCCCTTCAGCTGCCAACTGGACGTGAGGGTGGCGGGCGGGCGGGCGGGCTATTGTGCGTTTATTTTTAACCCACCGGTTCGCCTTTTTACCCAGATAATCCACAGACAACCTAAGTTCACTTGGCACCCATCAACATCTTAAAGGGGACCTGTTATTCCCCTTGTTTGGGTACTTTGTATTGGACTCCTATAGAGCAGCTACACGCAATAACCGACATGGAAAACTTTCTAGTTCTTCCAGAATCTGCACCTATTTAGTTGATTTCTTTGGATTTTGTGCTTCCTGTAAACTGTTTTAATTTATTCCACCCCTGCCCCGCCTTAAGCCACGCCCACTCGGCTGTGGTTGGTCAGACTTGTGCTTAGAAAGACTTCCGGTCCAACTTTATAGGAGTAGATAATAAACAGTGATATGTATTGGATCCTGAATTTGATCCGGAAGTAGAGACTGGACAGTCTCAAGATTCTCAAGAACAGGAATTTTAGCATTTTAGCAAGGGCGTGGCTGTAAGCAACACACGCTCTCTGCCCTCCCCCAAACTCTGCTTCTGCGTTTACGTGGCTAATCCTGAAAAGGTGCAGATTCTGGAAGATCTACAACACTTTCTGTGCTGGTTATTGTGTGTAGCTGCTCTATAGGAGTCCACAACTCAATAGAAAAGGCTGAAAAACGAGCCTAATCGGCTAATCCCCTTTAAAGGGAGCACACAGCGCGGCAAACTTTTACTTCCGTAAAAATGTAAATGCGCGTGATGTCATGCTTCAAGCTTTGCCACACAAGTAGGAAATAGCGGAAGTGAAAGTGGCGGCACGGCCATGGAGGAAAGGTTTTATTGATGACCGGGGTATATCGTACATGTTTGCAAACAACTTATCACATGTCCATCCTCCCTGCAGCAACTCGGAAGAGAAAAACACGTGCACATCCATCCGTGGAAAGCATGCAGACCTTCTCCTGCCGTCATTCCAAACGCCGCATTCCCAAAAAAACCAAGAGAGACATTTGTCTTTTCCACACATTCCTCATGGACGTTCAGGGAATCCGCTTCCTGGCCGCGTTCCTTGCTGCATGCTAAGCTAACTCTGCTAAAGAACACATAGCCAGTGTGGACCGGGGCTGTCCAAAGGTTGTCCCAGCAGGACACATCCTGAAAAATCAAAAGGACGCAATTTTGCTACTTGGGTATTTTGCAAAGAAATACATTTTTGCTGTTTTTAAACTTTCATTTTCAGTAATCTTCCATTTTCTTTTGGTAAAATCATACACATAATTTTCCAAAAACTACAACTTTGTTTACTTTCATCAGCTGATTTTTCCATTTCTGGTGATGCTTTTTTAGATTATTTTCCAACTATTTTTGACTTTATTGCCATAACATTTTGACTTTATTATTGTAACATTACAACTTTAACCACAGCCTCATTTTCCTAAAATTATTATTCTTAAAAAAAAAAATTCTTTCATTTTCATTTCAATAAATGAATGTCATTTCTCATAAATTACAACTTTTTCCACATTCAATTACATCTTTTTTTTGTCTAAATGTAAACATTATTTTGGTAATATTACTGCTGATATTTCCATTTTTGTTTTTATAACATTTTTGTTTTTATAAAATTATTAAATTATAAGTTTAGAATGTGGCAGAACACAAACCCCGTCCCCGGGCACACTTTGGACACCCCTGGCATAGATGCACAAAACAGTTTATCAATTTTAAGTTTGATTATGCATCCAGACGCTTTTTCCAGCCCACAAAAAATAAAAATAATATTTCGGTGGACCACGGCTCACATCTGGATATAATATACGCATGCATGACGCAGGAGAAAAAACTTTTTGAATCAAAAATATTTTAATGGCCGTAACCATTAACATGGAGGAAGTGTGTGTGTGTGGTGTGCACGTGTGTGTGTGTGTGTGGGAGCGTGCAGACAAACAAGTCACCTGGGGTATCGGGTTCCTGTTACACTGATTTGTCACACTAGACTTCCTGTTTGTGTCTTTACTACTTCCTGTCTGATGATTTAATGAAAGCAGGGAGACAGAACGTGTTTACGTCACATGTGCAGCTGAAGGTCATGTCAGAGACAAAATGGAGGACGTGTTTTTTTTTTGGGGGGGGGGGGGGGGGCAGATCTTGGTTTAAAAAAAAAAACAAAATGGAAAAAAACAGTTCTGACCTCTCAGCTGTGTTTGTGAGATTTGTGCTTCTTGTGTTTCTTCTTCTGCTGCTTCTCCTCCCGCTCCCGGGTGTGCTCACGGCATCGCCGTTTGGGTTTGCACTCGCCGCCGTCGCTGCTGCTGCTGCCGTCGTCGCTATCCGATGCCTTCCTCTCGCGCTTCCTCTTCTTCTTCGTTTTCTTCTCCTGGGGGAAGTCAAACAGCAGTTTCAACACACATCGCACATGACATCATCATCATATTGAATGCGCATTAACCTTCTTTTTCTTCTTCTTCCTGTCTTTGTCCTTTCTGGGTGCAGCTGTGGGTGTTTGTTGTTGTTGTTGTTGTCGTGGCTCCTCGTCGCCCTCTTCCGGCACTAGTGAGTACTGCAATCCCGGTGCAGAGTAGCAGTCCTTTGTAAAATGACCTACAACGAGTGACGGCACAATGAAGGAGCAGCTAAAATGTGGTTTTTTTTTTGTGTGTCGTTTGTACCTTTGCAACCACACTTGGTGCACGTGGTGTTTAGCACCGCCTCCAGGGTGATCCTGTTGCCCGTGTGGTCTCGGAATTGCCTTCGCCGCCTGGCTTCCTGCCTGGATGTTACAAGAAGATGTTACAAACACATCGCAAAGACTGACAGGAAAACAAAAGACATACTCTGCCATGACGTTGTTGGGGTCCAAGTCCCGCCCCGTGCCCTGATTGACAGCTTTCATGGAGAAGGATAGCTTGATCTTGTCTCCTTGAATCTACAAGCAATAATCTTGGCGTGACATCACTGATGACATAAAGCCTTGTTTCTTTGCGTGTGTGTGAGTCGTTACCTCTCTACCGATGACTTTAATCCACACCTTTTCTCCCACGTCCACAATCTCCGAGGCGCTCTCCACACGCGTGGCCGACATTTCACTGACATGCACCAAACCTGCACGCAAACAACACAAACTAACATTTCCTGCACCTCTGCACCACTAATTTCTTACCTTTTTACGGAAAATAAAATAGTGTATTTAATGCTGCATGCATCTTACCTTCCTTCTTATATCCTGGCAGGCGGACAAAAGCTCCATAAGTCTGCACTGACACCACTTCTCCCTTGGAAATGCTGTAAAGTGGCGGCAGACCGTCCAGTCCAGACGGCTCCGGTGCTGGCCCATCGTTGCCGGACATTTTATCTTCAATCTGAAGGTCCAGAAAGTGTAAATAACGTCAATGAAGTATTTATATTAACGGCAAGGCTAACGTAAACACAAATGAAGCCGTCTCCGGACTGGCTAATTTGATCGTAACCCAGTACAATACCAGCAAAAAATGATAGTACGTGCATTAATTGCGGTTTAAATGTTGCAAAGTATGCACATATATTTCAGACAATGATCGCATCATTCAAAGACAAGAAACCACACTTACGTTGTCCGCTAGCAACCGCTAGCCTCGCTTTCATTTCCGGTGCAAAGCAGTCTCGCGACAAAAAAAACAAACAAAACGACAGGCCTTGTAACCAATCATCGAACGCGCTTGAAATCTTCGGCCAATCAGACACAATACAAATGGTTTCAATTCCGCTTCCGGATCAGACTTTGCAACAACAAGCCAAGCAACCAATCACCATAGCCGAGATCATTCCTCACCAATCAGAACGCACAGGAAACGGAAGTAGTCCCTTTATTCTTCACCGATACCTTACCGCTCGATGCTGCTCACTGTGAGGCGGCCTAACATTCTTTTTTTGAATTAAAACGTCACCATTGTGCCATTTTTGGGAGCTTTGTCGAATAATCAGACATGATTGAACCCAAGAAGAGAGTGGCGGACATGGCGGTGGTGCCACTCGAAGTGAAGCGACCCCGGACGGAGCTGGTGGCGGCGGCCCAGTCTCAGCAGCTCATGGCCGCGGTATGTTTGGAGTAGTGACTATATTCACTTGAAGTACATTACCTGGTAAATCTTAAATATTTAATTTATGTGAGTTTATTTATATTAAACGCAATGCAGCCATTGTGGTGAGAGCCTGTTAGTACATTACACTGTAGTACGGTTGATGTTAAACAAATAGGAAATACACCTCTGCAAATTGTCTCCTTCAGGGTCCCCCCAGGACGTCCAGCCTTCAGGCCCCCATCATGCTGATGTCCGGCCATGAGGGTGAGGTCTACTGCTGCAAGTTTCACCCCAACGGATCCACGCTGGCCTCCTCAGGATTTGACAGGCTCATATGTAAGCGTAATCCTTAAAAACCCAAAAATGACCGTAAATATTGTAAGACGTGTTTTTTTTTTCCTGTGCCGTAGTGATGTGGAACGTGTATGGTGAGTGTGAGAACTTTGCTACGCTGAAGGGCCACAGTGGAGCAGTGATGGAGCTGCACTACAACACGGATGGAAGGTACCAAAAAAAAAGTTTTAAGTTAGTTTTTTTCCATGTTCTCTGGTTATATTTGAATATTTTGACAGAGAAATACTGTGTGATTTTTTCCTCAGCTTGCTGTTCTCGGCAAGCACAGACAAGACAGTCGGAGTGTGGGACAGCGAGACGGGCGAGCGGGTCAAACGCCTGAAGGGCCACACCTCCTTCGTCAATACCTGCTACCCGGCCCGCCGAGGACCCCAGCTGGTGTGCACGGGCAGCGACGACGGGACGGTCAAGGTGAAAGATTGGTGTAGCGCTTCTTGCGTCTTACGGGTTGACATTCAAGGCAAAAGTTGTTCCTGATTGACTGACTCGGCTGTTGTTGTTGTTGTTGTTGTTGCTGCTGCTATTGCGGCAGTTGTGGGACGTGCGCAAGAAGGGAGCCATTCACACCTTCCAGAACACGTACCAGGTGCTGGCCGTCACCTTCAACGACACGAGCGATCAGATTCTGTCCGGAGGCATCGACAATGACATCAAGGTAAGATCCACGCGCATACCTCATGATTATAGACCATAGAGCGGAATGATGCAGCAATAAATATAATGCCCATGGATGCGTATATGTTTACATAGATATCATAGTTTGTGCATCACACGGTCTATTAATATAGAAATTAAGAGTAATAAAAAATGTATAGAGTATAGTGTAATGCGTGTTGTGCGGTGCAGGTATGGGACCTGAGGCAGAACAAGCTGATCTACAACATGCACGGACACGGCGACTCCGTGACCGGGCTCAGTCTCAGCTCGGAGGGATCGTACCTGCTCTCCAACTCCATGGACAACACTGGTAAAGTTCTTTTTTGGTGTGGAAAAAGCAAGTTTCTGTATCTTCTGTGCCCTTTTTTTTTTACGTTTTGTGTGTTGTTGCTATAGTGCGTATTTGGGACGTCCGACCGTTCGCACCCAAGGAAAGATGCGTGAAGATTTTCCAAGGCAACGTACACAATTTTGAAAAGGTATTTAGTACTCCGTTCACTGTGCAATATTAAGCTTTAAGGGCAATATATTAAATTCAAAGTGCAGTATTTTTATAATGCCTCATAATAACTCACTAGCAAGATCTCATAGTGTATAGACTGGCCATATATTTAATATTATCTTGCAAACTGTATTGTATATAACTCTAAAATTGCTAATTTGTTAATACTTGGATTATTTTTTATATTGTGTATTTTGTACTGCTTAACTGATTCTGTACTCTTGCTGCTGTGCAATGCAAATTTCCCCACTGAGGGACGAATCAAAGCTTATCTTATCTTACCTTAGTACGTGACAATGATAATTATGGTGCCAATATCATCAATATTATGTTGTCATAATGATTAATCCGATAACATTAAAAAAATAGCTCTGATAACAATCATTAAAAAGAAAATAAGGCTCCAATGAGTGCGAGTGAGCAAATCAAGCGTTCCTTTTTTCTTTTTTTTTCCTTCCACCTGTGACGTTAGCAGCCTGTATTAACTTCCCTGAGCTGACTTGTAAACAAACATTCACTTTAAAGGGGAACTGCACTTTTTGGGGAATTTTGCCCATCATTCCCAATCCTTATGTGGAACATAAACACGCATTTCTTGCCTTTTTCTGTGCATTATAACGTGAGAAAACTAGTCAATTTCAACTAGCTTGATCATGCTGTGATTAGGCATTAACATATTTTAACCCATTCTGCCTTGAAATTGATAATAATGCTAATTAATTTTTGTTAGTTTTGTTTTATCTTGTATTGTAGTTAATTGTTTTTGTGTGTAAAGATGGTGTTTATGTAGGCTGAATCCACTGGTTATTTGGTCTT
Source organism: Doryrhamphus excisus (assembly GCF_030265055.1). Taxonomy (NCBI): domain Eukaryota; kingdom Metazoa; phylum Chordata; class Actinopteri; order Syngnathiformes; family Syngnathidae; genus Doryrhamphus; species Doryrhamphus excisus. Next base: position 685,583 of record NC_080479.1, on the reverse strand, counting down.
TCAGAACCTGATGAGATGCTCCTGGTCCACTGATGGGAGCAAAATAGCAGCAGGCTCAGCAGACAGGTGAGGAAAGCACACACACACACACACACACACACACACTCAAGCTGGGTAGGGATTTGGGGGTCCCACTTTCCTCATGTCTTTGTTTTCAGGTTTGTCTACATTTGGGACACGACATCACGCAGGATCCTGTACAAGCTGCCAGGCCACGCCGGCTCTGTGAACGAGGTCGTCTTTCATCCGGAGGAACCCGTCGGTGAGTTAGCAAACTTTAATTTAACTTTAACTGAAACTATCCGCCCTCACAGCTAGGAGACCAGGGTTCAATCCCACCCTCGGCCATCTCTGTGTGGAGTTTGCATGTTCTCCCCGTGCATGCGTGGGTTTTCTCCGGGTACTCCGGTTTCCTCCCACATTCCAAAAACATGCTAGGTTAATTAGCCACTCCAAATTGTCCATAGTTATGAATGTGAGTGTGAATGGTTGTTTGTCTATATGTGCCCTGCGATTGGCTGGCGACCAGTCCAGGGTGTACCCCGCCTTACGCCCGAAGACAGCTGGGATAGGCTCCAGCACCCCCCGCGACCCTCGTGAGGAAAAGCGGTAGAAAATGAATGAATGAATGAATGAAACTATCCGCTCAGTGATTCCCACAGGACAGCAATGTATGCGTGGTGGTGTATTACGTCATGTCATTATCATTATTATTATTTTACGGACGCCGCGGGAGACAAAAAGTGATCAAAAATGCTGAAAGGCAAAACAAATATGTTTATGTCCGCAGCACATGTGGGTCTCACTTTTCACGGGTACTTTTTAATCCTAATAAGAACACGGTGGACCAGGACTTGATGAGGTGGTCCACATAAAGGGTTTTCATATCCTACATGGTCTAATCGTCTGCCATCTTTGTATCCACAGTTCTGTCGGGCGGCAGTGATAAACGACTCTACATGGGGGAAATCCAGTAGGCAGTGTGTGTCTGTGTGTGAGAGAGAATGTGTAGTTAGTGGGCGGAGTTTAAGAGTATGTTTGCAATCACGTGCATCAGAACCTCAGGATGTTAGTCCAATTGTTTTTTTTTTTAATAAAATGTTGTATTCTTTGAGAAAACAACTGCACATGAAATGTTTTTGTCAATGTGATACTTACCTAAATTGTTCTTTTCATGTCCCGATCTCACTTTAAAAAGGCGACATGAGGTCATTATACATTCAATAACAGTACTACTAATAGTTGTAGTTGTAGTAACGGTGCCATATTATTCCAATACATATCCATAAATTACCATATATTATCATACATTGCATCTTTGTTCCATGAACAATATAACACACGCTATTATAACATATTAAAATCTAGGGTTTTGTTAGATTTTATCTAATGTAAAGTAGGTTATAAAGCCTGTTATGCATACTCCGATACAGCAGGTGGCGTTGTGCTCCTTGGCTGCAGTAATGGCTGCAAGCCGCCATGAAAGCAACAGAAGAATAAAAGCAACAAGTTGACAGGTGTCATGGCTGTGAACTTTCAGCCCATTCGAGAAAGACTGCTAGACAACACAAGAAGTAAAACCACCAGAGTATTGGAGTTACGTTTGAACGCTGGTGACATCTTCAAGAACGAGGATTTAAAAACGACGCGATGGTGGCCATCTTCCTGTGGAACCTGTGAGTAACATTTCCAAGCACTGCTTTTGCACCATAACTATATGGTAAATTACCTACATCATAACTAAACAAGTTGTATGCTTTGTTATTATGAAAGCTAACGTTTGTAGCTAAACTTTGGTACAATAGGATACTGTGATGTCAATATTTCGAGTTGGCACATGTTGCACTGGGGACGTTTTAGGTGTGACACAATACGGAAATGGAGCTGGGCTAGTGCATTGTATTGGTTGTACCACCGGCAGAAGTTGGTAATAAAGTTCAAATGAGCAAGTATGAAGCTATAAGTGTCCACTTAAGGTACTTACTTACTTAAGGTACATTTGTCTAATTTACAACTCCTGTGATGATAAACAAGATAAAAAATAAATGGCAAACTTGCTAAATATTTTTATTTAACACAACTGTATTTCAAGAAAAAACTCATACAGGTGCTAAAATGTATTCATGTGAACTTTACACGATTTCTGTTGCTTTTTTTCATCTTAAAGGGGACTCTTTGCTCATTTTTTTACCCTTTGTATTGAGTTGTGGTCTCATAGAGCAGCTACACACAATAACCTGCACAGAAAACTTTCTAGATCGTTCAGAATCTGCACCTATTCCAGCTGGATTTCCTTGGATTTGTGCATTCAGCCAAACGTTTTAGCAGTTTTAATTTCTTCCACGCACGGCCCGCCTCCGTTTTTCATAAATTGTTATATTTATATGTCTCAATATAGTGCTTGTTTGCATCGTTTTGCATTTTGAACCATCCCAAACTTCTTTTATGGTTCACTTCCAAATGCACAAACCTCATGATGTGAAATTTTGGCACCGGAATCCAACATTCTAACTACTTTTATCGGTCAGAAAAGTGGAATAAGCATCTGAAGGAAGAGATTGTTATTTGTGTTGTCCTGAGCTGACCCACATGGCTATGCAATGCATGTTTTGTACTTGTTTTTTACACTCATATACTTGTTTTTGCCCGCTTCTATATAACTTGCTTCGCACACTTTTTGACTTTTCACACTTATATAACCTGTTTTTAACTTGTTCCGGCAACGGGATAAATATTATTCCCCTATCCTGATAACGAACTAGAATGTTGTGAGAAACGAACTAGAATGTTGTGAGACATTGAGGTGCCTGAGGCAGAGGACGGAGGTGACGACTCCTCTCCTGCGGAGACAGGCTGGCCACCTGTTTTCGCACGGGCGAGTCTATAAAGCATTTGTTTTCTCAATCCCGGTTAGAGTCTGCTGTGAACTGTGCACGAGTGTCCAGCTTTCGGTTTCCAGATTACTCTACCGGGGTGTTTTTGGCTCTCCGCCCTCTGTCAACGGTAAGGTATGCTATTCTGGATCTGAACTGTGTTGATTGGAGTGTTATGTGGGGGCATGGGGGTGACAGCTTGTGTCTAGCATAATAACTCATGATGGGAAATGTTGTGAACTGCTGTGTGTTTTATCATTAAATATCATTAATATACATACAGTCGTTGTTTGTGTTCATTTCTCTGCTGCGATCTCTCCGAACCTGTAACAAGCTATTTCATAAAACAGCATCATAGGTCCCCTTTAAACAGAATGTATTTCTATTTATTTGTATTGGGCCGTACGGTGGACGAGTGGTTAGCATGTTGGCTACACAGTCGCCAAAACATGCTTATTAGGTGAAGTGGTACCTCTAAATGATTATTATTCCTAGTGAGGGTAAACGCTATAGCAAGTGGACGGATTTATTTGGATTATTTTATTTTGTTCATTTTGTTATCCTGAACTATAAAAAGTCAATTATAGTCAACAATTTATGTCTTATTTATATGACTCCAAATCGTGCATGAAAATAAGTTCAGGTTTGTGTCAAATAGTACTAAAAACAAAAACTTTACTTTTTAATAATTACCTATGTACCAGGGCCCTTTGGAATTGTCTTATGGCGAACCCGGTAGTCATCATAAATACATTGAAAAACGTACAATTAATACACGTGATCGGTATCGGCCGATATCACTCATGTATGATCAGAATCGGCAGCATGACCCTGATTGGAGCATCCCGATATAAATAATTATAAATTATTTATTGAATTGACATCGTTTCAACTGGCAAAAGTATCAAAAGTATCGATATCTGATTTGAGTATCGATTTCAGAGCTGGTATCGGAAGCAACAATACTTCAGTATCGATCCTCACATCACTATCTGAAATATATAAACTTCTTAGAGATATTATAATTTTTGAGATGTAGCTGATGCAGACCCCCCCCCCACGTGTTCTTTCCTGCCCCCCTCCCGCTGAATAGTCGCCTGTAAAATGTCCCGTATCCTTCGGTGATGGTCTGCGAGGACACCGGTGCATCGGCAGGGATTTCCCCCGCGTTGGTGGTCGATGAAGCGGATCTCCTGGGTGATGAGAGGCCGGGGAGTCGCGGATGTCCGCCGGCCATGGGTGCGCTATTGTGGGGGCCAGCAACCATCCACGCTGCTGTGTTTGCGTGACGATGACGACGATGATGATGTTCTTCCTTCTCCCCTGCAGCTCCACCTCGAGGGGGTGGGGGGTCGCCTCGGCCAGCCCACCAACCCCCCCGCCGCTTCCCCCCTCCCTCCTTCGGCTCCTCCTTCTCACGCCCCGGCACCGATTGTTGACAAAAGACGGCGAGGCGAGGCGAGGGGGCCCCCCGTTTTCTTCCACACCGGACCCCGGAACCTCTAAACGGATTTGGCCGGTTCCTCTCGGCTGTGAGCGGGTGGATGCGACCGAGCAGAGAGGTGGCGCATGGAGGAGCTCCGTCTTCTTCTTCTCGTTGTTCGGCTGCTTGAAGGCGGTGAGTCACAACGAGCTGCTTTGTGTCGGCCGGCGGTGAAGCAGCACTGCGGGCTCGGCCGCCTTCTCCCCGCCTCGGCCCCGCCGTGTGATCCGGTATCATATGATGCTCATTTCTTACCGCAGCCGGGGGCCCATCATGACAGTTTTCCGCCTCTCTTTGTGTCTTTGTGTGTGTGTGTGCGCGCCCCCCCCCCCCCTCCCTGTAGCCCCTCCAGAAGGTGTGGCCGAGGTGATCCGGTTGTCCGTGGTGGTGTGACCGCAGAAGTGGATCCCAGCCGTCCTCCACCCCCCCCCCCATCCCTCCTGGAAGACAAATCATTTCCTCAGTTAAAAAAAATGGGTCACCAACTCTAAGAGAAGCTTCAGAGCAGCTTCACAGGAGGAGGAGAAGGAGGTCTCCTCACCCGGGAATGGTGTGAGCTGACACGGCCAGGCAAGTCTGGATCTAACCGGGGACCCGTCCTTCCCCCGGAGCCTGCGTGGCGCCAAGCCGCGTCCCGAGCCCTCCAAGATGGGGAAGTGCGACGGAAGATGCACGCTGCTGGTCATATGCTCCTTGCAGCTGGTGAGTGAACGCCAGCGCCTCTCTGCACTTTAGTGAAGACACCTTGATGACGACAACACACACACACAACCTCCATTACTCTTTCATGCTCTTTTGATGGATGTGGAGGTCTAGTTGCAGATGCCTGATGATAAATATATTCATAACCAACAGTAAAATAACATCTGATAAACTGTTTCAGATAAAGATATCACACTGATAAATGAACAATACTGTGTGTGTGTGTGTGTGTGTGTGTGTGTGTGTGTGTGTGTGTAGCTTGGAGGTATAATTAGTGCAGTGTGATTAATCCGACATTTTTTTGGCTAGTACAGTCAAAGCTTTGAGTTGCAGCTGTGTGTGTGTGTGTGTGTGTGTGTGTGGTGGGACCGAGAAGAGGGGTGTCGTGTTTTGAATGAGGGGTGGCAGGAGAAGAAGAAGAAGAAGTAGAAGGAGGCCCTCGCTCACCATCTGGTGTCCATTCTGGAGTTAAACTTAGCCGTGTCTATAAATAGCTTTTGGACTTCAAATGTAATAAGTGTGTAATGCGATCCTGTGTGTGTGTGTGTGTTTTTTGTGTGTGTGTGTGTGTGTGTGTGTGTGGAGGCCATTGTTTGCCACTCTGATGAGTTGTTGTGCACCACTGGGGTTCAGAGCATACATCCTCATTAGTTTGGGGGCGCCTCTTTTTTTTCGTTTTCCTCTAACGGGGCTGGATAGTGCGCCAGACAGTTACCATGGCAACAGCTGCAGCAGGCCCGTATGCATGGGACATGTGTGTGTGTGTGTGTGTCCCTGTCACTGTCATCGTGTGTCCACATCCACATTCAGGTTCTTACCTCTTCACCCCCCCCCCCCCCCCCAACCCCTCCGTGCAGGTGGCCGCCCTGCAGAGACAGGTGTTTGACTTCCTGGGCTACCAGTGGGCGCCCATCCTGGCCAACTTCCTGCACATCATGGCCGTCATCCTGGGCATGTTTGGCACGGTGCAGTTCCGCTTCCGATACCTCATCTTTGTGAGTACAAAAGTTCCAAATGTCGATAGTTTTCCCATTCCTGAGGAGCATTGAATGCATCGTGCCGTGTGTGTGTGCAGTACGCGGTGTGGCTGGTGCTGTGGGTGGGCTGGAACTCCTTCATCATCTGCTTTTACCTGGAGGTGGGCAACCTGTCTCAGGTAAGCTCCCGTGTTGCGTCAACACTGTGGAATATTCTGTCATGCTAGCATGTCGAGTAATTAGTAAAGCCTTTAATCTTGGTTCTAATTAGGGCTGTCAAATGGGTACGTTGTTAAAGCAGATTAATTACAGTTTTCAAATGAATTAATCTATGTCTGAAATATGGCTGTTTTATTGGAAGACATGTAATAACTATGAATTATGTATTAACAGCTACAAATGAGGCACGGCGGTCTGGTGGTTAGCGCGCAGACCTCACAGCTAGGAGACCAGGGTTCGGTCCCCACCCTCGGCCATCTCTGTGTGGAGTTTGCATGTTCTCCCCGTGCATGCGTGGGTTTTCTCCGGGTACTCCGGTTTCCTCCCACATTCCAAAAACATGCTAGGTTAATTAGCCACTCCAAATTGTCCATAGGTATGAATGTGAGTGTGAATGGTTGTTTGTCTATATGTGCCCTGTGATTGGCTGGCCACCAGTCCAGGGTGTACCCCGCCTCTCGCCCGAAGACAGCTGGGATAGGCTCCAGCATCCCCCGCGACCCTCGTGAGGAAAAAGCGGTAGAAAATGAATGAATGAATGAGCTACAAATGAATGAAATTGTAGTCAAGCTAAAAGATGGCGTGTCGCTAGTTTTGTTTGATAGTAGACTTTTAACTGTGTTGCGTTCAAAGACACCAAGTTGAATTCACACAATTCTACTTTTGAGTTACAAAGTAAATGCTAAGAATACCCGCTTTATTGACACACGTACGTATAATAAAGACGTTGTTGTGGTGTTCGGGCAGTGTAAAAGCCATCCATAAATTCCTTCATTCATTCATTTTCTACCGCTTTTCCTCACAAGGGTCGCGGGGGGTGCTGGAGCCTATCCCAGCTGTCTTCGGGCGAGAGGCGGGATACACCCTGGACTGGTGGCCAGCCAATCACAGGGCACATATAGACAAACAACCATTCACACTCACATTCATACCTATGGACAATTTGGAGTGGCTAATTAACCTAGCATGTTTTTGGAATGTGGGAGGAAACCGGAGTACCCAGAGAAAACCCACGCATGCACGGGGAGAACATGCAAACTCCACACAGAGATGGCCGAGGGTGGAATTGAACCCTGGTCCTCCTAGCTGTGAGGTCTGCGCGCTAACCACTCGACCGCCGTGCCGCCCCGATACAAATAAATATCTTCATTAAATAGAAATATGTCCCTTTTAAGTTAAAAGATAATAAATGGAGTGTCCAGGTTGTGGGGGTGTCCAACATTCATCAACGCACATCTCCACTCAAACAGTGTGGCCATGGTCTTTATGCTAATTTGTGCTAATTTGTCATTATATAAAACCACAAAGTCTGAATTATATTCTTGTAATTAAAAAAAAACTACTAAGAGTCAAAGCAAATATTCTTTGACCCTTAATTTGGTGAGCGACTCCAAATGAGCTGGCGAGCTAGGAGAACCATGCAATGGTATCTCCGTCCTAAACCTGGACACACGATGCGTTTATGTTCATTAAACATACACAAATAGTAGTTGGAGGACAAGACTTTTTCATTAGCATCATGACAACAACAGAGAAAAAATGTTCAGTGACACTTGAAAAAGTTAGTACGTACTCCATGAATGTGGGACAAAAACGAGCTACACACTAAAAGCATTGCTTGTTTGTTTTTAAAACCAAATGTCACCATGGTATTGCGTGTATTGTGGTAAGGCACATATGGAATCCAAAGACGGGTAGCTTGATGGATGACGCTAGCTAGCTAGCTAGCTCGCTGCCACAAGTAACAGCTAGGCAAAGTGTGTAAGCAATTATGGACGGAACATGGACCGGCAGTTGGTGTGATAAAGGAGAGATCCAACTGGTGTAGTTTGTGTCAAGCTGTCAAACGCAAGCCGTAGAGGTTTCAAACACGGGTTTTGATTCTTGGGGCGATACGGGGCAAAATGCGTCCCTTGTCGACTCAATACGGGTGTTGGCAACCCTACATGACATGGCACACGGGCAGGGTTTGCCGCCACAAGTATTTATTATCATATCCTGATCACATGTTTTTGATGGGGGCTGCACGGCGGTCGAGTGGTTAGCGCGCAGACCTCACAGCTACGAGACCAGCGTTCAATCACACCCTCGGGCATCTCTGTGTGGAGTTTGCATGTTCTCCCCCGTGCATGCGTGGGTTTTCTTTTCCGGGTACTCCGGTTTCCTCCCACATTCCAAAAACATGCTAGGTTAATTAGCCACTCCAAATTGTCCATAGGTATGAATGTGAGTGTGAATGGTTGTTTGTCTATATATGTGCCATGTGATTGGCTGGCGACCAGTCCAGGGTCCAGGGTGTACCCCGCCTCTCGCACAAAGACAGCTGGGATAGGCTCCAGCACCCCCCGCGACCCTCGTGTGGAAAAAGCGGTAGAAAATGAATGAATGTTTTTGATGGAAAACTGCCAAAATGGCGGATAAATCCATTCATTCATTCATTCATTTTCTACCGCTTTTCCTCACGAGGGTCGCGGGGGGTGCTGGAGCCTATCCCAGCTGTCTTCGGGCGTAAGGCGGGGTACACCCTGGACTGGTGGCCAGCCAATCACAGGGCACATATAGACAAACAACCATTCACACTCACATTCATACCTATGGACAATTTGGAGTGGCCAATTAACCTAGCATGTTTTTGGAATGTGGGAGGAAAACCCACGCATGCACAGGGAGAACATGCAAACTCCACACAGAGATGCCCGAGGGTGGAATTGAACCCTGGTCTCCTAGCTGTGAGGTCTGCGCGCTAACCCCTAGACCACCGTGCCGCCGGATAAATCCATATTAAGCATTATTAAAAACATCAGTATGATACAGTGAAGTGTAAAAAGAGATATTTGTATAGATTTGTATGTGCCCTGTGATTGGACGCCGCCGCCTCTCGCCCGAAGACAGCTGGGATAGGCTCCAGCTATGACCCTAGTGAGGATAAGCGGCATAGAAAATGTAGTATTGTGGCCAATGAGGGACTTTGGCTGAATATTTGCATCCATATTTCTGAGGAAGACTTCATCAATGGCGTTAAATAACAGCACAAGAAAGCACTTTTAATTTGCAATTATGGACATTGTGGTCGTTTCAGGCGTTCTGCGTCTTCCTTGTTCTTTTAAAGACGTTAAGTGTACGCAAAGGAAGTTGGTGACAGAATCAGATCTCTCTCTCTCTTGGATTGGAAATAAGAGTATTGCTTTGAGATCTCCGGAGACAACAGGGGGAGGGGGAAAAATAAGAACACGGAACGCCGGCAGCTTCCTCAACTCCTCCCCTCCTCGGTGGTCTGTGGGCTGGTTGAGAGTGCTGGACCGTTCCACCAGCCGCAAAGTGTCCCACCCCCTTCAACTCTCTTGGCATCCCTGAAGGCACATCCCTCGTCTTTTTGGGGGATTTTTTTAATGTGCACGCTGGCTGTTTTCGAGACCACCGCAAAGCCTGTTTTTTTTTGTTCCTTTTGAAAGTTCCCCCACTAGACCAGAATGGAGCAAGGCGCTGACTTGCATGGTGGTTTTGCACCCACGTTACATCACATTGTGACAAGCTAAAGTAGTGAAGATCTGTCCGAGGGGGTCCTAACGTATATTTGAAGCCAATACCGGAGGACGCTGTGATGATGTGTATTGTTTCTAGAAATGAAGTGCGGTCTGTTACGTTACTAAGCGCCGCCATTTCCATAATTTACTGACATTCTATTGAAAAGACGAGTACGCTATTCATCCACAGCAGAACTGGAACAAAGGAGGGCTTTGTATTTCGCAAAACAACATTATTCAATCTCCACAGCCGTGTAAGTGCTTGCCAAAGGTGGCGCTATAACCCCTAACCCGGGGGTCGGCAACCTTTACTGTCGAAAGAGACGTTTTGCCCTCTTTTGTAAGAAAGAAAAGCATAGCGTGGATTTTGGGTCTTTTTTTTTTTTTTACATTTTAGCAACAAGAGACTTAGTTAAAATAAAACCGAGTCGAGTAAAACTAAACAAATAGGTGCAAGTGCAATGTTTAACAAGTAAACAAACCGAGGAACCTTTTTTTAGTGGTCTGAAATTTATGTTTTGCGCTCATTTCTAATTCATATTAATGACTTTTGTGTATCCATGGTTAGCTTAAATTAGAGCCTGCATAGACGAGGATGAAATGCAATAAGGCAATGATTGGAGGGATTATTTTCAAAGTCATGCTATACAACAAGCTAATTATTTTATTTTAATAACCGGGAGTGCATGAGAAAGTGGAAAGGAAACTCTTTGACCGCATGGTGACTTATGACAAAGTATACAGTAAACCTCGGATATATCGGACTCGGATATATCGGAAATTAGCTCACAACGGACAGATAAAAAAAGAACCGATTTTTCTGTAATGCATTTCCAATAAAAATTCATTGCATATATCGGATTTTTTATAACGGATTTCGCCTATTTCGGACAAAATCTCCAGTCCCGTTCCAATGCATTTCTATGAAATTTCCCTGGCATATATCGGATGGCCGCATCGTGGCGCTCCGATTCGCCGAATCGCGACAGGCCGCTATACGACGTCATTTGCAGCGTTTGCAGCGTTGCCTGCGCGTCCAGGTACATTGGAAACATAGTCAAGGAAGTGCCTTTTTATAACGGATAAAATCCCATTTACGCATATACCGGATATAAATCCCATATATGCGTAAAACGGACATTTTCCGGTATACGCATATAACGGATTTCGCTTATATCGGACAAAACCACTGGGAACAATTGAATCCGATATATCCGAGGTTTACTGTATTTACAACACATCCGCAATAGAACCAATGTTGTAGTAGTGCTCAGGAGCTAACCGCTCAGCCAGCAGCATTCACAGGGCTCTGACTTTGTAGACCCGAGCGCACCGTGCAATTTTCGTGAGCAGCGCAGTCATGCACAGCGCGGCGCACCCACGCCCCCGTCCCTCCCACCGGCACAAGTGGCGACGAGGGAAGCCATCATGCACCACGTACGCCACCTGGTGTACACGTCATCTGTTCCTAACGGTTACATTAAACACAGCAGCAGGCTAATCCAAACATCTTACTTGTTTTCCACCAGCATTCCTACATGGCCAAATTAGGAGATCCTTTGATGATATTGTGGAGTTAGCAGGTTGCCTACAGCCACAGCTGTTAATGTTTCAGACCTAGCGCTAATTAGCGACGCCGCTGGTTACTTGCTTTTGTAGACCACACACCCGATGACTAAAGGGGAGGCCCAATAGAGGCGTTAATTGGAGCAATTAGTGTACGTCAACGAATCTAAAAGGCAAATTGGATGCAAAGCGCATAAAAAAAAAATGTACGTTTTGAATATCGAACATGTGCGGACATGCTTTGATTCCTAAGATGATATTTGTGTTTGTGCGTCACACCAGGACAGGGATTTTCTCATGACGTTCAACACATCCCTTCATCGTTCGTGGTGGATGGAGCACGGCCCCGGGTGCCTCGTGACACCCGTGCTGGACTCGCACATGGCGCCCGACGACCACCACGTCATCACCGTGTCCGGGTGTCTCCTTGACTACCAGTATATGGAGGTGCTGAGTTCGGCCGTTCAGATCCTGCTGGCCGTACGTATACACCGCACGTTACACCGAAGGGACGGGGGTGTCCAAAGGGCGGCTCCGGCAAATAAATACCATGAAACAAGAAATGTAAACAAACAACTGCAAAAGTTAGTTAGCAAAAAGAGTTACATGAAATGTAGCCACATGGCAATTATGCTTAGTGCATTAGCGCATTTGACACACATTACAGTGACTCATCAAAAAAAATAATTTTTAAAAGAATTTTTAAAAATAACAGGACTATGCTGAAGTTCAAAAATATGATTTATTTTGACTTATTTTGGCCTCCCTGTGGCTGGAAGAGGATCTGAATGATGCTTGTGGAATATTAATACTATTATTATATTATTGCTACTATTAATCTATCTGTCTAACTGTCAAAAAAAAAACTTAAACTGTATTATGGAAAGCAGGAAGTGAACAAATGTAACAGTTACTGATTGTAAAAGTACCAGATGAAGGGGTAGGATTTAATAAGCTTTGCTTCTTCCTACTCCTTTTGGACATGTGGAACTGGGAACTGATTATGGGATGCATTCAATTGTAATCTGATGCATGTTCAAATGAAATAAAACCATTACCATTAATATTAATATTTCACATTTTTCAGATGGGCTTATGTGTTAGGGTAACAGGACGGAGTGAAAACCCAACTAAAAAAATGTTGAAGAAAATTAAAATATTTGGGCGCGGGGTAAATATTGTCAAAAATGTCATTTTAAGTCAAAATACAAAGAGAAAAGTTGGAATCTAACAAGAAAAGTCATAATTTTATAAGAATAATGCTGTCATATTATGAGGAAACATTACATCAATTAGTAGTAGTATTCTAAAGTTTAAATATTAAAGAATGTTGTTATTTTTTTTTAGAAATCATCAAAAACAAATAAAACAATTAAAGTTGATAATGTGGTTGCAAAAATGAAGACAAATTATTTTGGAATAAAGACACAAGTCAAAAATATTAGCATCAATGAAAAGACAGCTGTCGTTTGACGAGAATAAAGTCAAAATATTAAGAAAAAGTCGCATTCTATCGGGAAAAAGTCAAAATTTTATTAGAATAAACTTATGATAGTTTGAATTTCCACTCGGCCATCTCTGTGTGGAGTTTGCATGGTCTCCCCGTGAATACGTGTTTTTTTTCCGGGTACTCCGCTTTCCTCCCACATTCCAAAAACATGCTAGGTTAATTAGCCACTCCAAATTGTCCATAGGTATTAATGGTTGTCTATATGCATTTTATTCCAAAATATGAATGTGGAGTCTAACTCTTATTTTGTATTTTTTTGTGTACCAGCTCTTTGGCTTCGTGTACGCCTGCTACGTCAGCAAAGTCTTCCAGGACGACGAGGACAGCTGTGAGTGTTTTTTGGCCTCGCATGTCCTGGTTCGCATGGCTGAGTGTCTGCAATGTTGGTTTTAATTGAGAGGATTCCCTCTTGATTGTTGGAGTGTGTTATAGTTATGGGAATCCCTGTCTGTCAGCTTGTGGCTGCCATCTGTGTGTGTGTGTGTGTGTGTGTGCGTGTGTGTGTGTGTGTGCGCGTCAGGCCACAGGAAGTGACAGCCTGTGTGTGCGCTTCAGTGATGGCTATTATTGTACATACTAAGCAGAGTTGCCTGTATTATTCAAAGCTCACGACAGCCGTGTCGACATTTCACGGCATGTCAAAAAATGAAATAATCAACCCGTCTTCTTTTTTTTTTTTTTTTTTTTTTGAAGTCGATTTCATCGGCGGGTTTGACTCTTACGGGTACCAACCTCCTCAGAAGTCCTCTCATCTGCAGCTTCAGCCTCTTTACACGTGAGTTACCGCATCTTTATGCTCATTTTATGTCCACTTTTAGTACAAATTCATTGTTTCCTGTGCTCCAGGGCTGGTTAATGGATGCTTGCGCCCCCTTCAGGCCACACCCTGACAGTGCCACTGTGGATGGACGGAGATGGTCACCCTGATTGGACTCTGAGGATGGACTTGTGTGTGTGTGTGTGTGTGTATGTGAGATAGACAGTAAGCCTGAGGAAGATTAACATCCCTGAAAGGAATGTACTGAGCTCAGGGATGAACCAGCGTGTCGGGTGGCAGGTTTTGGGATGGCGACATAGGGAAGGGGGCGGGACGGAGCACACACACACACACACACACACACACACACACACACACCTCTTGTCAAATCACCACTTCTTTACGTAACTACCAGCTACACAAACGTGTGTGTGTGTGTGTCATACAGTATTTGTGCGTGACTGTCACAGGACCAACCGCCGCCGGTGCACCACCTTGCAGCACTCTTGTTATTGTGGAAGGGGGGCGTGGGTGGGTCACATGATTTAAAAAAAAAAACAACAACAACCCAGAACAAAACACGAAACAAAAAGGCACGACTCGTTGTCATTTTAGAAATGTGGTGATGTCAGAACTAGAGCAGTCTTCAGATCCCTGCTCCCAAAGCCATCTCCCCCTCCTGTCCCGACGGATGCTTCACTTTTAATGGGAGTGATTGAGCTCGTTTTGGACTCCTATTTCCTCCATTTCCTGTTTGGATGGAAAGGTATTCGTGTTACTGAATGACAATGAAGGAACATGGAATCACAGGAGGCAAACTCAACTTGAGTGTTTAAGGATGCAGATGGCTTTGGGATCAAGCATTAGTGTGTCTACGGGGTGGGGGCGGGTAGGGAGGGGGGGGCATTGGGGATACTGTGCATGTAAATAACCTGCCAATGACTGATTTAGGAACAAAGAGAAGGGGGGGGGCTTGCATTAGGGGTCAGTTTTTGTTCTTTTCTTCATACCTGTGTCTCTTGTTGAGTCTTCTCTCACGTACCAAACATCATACATCGTGTGAGAGCGGGAGTTCGGGAGGGGGGGGGGCAGGTATGAGGCCGGCACCTCCTTTTGGGGTGTAAGGTACAGTTTGAAATAATAAAAACACACTTTCTACATGACAAATGAGGCTTTGGAAATTCTTCACCCATTTTGTGTATTTAACACATACGGTAGGTAAATATACTTAAATAACAAGCTTTTATAACTGCCGTTGTGTCCCTGGGCAGCTGTAGCTACGGATGTAGAACACCACCAGTGTGTGACTATGGAGGGAATGAATAAAGGGTTCATGTTGTGAAGCGTTTTGACTGCCTAAAAAAGCACAATATAAAATGTAATCCGTTATTTTTATTATAACAATGCCTCAAGGTTTTTTTCATAACCAATTATATTTTATATTTTTTATTGTGTAATTTAATTTAAAAAATAACAGCCCCCATGTAGACCTTTGGACGTGACTGCATGAGTTGAAAAGACACAACCATATTAGTTACTGTGGATGACTTTATTGTACACAACATGTATATATTCTATGAAAACCATTCCAGAACAACTATTACTGTACCTGGAGTAGTGAGGTGGAATAAGAATAAAATAAAAATAAAATGACATCAGATTAATAACCACATATATAGTAAGTAATTGTCAATAAGCCTTGCTAGTGTTTATAAACTTTTCTTATATGTGTGTGTGTGTGTGTGTGGTAAGTAGGCTACTCTGTTGCCATGGCGACAGTCTGCATTACGTCATCCCCACACGCTTGGCTACCGCGCTTCCTCGTCCGGTCTGGACCCCCCAGGGAAACCGGCCCAGATCCAACTGGCTGGAGTCAAGGTTCTGTTTTGTTTTGGGCTGTTTTTCTTTTTTTTTTTTTTTTTTGAGGGGGTGTGGCAATAGCAAGTTGCCATGGAGACAAAGCACGCGCTGTCCCGATTATCAGTTTATTTAAATGAGCTTTATGTCTGTTTTTTTTAAGTATGGAGTGCAAATAAACGGCGTTCTCACTTGTATGCACACCTCCATTGACAAATAGTGTGAATGGGGGTCCTTAAACGCAACACGCAGCATAACAAAGGAGCGGGCTCGGGCCTCCGCCCCCCTCCTCCTCCTCCTCCCGGCTTGGCGCAATGAACCACCATGCTTCCCATCATGCAGCGCTCGCGCCTACTCTTCCATCAAGCCGCCATGTTGTCGGAGTGAAATCCTGGGGTGTCAGAGAGAAGCTGGGGCCGAAATCCGCGACCATCCACCCTCTCCGCCGGTGAGTAAGACCCGCGTACCGGCGGGGACACCTCCGAGTGCTTCTTAGCCACCTCCGGGTGCGGATATTGTGGCTATGGCGGCCATGATCCGGGCTAAAGCGGTGTGTTTTTGTCAGACTGAGCCGACTCGCTTCCCGAGCTATATAGCCTGCCCCCCCTTCCTCTCGTTGTGTCAGTCTTCCGCTCCAGACAGCTCAGGGGCCTTTGTTAGCACCCGAATACTTGCGGGGGGCTGCGGGCTCGACGTACGGGCAGAGTGAGCCTCCTCCCGGCTTGACAGTAACACGGCGTTGTTAAAACACGGCTGTCGCTGTTACAAAACACTGTTTGTGGCGCCCATGTTTGCTCACCGGTTCACCGGGCGGTGTGGTGGAGTCAGGAGGCCGTGTTATTGTTGCTAGACACCCAGGGAAGCGTCCGCCTGACAAACCCGGCCATAGTGCGATGTTCCACGGACATCCGATAAACAATTGTCACTACGGGTGCGCAGTCTGTGTTGGGTTTTGTTGTGTCATGTCTGCCATGGAGAGCGAGAGGGTTCACTACCGGGGCATCTTACCTCATCCCCCGGCTAATTCGTGCATTGTGACACCCGTCAGTGTCGATCTCGGTTGTCGGTGATGTTTTGCCCGGCGACGAGCGCTCGTTTCCGGGTGTTGGAAGCATAACAAACCGCTTGCGCGTCATGTCGGTGGCTGTGTTGTAGATTTCCGGGTATTTGTCTTACCTGACTGCTAAACAATACCTGCTTCTTTATTGTGTTGGTACCACGATCAGACAGACAGGCCTCGTCTTTGTTAAAAGGGGGGTGTGTTTGCACCCAAAAATGGCTAACATGACTTTTTGCTAAAGCTAATGAAACAATATGGCTCAGCATTTTATGTTTGTATAGAGACACTAATGTAAAACTAGTGATTGTTGTTGGTAGATTCAAGCTTACTGTGGAATCAGGTGGGTCACAGATTGACCCATGCATATTAAATATTTACCTGCTCACCACCCAAGCAGCCTTTTTTTTGAGCCCCCGGACCGGTTTGTTTCTGTCAAACCTCTTTGGCGGCCCTGACAGTAATCTGATGCTTTTGTCAGGTACCCATATATACAACAAAGAAAAGCAAAATGTCAGGTGTTTAGCCATTTAAATGCTTCAATAAAACAATAGTTATAACTTAGTAATATACCACAAATTGTCCAAATTATGACAACAAAGTGCACAATTGGAGAGTCATGTAGTCATTGAGCAAAATGAAATTCAACAAACGACCTGCTTGTGTTGTAGCCACTACTGCCAATACAGTATGCCAATACTGCTAACTTCCTGCTTCTCCAAACAATACCTGATAACTTTTTATAGCTGGTATTATTTTCAAAATTAGATTTAAATGTTGTTTGAGGTAAGAATGACCCAAGCACAGTTTGATTTGTCGGAATTTAGCAGTAGACAGAAATAAAAATACAAATAAGACTGAACTTATTACCTTATTATGTATTATTGCACTACAAATTGGATGTAACCTGCTCCGTATTTATTATGGGCATGCACTGCAATGCAGGCCCCCACTGACAGCGGCCAAGCAGCAGTCCATGTTTAGCTAATTTTATGGGCATGCATTGCAATGCAGGCACCCACTGACAGCGGCCAAGCAGCAGTCAATGTTAAGCTAATTTTATGGGCATGCATTGCAATGCAGGGCCCCACTGACAGCGACCAAGCAGCAGTCAGTGTTTAGCTAATTTTATGGGCATGCATTGCAATGCAGGCCCCCACTGACAGCGGCCAAGCAGCAGTCAATGTTTAGCTATTTTTATGGGCATGCATTGCAATGCAGGGCCCCACTGACAGCGGCCAAGCAGCAGTCAATGTTAAGCTAATTTTATGGGCATGCATTGCAATGCAGGGCCCCACTGACAGCAGTCAAGCAGCAGTCAATGGGGGCTCTGCAGTGCCGAGCAGACCATTATTTCTCCCAGAAAATATTTAGCTATTAATATTATTATATCTTAATCCTCCCATTTTTTCATACTTAATGCAGCCAAAACCGCAGGAAGGACCCCTAAAACATGTTACACCGCCGGAATTGTGACGCTCGGGACTTGGTCGCTATTTATTCTTTGGAAAGATTTGTGTAACGATGGCGATGCTATTAACGAAAATGTTAAAAAATGGGCCTCTAGATTAGGTACACCCAAATCTATTTTTAGAACAGTACATGCCAGAGAAAAATGAGTGTTTACAGACTTTTCACAGCCTTGTAGCTCAGCCATACGGTCACATGGAAACTTCATTAAAGGCTCATTTTTTTGACAAACTTCTCAACTTTCTTTGTGGCTAATTTGTTTTTCGTTGGATATTTAGTTTTGGCTCTATCTTCATCAGAAGAAGGTGTGCGCAGGGCCAAAATCCACCTAGTCTGTCACTCTAGCACCAGAGCATTGGAGACTGAAAAATAACTTTATTTTTGCAAACAACTCCTCCTCATGGCCACACCGTTTTAGCTAGCTTGATTTCTTTTGGTAAAAACGTAGGAATCTTAGCCCCCTTGCCAAAAATGTCACTTTTATGTCTGAGAAATGTACGGATTGCCTTCTGTGGGCCCCTAGAAGCGACAAAAGCCAAAAAATTCTCCCATTGACTCCCATGTTAAAGGTGCTGTCTTTTTTTTCACCAACTCTTAAATTTTCTCTGTTTTCGACTCGTCCTCTTGCGGTCAGTTCTCTACCGATTTGCAAAACGAGCAGATGTATGCGAAGCCCCGACCCTCGGCTCACTCACGGTCATCTTGTGGTGTCAATATCACAAATCGTTTGGCCATAAGAAGCTTCTTTTTCAGACTTTTAAGTGATTTGTGCTCATTCATTGTCAATATGGCCGCCACCTGCTGCAGAAGAATGGACTTTACACCTTTTCTCCTCCTCCTCCTCGCAACTCCTCCTTTTTAAAACGACTATGTGTAGTAAAGTACACAGCAGTACGTTACTAGGTTTTAATTGGCCACCCTATTCCTAGGATAAGGTTTGTTTGTTGCTCCGAGGTTGGCTTAAGAGCCAATCAATACACGTCATGTATTGTTGTGCTTACCTGATTGGTTGAAAGAAGTGTGGCCGTAGCCCGTCCAAAAACGCGGTGAAAAGTCGGGTGTGTAGTTTAAATTTAAAAAGCACCGCCGTATTTACTTTATTAGCTTGTTAACCATCGAAAAAGTAAAAAACAAAAAACTAAAGAAGCTAAAAAAAAATGCTGCCATCCTTTATTATCGGCCATTATCAGGACTATTTTGGCTTTTGTCGACAATTGCTTATGTGGATGCGAGTAAAGCAATCCGGGGGGGTCGGACTGTACTTAACCGGAGTAATAAAACGGTCCCGCATGCTTTATTTCTCGTGTGCAGGCTGTGGTGGAATGAGCAGTGTGTGTTGAAGAGGAAAGCAGTGCTCTGGCAGGATTCCTTCAGCCCCCACCATAGAACCACACCCCCCATCATGCCTGTGGTGCTGAGCAGCGGAGGACACGCCCCTCCCACCGGGCAGACCCCCCATTCCACACCCCCCAGCCAGCAGGTAGAGCCTTAATTACGGCATCTCCCAGAAGGTCACGTTCTCTCCGCAGCTCCGAACCATCCTCCATCTGTCTCAGGGTGTAGCAGGTGCCGGACGTTCCCAGGATGACGCCATGGTCGACTACTTCTTCCAGCGGCAGCACGGCGAGCAGCCCGGAAAACATCGCTGGCCCACCGGAGACAACATCCACGACAGCCAGGTGTGCTAAGAACACGTGTACATGGAGAAATACGTGACAAGAAAGGATATTTCAGGTGGGCTGAGTAGTCATAAAAAAAGCCTAAAGGTTGCTGGTTCGATCCATCACGTCAAAGTGTCCTTGGGCAAGATACTGAACTCCCAGTTGCGCCTGATGCTGCGTCATCAGGCGCTAACATGGTAAATGCTAACATGGTTCCTTGAAGCGCCATTTAACACAAGCCAGTGCAAACAGGTAGTCCAACTTCAGTGCTGGAGCCTATCCCAGCTTTTTTTTGGGACGAGAGGCGGGGTCCACCCTGGACTGGTGGCCAGCCAATCCCAGGGCACATATAGACAAACAACCATTCACACTCACATTCGTACCTATGGACAATTTGGAGTCGGCAATTAAGCTAGCATGTTTTTGGAATGGGGGAGGAAACCGCAGTCCCTGGAGTCCGAGGGTGGAATTGAACTCGGGTCTCCTAGCTGTGCGTCCACCGCGCGGACGCTTTCGTGAGACCCACAGTATAGAAACACTGAAACGAGTGTTTTAAGTCAAGTTATTTGATTTTCCTTTTATTTTGCCGTGTTCCACATGCCTTTTCTCAGCTGCCAGGGTTCAAGTCCCTGCGGTGGGAAGAATGACAAGCTGCCATTGCAGCGCACTTCCTATTCAAAGAACGAGTGGACCGCCTTCTCTTTCTTTTCTGTCGCAGCAGCAAATAAATACAAAACAATTCCTGTTCTTCGAAAAGTAGACGCGCAAATGTCGTCATGTTGGAAGTCGAGTAAAAAATGGAAAACTTCCTCCGCTCTAGTTGAGTTCCGTGGTAGACGTGTCTTCCATACACTGCCCCCTGCAGTTTGGGAGCAGAAAGTCACACACAAATCTCCACGAGGAAAGTATTACACAGCTTTTCCACAAAATGGCCATGTTTGTTTCCTTTTTAAAAACCTGTTTTTAGTGGCACTGATGAGCGTAAGACGTACTAACTTGTCGTTGCCTTCAGGTGCGGTCAATGGACGAGCTGAACCATGACTTCCAGGCCCTGGCCCTGGAGGGACGTGCCATGGGGGAGGTGAGACAGCGTACATTTAGATTAGGGTTGTGACCAGCTTTGATTACCCCCAATGTCAGCGCTTCACTTGAAAATCCTGTTAAATGTCAATTGGTTTTAATGGAGGCCCTGGCAGCACACACACACACACACACACACAACAACACTCACACACTCACACACTCACACACACACACACACACACACACACACACACACACACACTGGCTCAGCCACCCACTTGACGAACAAGATTTCCAAGGAAATAAAACGGACTGGTTTGCTAAGTGGAAAATGGAAAGCAGTGCTGTTGAACTGGTGGCCCGAGTACCAAATCTGACCGGCCCACAAGTTCAAACTTGGGAGCGGCAAACTTTATTTTTTATTTTTTACGTCAGATTCCTAAAAACACAAACCCTGCTGTCATACACAGGATCTTTGGTTAGCATGATTTAGTAGATCCTTAAAAACGGCAACGTTCCTGTCATGGAGGATCACTGACTCATGTTTTTCCAACATATTCCTAAAGAGTTCCCCGGCAATAGAGGATATAGTACAGGGGTGCTCATTAAGTCGATCGCGAGCTACCGGTCGATCGCGGAGGTGGTACTGGTCGATCGCTGGTCGATCGCGGCGTGACATTAAAAAAATATCATCCCAGCATCAATGCCGTCACTTGATTGATATACAGGGCAGCCATTCAGATGACAACTGAATGTTGCCCTTCGGGCGACCAATCAAATCAAACAACGTCTCTAAGTGCAGCAGAACTTACGATGTCAGCCTATCATCCATCCCCGTTACTTGATTGACATACAGGACAACCAGTCAGAGGACAACTGAATTTTGACCTTTAGGTCACCGCTCATGCGTAAACAACGATGCAAAGTGCTAAGCTAGTCGGCGAATTGCGAGATTTTAAAGCCCTCGCTAAAGTTTATGGTCACTAAAATGAGTGAAGGAGCTGGACCAAGTAAAAAGGCAAAAACTGGACCAAGTAAAAAGGCAAAAAACATATCACTTCCATACGGATATGGAATATTATACGGATATTGGGATACGGATATTATTCATGACTGATAAACATTTGGAAGTGTGCTTGAGGCTGGCTATCAGCAGCTACTGTCCGGACTATGCATCCCTGGCTGGTTCAATTCAGTGCAAGTCATCAAAGTAAACTCAGGTAATTACAAAAAATGTTCATAGTTAATTATGTGTGTTTTGCAATATTGGATCATTTGGTTATGTAAGGTACATCAACATACATTGTACGTACAAATAATCCTCAATACATTTGAAAATAAATAGATGTTTTGCATTTTTGTAGTGGGTAGATCATTTTGACTCGGTCATTTTAAAAGTAGCTCGCATGCTGAAAAAGTGTGAGCACCCCTGATATAGTAGATCCTTAAAAACAGCAGTGTTCCTATCATAGAGGATTGCTGACTAGTGTTTTACCAACAGATTCCTAAAAACAGTTCTCCTGTTCATATGTGGTTAGCATTATTTTGGAGGTCCTTTTTAAAAACGGCAACGTTCCTGTCATGGAGGATCACTGACTCGTGTTTTCCAACATATTCCTAAAGAGTTCCCAGCAATAGAGGATTTAGTACATCCTTAAAAACAGCAATGTTCCTGTCATCAACGATCGCTGACTAGTGTTTTTCCAACATATTCCTAAAGAGTTCCCCAGCAATAGAGGATTTCGTAGATCCTTAAAAACAGCAATGTTCCTGTCATAGAGGATTGCTGACTAGTGTTTTTCCAACAGGTTCCTAAAAACAGCAGAGTTATCCTGTTCATATGTGGCTAGAATTATTTTGGAGGTCCTTTTTAAAAAAGGCAACATTCCTGTCATCGAGGATAGCTGACTAGTGTTTTTCCATCATATTCCTAAAGAGTTCCCAGCAATAGAAGATTTAGTACATCCTTAAAAACAGCAATGTTCCTGTCATGGAGGATTGCCGACTACTGTTTTTTCAAAGTATTCCTAAAGAGTTCCCCAGCAATAGAGGGTTTAGTAGATTCCTAAAAACAGCAGGGTTCTCCTGTTCATATATGGCTAGCATTATTTTTGGAGGCCCTTTTTAAAAACTGCAACGTTCCTGTCATGGAGGATCGCTGACTCATGTTTATCCAACATATTCCTAAAGAGTTCCCCAGCAATAGAGGATTTCTTACATCCTTAAAAACAGCAACGTTCCTGTCATTGAGGATAGCTGACTAGTGTTTTTCCAACAGATTCCTAAAAACAGCAGGGTTCTCCTGTTCATATATGGCTAGCATTATTTTTGGAGGCCCTTTTTAAAAAAGGCAACATTCCTGTCATTGAGGATAGCTGACTAGTGTTTTTCCATCATATTCCTAAAGAGTTCCCAGCAATAGAAGATTTAGTACATCCTTAAAAACAGCAATGTTCCTGTCATGGAGGATTGCCGACTACTGTTTTTTCAAAGTATTCCTAAAGAGTTCCCCAGCAATAGAGGGTTTAGTAGATTCCTAAAAAACAGCAGGGTTCTCCTGTTCATATATGGCTAGCATTATTTTTGGAGGCCCTTTTTAAAAACTGCAACGTTCCTGTCATGGAGGATCGCTGACTCATGTTTATCCAACATATTCCTAAAGAGTTCCCCAGCAATAGAGGATTTAGTACATCCTTAAAAACAGCAATGTTCCTGTCATCAACGATCGCTGACTAGTGTTTTTCCAACATATTCCTAAAGAGTTCCCCAGCAATAGAGGATTTCGTAGATCCTTAAAAACAGCAATGTTCCTGTCATAGAGGATTGCTGACTAGTGTTTTTCCAACAGGTTCCTAAAAACAGCAGAGTTCTCCTGTTTGTATATGGCTAGCATTATTTTGGAGGTCCTTTTTAAAAACAGCAACATTCCTGTCATCAAGGATAGCTGACTAGTGTTTTTCCAACATATTCCTAAATAGTTCCCAGCAATAGAAGATTTAGTACATCCTTAAAAACAGCAATGGTACTGTCATAAAGGATAGCTGACTACTGTTTTTCCAACAGATTCCTAAAAACAGCAGAGTTCTCCTGTTAGCATTATATTGGAGGTCCTTTTTAAAAACGACAACGTTCCTGTCATGGAGGATCACTGACTCATGTTTTCCAACATATTCCTAAAGAGTTCGCCGACAATAGAGGATTTAGTAGATCCTTAAAAACAGCAATGTTCCTGTCATGGAGGATAGCTGACTAGTGTTTTTCCTAAAAACAGCAGAGTTCTCCTGTTCATATATGGCTAGCATTATATTGGACGTCCTTTTTAAAAACGGTTACGTTCCTGTCATCGAGGATAGCCGACTACTGTTTTTCCAACAGATTCCTAAAAACAGCAGGGTTTTTATTAGGTCCTTTTTAAAAACCAGTCATGGAGGATCGCTGACTAGCGTTTTTCCCAGCAGATTAAAAATGGCAAGAGTTGTGTCGTGATGCAGACCATCCAAAGGCGGTGTTCCATTGGGCTAGTGTTTTTCCAGTAGATTCCTAAAAACAGCAGATGTGTCTTATGATGTGTCTATAACTCTCATTAACAGCAGCAATGTTCCCGTCAAATTGGATGGCTGAGCAGTGTTGATACTTTTAGTTTTGGCTTTTTTTCTACACTGTCTATGCTGCTCATATTTTTTTTTTCCATTTTGGACATGTTTTAATGTTGTCTTTCCACTAAAGAGCTGCACAAACCTGCCAAGTCTTGTGATTGTGTGAGCAAAACAAAACCCAACCCACCCAAACAATGTAATGAGCTCCGGTATCACAAATTGAGCCTAAAGTTGTGGCCTGTGAGTTGCAATGCGAGGAGCTAATGACGTGTTCCCCCTTGAAAACTAACGAGCTGCTTTTGGCCTTGTCTCTAATTGTGCCCTTTTTTATTTTGGCCTCTCTCGACCGCTAAGAGGAGACGCGTCCTCTTGTTTTGCATGTCGTTAAGGGTCAAAGCGCTTTTAAAGAAATGTCTGAAATCAGCGTGCGCGCCATCCCAGCGGTGCTCGACACACATACGGCGCCAGGCAGAAGAATAAAAGCTTTGTGATACCATCAAAAAGCGTTTAGCGATGGTCCTGTCACCTCCATATCATCCGTATCAGATGTGACCTTTTCCGCCGGTTGTGCCGTCTGTGTCCCTGCAGCAGCTCCTCACGGGGAAGAAGTTCTGGGAGACGGACGACTCCGGGAAGGACGGGCCAAAGGGGATCTTCTTGGACCAGTGGAGGGACAGCGCATGGGGGGCTTCAGGTACTGTCAGCTTGTGATAACGTGGTCTCAAAGGAGCCTTTTCAAAACTCCACAAACAAGAAAGTCTTATTTATAGATGTGGCAAGAAAAGCCTGATGTCAACGTGAGATCATCCCGATGGTTTTCCGGATGGTATTTGAGGTTTCCGGCGTGTCGTTTAATGTGCCGTTTTGGAAATGTCAGGCCTTTCTGGTGGCATGACCGGAGTGCTCCGTCATCTCCATGTCCATTCAACTCTGGAAATGTGGCGTTGTGTCGTTTGTGATCCCTGTTTAACACAGGAATATGAGTATTTCTGTTGTTTCCCGGTTTTTCCAGCGATGGCCACATCGTGAGGAGTGAAGGGATGCAACTTTGATATTTTGTGGATATGCTAAGTTATATTACAAGAATAAACTCCATCTCAGCTTTGTGATGTTGGTGGAAGTGGCTTTGCATGAACTTGGGTCTTTGCTCTTACTTTTTAACTTTCCAAATATTTCAACTTTCTTCTTAGATAATCTTTATTCCCATAAATTTTAAATTTAAATATTTTAAATTATTTTAAATATTAATATTAAATATTTTAAATTATTTTAAATATTAATATTAAATATTTTAAATTATTTTAAATATTAATATTTAAATAGTTCAAACATATTTAAAATATTTAATAGTTCAAAAAATATTTTAAATATTAATATTTTAATTATTTTAAATATTAATATTTAATATTGTGTTTCAATTTTTTCGACTTAAAATTTTTTATATAATTTTTTATACTTTAATTTTTTATATTTCAAAAATTGTTTATTTTTGTAAAATTGAAATAGTTTTTTCTTTTAGTGACTTTTTTTCTCATATTTTTACCTGCTCTTTTTTTTCCAACTATTTCATCTTATTGTAAATTTAGTTTTTGTAATATGACTTTATTGTCATAATATTTTGACCTTATTCCCATATCCCAACCTAATTTTTCAAATATTATAACATGTTTGTCATAAAAGTATTTTTTCTTGAATATTTAAGCTTTATGCTACTAAAATCACGCCATTTTTCCTCATAATAATCAGACTATTCTCTTAAGATTACAGCCTTTTTGTCTCCAGATCTCAGCTCTTTTTCTCTTAATATTTTGACTTTATTCTTGTACAATTCCTGCGGATTTTTGCAGTTTGTTGTTGGTTTATTCCAGCTTTCTCTGTAATTGTATTTGTCTGTTACTGTTCGGAACGTGTTGGTTGTTATTGCGACAAAGAATGCCGTCAAGCTAGTTGTTGGCTATTGTTTACAAATGAAAGGTCCGCTTCTTCATGCAAGCTGAAATGCTTCTGGTTCTGCAGCGTTATGATGCCGTCAAGGGTGAACAGATAGTACCAGATCTCCAAAAATAACATAAATCCTTCAGTCTCGGCAAACCCAACAAAGTCGGACCACAACAAATCCCGTCTTTTTGCTTTCCCAGCAAGGATGGAAGGTCGGAATCTTCTTTAACTGTCCTTTCTTGCCGCAGATCACTCGGTGTCGCAGCCGATCATGGTGTCCCGTCGGCCAGGACAGGGCTTCCACGGCGGCGGCGAAGTCGGGGTGGGCTCCGTCATGTCCCCGCGGTCCGAGAGCGGCGGTCTCGGCGTGAGCATGGTGGAGTACGTCCTGTCCTCGTCGCCGGCAGACAAACTGGACTCCTGCCTTCGGAAAGGACCTTACGTGAGGCTCTCTTGCGTGCAACTTCCTGTCTGAGGTGGCCAGCCACGTTTGGATGTCATGTCATGTGGACGTGTTTTCCTTCTCATGGTACAGGGACAGCGGGATGGCGAGGTGGAGGAGGAGAAGCGGGAGAAGCCAAAAGCGACATTTGAGGGGGAGAAGTTGAAAGAGCTGACAGAGAGCGACGCCGACGTCATCAATGATGTCATCAACCCCAACGGGCTGCCAGTGCAGAACGGCCTCGATGTGGATGTCAAAGAGTTTGGGTAAACCTCGCCGACGTAAGATCTGCACGTTTCCGAAAAAAAAAACGAATTTCCTACCTCCTCTCGTAGCCGCCCTCCAGGCAACATGCCACCCCAGGGCCCGGAGGGGGACCTCCTTGGGGGTCCCGGCGGTGTCGGAGTAGATGGACTGACACCTCTAGGAGGCGGCGGGGGCCCCAAGCCTCCCGAGGACTTCTCTGGTGTGGATCAAGGCGGGGTCGCCATGGACCCCATGGAGTCGGTGATGGAGCCCCTTCAGTTTGACTACAACTCCCAGATGCCCATGGACTCCGCGCCCACAGTGGGCCTCTTTGATTACACCAACCAGCAGCAGGTGCGTTCCAGCGCCGTAGCCCATTTATGTACATCCACGAGAGCTAATAAAAGTGCTAACGTAATACGCCCCTTCGCTCGCCACGGGCAGCTATTCCAGAGAAACAACGCTCTAGCGGTGCAGCAGCTCACCGCCGCCCAGCAGCAACAGTACGCTTTGGCAGCGGCGCAGCAGCCGCACATCGGTAGGCGGCCGTCTCTTTGTGCACGTATAGATGTAGCATGGATGTAGCATAGATGTAGCATAGATGTATTGCATTAAAACTAGAATTCCTGTTTATATAGCGCAAAATTCACCTGTTTTCGGCTCATCAGGTCTGGCCCCAGCATTTGTGCCCAATCCGTACATCATCAGCGCCGCCCCGCCTGGTACGGACCCGTACGCTGCTGGACTAGCGGCGGCTGCAACCCTCGGTGAGACCCTTGTGGTCACTTGATGCACGAAAACAAACTACAGCGTCTCACCAATTGTTTTTCATGTGTGTGTGTGTGTGTGTGTAGGGCCGGCAGTGATGCCTCCTCAGTACTACGGCGTAACCCCCTGGGGGGTCTACCCAGCCAATCTGTTCCAGCAGCAGGCAGCTGCAGCCAACAACTCAGCCAATCAGCAGGCAGCGGGTCAGGGTCAGCAGAACCAACAGCAGGTTCGTGTTAGCGGCGGTCTTAGTTCATCATTGATCACGAGACGTTTATATAATAACGCCAATCATCACATATCATACCAGGTGATGCGTGCAGGAGGCAACCAGCGACCTCTCACCCCCAGCCAGGGGCAGCAAGGGCAGCAGAATGACCAGCTGGTTGCGGCAGCTGCGGTCAACTCCGCCCTGGCCTTCGGGCAGGGACTTGCAGCAGGAGTGCCTGGTGAGTATGTTTTAAAAAAAAGAAAGAAGAAGAAGAAGAAATGGAGCATTGTTGGTTGGGTTTGGAGGTTTTTTCAGAAGGCTTTACAGGAGGACTGTAAATGCATGCATGCATGTAAATACATGCATCTACCTTATCTACCTCTTTTTATCTGTTTTTGTATCTTTAGAATGCGGAGAAAAGAGACGTGTTGTGGATTATGGATGATGGGCAGAATTCAGAAAAAAAGTTTTCTTTTTTTAGAGAAAAGTCCTATTTTAACAAGAAATAAGTAGCAGCTTTACAATAAATTTGACATTATGAGGAAAAATAATATTTTCGTAGCATAGAGTTTACATATCTTCTTTAAAAAAAAAAATATATATATATATATATATATATGCTGTAATGTTAAAAGAAACAAACAAAATAAAAAAACATATTTTTTTCTTTTTTATATATATAAATAAAAGAAAAAAATGTTTTATTTATTAATTAAACATTTTTTATTTTATTTATATGAAAGAAAAATAATGTTTTTTATTTTGTTTGTTTCTTTTAACATTACAGCATTTAGCATTACAGAAAAAAATGTTTTTTATTTATTAATAAAAAACATTATTTTTTATTATTTTTATGAAAGAAAAAATAATGTTTTTATTTTGTTTGTTTCTTTTAACATTACAGCATTTAGCATTACAGAAAAAAATGTTTTTTCTTTATTAATAAAAACATTATTTTTTCTTTTATATATATATAAAAAAGAAAAAAAATAATGTTTTTTATTTTGTTGTTTGTTTTTATATATATATATATATATATATAAGAAAAAAATGTTTTTAATTTTGTTGTTTGTTTATATATAAACAAACAACAACATTATTATTATAATTATTTTTTCTATATATATATATTTTTTTTTCTATATATATATATATATAAACAAACAACAAAATTATTATAATTATTATTATTTTTTATATATATTTATATCGTTTCTTAGCATATCTGCATGTGTTTCTTTACAAAATATCAAAGTGGCATCCTTTTATTTTCCATCATGTGCCCCCCCTCGCCCCCCGAAAAAGGTTTGGCCACAGCGTTCACTGGTTTGGTCATGGTGGTTATTGTCCTTCCCTCTCAGGTTATCCGGTTCTGGCTCCTGCAGCCTACTATGACCAGACAGGCGCCCTGGTCGTCAACACGGGAGCCCGCAGTGGACCCGTCCGCCTCATGGCCCCTGCATCCGTCATCATATCTCCTTCAGCAGCACAAGCTGGTTGGTACAAGTTCACTTTCTTTTCCACCTGCAAGTAGACGTCCATGTGTACTTTGACACTTTCATTTTAGTTGCTGCAGCAGCGGCGTCAGCGGGTGGCGCCAACGGCGGCCTGGGCGGCGGGGCCAACGGCCCGTTCCGTGCCATCACGTCCCAGCAACCGCAGCAGCAGGGCGGTCCCGGCGGCGCTCTGGGCGGGAGCTCCTTCTACGGGTCGTCCTCCCTCAGCTCGTCCTCCCAGAGCTCCTCTCTCTTCTCACAAGGTTCTGGCCAGCCCGGCCCCGGTTCCGCTTCCTTGGGCTTCAGCCAGCCTGCTTCCTCCTCTCTCGGCGCCACACTGGGGGCCACGTTGGGAGGCTTCGGTACTGCAGGTAGACATGACGCTGGCCTTATAGCATGAAGGAAAACATTGAAAAGGGATGGCTATGTGTGAGTAGCTACTGATATGCTCTACTTGTCATTGTCTCCCTCTAGTGGCAAACTCGAGTGGAGGCAGCGGCTCCAGGCGGGACTCCTTGACAGGCAACAACGAGCTGTACAAACGCACACCCTCCAGCCTCACCCCCATCGGACACGGAGGCTTCTACAACGGCACCCTGGGCTTCAGTCCCTCTCCGGGCCCGGTGGGCATGCCCCTTCCCAACCAGGGCCCCTCTCATTCCCTCACACCCCCACCCTCGCTGTCCAATCACAGCTCCTCATCCAACCTCAATCTGGGTAAGTGAAGGACCCGTGATCTGTCATTCAATCACATTTAGGATGAGGTTACGTTTAATTTGATGAACCCTTTGGGCAAGTGCTGCCATCACCTGTTTCTCTGTGGTATTGCACATTTTCCAGCTATTGTTGTCAAGTTAAATTTAATATTTTTTTACTCCGTTATCCCCCCCCCCCCCAGGAGGCTTGACCAATGGCAGCGGACGCTTCATCTCCGCCGCCCCGGGAGCCGAGGCAAAGTACCGTAGCGCCGCCAGCTCGGGCTCCTCCCTCTTTTCGCCCAGCAGCCAGCTATTCCCGTCTTCGCGGCTACGCTACGGCATGTCGGACGTGATGCCTTCGGGCCGTAGCCGCCTGCTGGAGGACTTCAGGAACAACCGCTACCCCAACCTGCAGCTGCGGGACATCGCCGGGCACATCATGGAGTTCAGCCAGGACCAACATGGCAGCAGGTACACCTTGGTGGATGAAAACATGATCAGATTTACAGTACGGGAATAGGAACCATGGCATGGCGATATGGAAGTGTTTTAGGCGCACCTTGCAATCCAACGTGCCTTGGTGTTGCCAGCGTCAGCGAGGGACGTGTGGGTGTTTTTTTTTTTTTCATCAGAGTAAAATAGCGGCTTGCCACTTGTTGATGTC
Source organism: Doryrhamphus excisus (assembly GCF_030265055.1). Classification (NCBI taxonomy): domain Eukaryota; kingdom Metazoa; phylum Chordata; class Actinopteri; order Syngnathiformes; family Syngnathidae; genus Doryrhamphus; species Doryrhamphus excisus. Next base: position 654,845 of record NC_080479.1, on the reverse strand, counting down.
CAAGCAGAAGTTGTAGTAATCCATTTTACTTGAAGATGTTCCTCACCTACCGACGTGGATGTTTGGACTTGTTTCCACCCGTAATCACCGAGTGCTTCTATTGACACACGTTGCATTTGGCTCAGCATCAACTCGGTATTTAGCAAGTAAGGGTGCGCATTTATTTGTGCGATGCATTTACAGTAAACCTCGGATATATCGGATTCAATTGTTCCCACTGGTTTTGTCCGATATAAGCGAAATCCGTTATATGCGTATACCGGAAAATGTCCGTTTTACGCATATATCGGATTTTATCCGTTATAAAAAGGCACTTCCTTGACTATGTTTCCAATGTACCTGGACTGGGCAATGAAAAGAGACGTAAGGTAATGAGAATTGAACTTTATTGGACTCTGAGCATAACAAATTGTTAATTAAGCTAGGCCCCGTTACGCCCGTCAGGCCTACGTTATTTCCAATAGTGTGGTTAAGATCTCATTCGCTGCTGTGCTAGTATTATTGACGTCACTCACTTTTATATTTGTCCTAAATCTGGAGCCAGGAGAAAGACAATAGCCAGTGACATCAACAAGATTAGCATAACGATGCGGCCATCCGATATATGCCAGGGAAATTTCATGGAAATGCATTGGAACGGGACTGGAGATTTTGTCCGAAATAGGCGAAATCCGTTATAAAAAATCCGATATATGCAATGAATTTTTATTGGAAATGCATTACAGAAAAATCGCTTCTTTTTTATCTGTCCGTTGTGAGCGAATTTCCGATATATCCGAGGTTTACTGTATTAGCCGATTAAATACAAGCGATCAATAAAAAATGGCGTATCCTCAGATCAGGCAATCCATCTCTGTATCGCCGTACAATGCGTGTGTGACAGCTGTAAAAAGTCGTCCACAACGCAATCCAGCCTCTGACCAGTAGAGCCAAGAAGGCGGAGCTTGGATACACCCGAAAACACTAATGGGTGTCCAAAGTGTGGCACAGCAGCCATGTCGAGTAAATAGACAAGACAAGCACACAAAACAATTGCATATTATTATAACAGGGGTTCATTTGGTCCCAAAAAATGTCAACAATCATATATGACGACGTCAATTTGGGGGACAGTAAACATTTCTAAACACACCTTAACTGTTTTGTGTGTTTATTAAATACATTTGTTTGTTCAGACGTATTTTTATTGTGCTTTTTTTTCCAAATTAATGTTAAAACTTCATATCGGTTCCTTGTCGTGGGCCCCAATCTTGTATATTGTTTCATCTCGTGAGTCGGGTGTCTCCTACTGGATGGCTCTATCCATGTAGTGTCCCAATACATTTGCCCAAATTCATCCCTTTATGCATCAATCGGCTTTTTTTTTTTTTTTTTTTTTTTCCGTCCCCTACGGGATAAAAAGCTCTGGCTGTAACGTTCTTTTGGTCTTAATTTGAAGCGGAATGGATTTGAAGGCCAACAGCAGCCTGTGTAGTCCAAGATCAAACCGTGCCAACCCAGTGTGTGTGTGTGTGTGTGTGTGTGTGTGTGTGTGTGTGTGTGTGTGTCTCCTGTGCAGGTTTATCCAGTTGAAGTTAGAGCGAGCCAGTCCGGCCGAGCGCCAGCTTGTCTTCAGTGAAATCCTGCAGGCGGCCTACCAGCTCATGGTGGACGTCTTTGGCAATTACGTCATCCAGAAGTTTTTTGAGGTGTGCGAGTGTGGTTGTGTACTTTTGTGGGTCTTGCGTATGTGGAAAAAGGAGGATGAGAGTTGATTTTTTTTATATTGTTGTCATTTTCAAGTTTGGTAGTCTGGACCAGAAGCTGGCGCTGGCCGAGAGGATCCGAGGCCACGTGCTCTCCCTGGCCTTGCAGATGTACGGCTGCAGGGTCATTCAGAAGGCGCTGGAGTTCATCCCCTCGGATCAGCAGGTCATTGTGAGTACGCCGACGCCCCCTCGGCCCACATGGGGCATGAATAAGTGCAACAATGTTTGCTTGCGCTTTTGCACAATGTATCGTCAAGTTTGACTAAAGTTATTTTTTGTTGTCAAATCCACATTTTTATTATTAGAAATATTAGTTTTTACTAGTTTATTACACATTTTATACATTTAGATTTTGTGAAGCTAATCATTTTTCTTGCTAATTGAACTGTTAAATTTGACAGTAAAATTCTTATGTTTTTGTTATTTATTTATTAGATTTTTTTTTTAACTTTGAAGTGGTTATTAAAATATGGAACTTATTGAATATATTTTTATCATATTACGTGAATTTATAAAAAAAATGAAACACTTAACTCATTCAAATAGGGAGAAACTGCTTTTGTGAAAAGATAAGTTTCAAGCATAAGTGACACAAATTCAGCCATATTTTGTATATTTATCCAAAATATATTTTGGATATTTTATTATTTTTGTATATTCAAAATATCTCAACAACTACACCACAACATAACCAACACAAAGTCTAAACCTGCACCAAACATGATCCCTTCTATTGTGCAGTTGCATCATCACCTCTTTTTTCCCCTCTTTTGCCAAAAAAATTAAAAAGACGTAGAAATATTTCTCAGAGATCGGGTGTTTGGGTTGGAACAAATATAAAAATAATAAAATATAAGTATAAATACGTCTTCTGTAGCGAATAATCTTCCTTGTTAAATGTATTATATATACCATATTTTCTGGACTATAAGTCGCACAAGGCCAAAAATGCATAATTAGGTATAAAAAAAACATACATAAGTCGCACTGGAGCATAAGTGGCATTTTTTGCGGATAATTTATTTTCCAAACTACTTGACGGAAACAGACGTTACGTCCTCTTGGAAGGCAAGTTCTAACAATAATAAAAGAATAGAGAACAGGCTGAGTAGGTGTAAGATATGCTAACACGATGCTTATTCCGCTACACAAAAAATAATCATGAACACAAAAGGTGTTCAGTTTTTTCATTTATAAGTCGCTCTGGAGTATAAGTCGCAGGAACAGCCAACCTATGAAAAAAAGTGTGACTTATAGTCCGGAAATACAGTATATAAAAACAAATGTAAAATTATTATTTTGTAAGATTTATTAATGTGTGAATGGTTATTTGTCGCGTCACGGCGCTGGAGTGGTTAGCGCGCAGACCTCACAGCTAGGAGACCAGGGTTCAATTCCAGTGGAGTGGAGTTTGCATGTTCTCCCCGTGCATGCGTGGGTTTTCTCCGGGTTCTCCGGTTTCCTCCCACATTCCAAAAACATGCTAGGTTAATTAGCCACTCCAAATTGTCCATAGGTATGAATGTGAGTGTGAATGGTTGTTTGTCTATACGTATGTGCCCTGGGATTGGCTGGCCACCAGTCCAGGGTGTACCCTGCCTCTCGCCCAAAGACAGCTGGGATAGGCTCCAGCACCCCCTGCGACCCTTGTGAGGAAAAAGCGGTAGAAAATGAATGAATGTAATAGTTGTATGTTTGCAAGTTGAATAAGACAATCCAAGATGAGAATGAGATGAACATGAGACAGTTCTCCACGGCTACTGTATGCTTTGCCAGTTGTGATGCTCGACATGATGCCGCACGTTTTAGAACCGTAAACCACAATCATGAACATATTGTGTATGGAAACAACATAATTATCTTTCTAAAGGCGTGATTGTTGATGGAGCTGCGGCGGCGTCCTCAGGGATGCCTTCAATAACTGGATGCTTCCCGGATTCGCCGATGTTCATGTTCATGTGTGCTATCCATAAAAAGCAGGGGTGCTCACACCGAGTCAAAATGATCTACCCACTACAAAAATGCAAAACATCTATTTATTTTCAAATGTATTGAGGATTATTTGTACGTACAATGTATGTTGATGTACCTTACATAACCAAATGAGCCAATATTGCAAAACACACATAATTAACTATTAACATTTTTTGTAATTACCTGAGTTTACTTTGATGACTTGCACTGAATTGAACCAGCCAGGGATGCATAGTCCGGACAGTAGCTGCTGATAGCCAGCCTCAAGCACACTTCCAAATGTTTATCAGTCATGGATAATATCCGTATCATAATATCCCTATAATATTCCATATCCGTATGGAAGTGATATGTTTTTTGCCTTTTTACTTGGTCCAGTTTTTGCCTTTTTACTTGGTCCAGCTCCTTCACTCATTTTAGTGACCATAAACTTTAGCGAGGGCTTAAAATCTAACGCAATTCGCCGACTAGCTTAGCACTTTGCATCGTTGTTTACGCATGAGCGGTGACCTAAAGGTCAAAATTCAGTTGTCATCTGACTGGTTGTCCTGTATGTCAATCAAGTAACGGGGATGGATGATAGGCTGACATCGTAAGTTCTGCTGCACTTAGAGACGTTGTTTGATTTGATTGGTCGCCCGAAGGACAACATTCAGTTGTCATCTGAATGGCTGCCCTGTATGTCAATCAAGTGACGGCATTGATGCTGGGATGATATTTTTTTAATGTCACGCCGCGATCGACCAGCGATCGACCAGTACCACCTCCGCGATCGACCGGTAGCTCGCGATCGACTTAATGAGCACCCCTGATAAAAAAGTATTCAAATTATCAAATGTATTTTGTAAGAGAAATACTGTATACCAACACGGGGGGGGGGCTCTTCTAGTCGTGTTTTGAGTGTGTTTTTGCGGTTTTAGCTGATATTGACCATGAGTCTGTTTACAAACATCAACATCAGGATGCCGTTTCCTTCGAGTGAGTGATGAGATTTCGGGGCGAAGACAGGGCTGAAGCGTGCGCGTGGCATCCATCTTTTCCCTAATGGAGCTCAATAGCTTCTCCTCCAAGGCAACTGTTGAGCGAGCGGCGTTATTTGTTGGCCATGCCGAGCCCCCGGTGGAAAAAATGGACGCTGTGGATAATGCTTTGAGGCGCTATTTGATTTCTCACAAACGATGACTTGTCCCCCCCGACCCCTCCTTCCGCTTTCTCTGCCCGCAGAGCGAGATGGTGCGCGAGCTGGACGGCCATGTGCTGAAGTGCGTGAAGGACCAGAACGGCAACCATGTGGTACAGAAGTGTATCGAGTGTGTGCAGCCGCACGCGCTACACTTCATCATAGACGCCTTCAAGGGACAGGTACTTTCACTTTCACTTTCACATGTGTCCGCTTCATGTCAAAGGCCTACTTTTTTTTTTTTTTTGTCTGCCTGTACGCTACAAAGCGTCACGGCAGATGTTCACCACCATCTGCATGGGGATGTGCTCTTGTCACCATGGCAACAGAAACCCTAGCCCGCCGGCTCCCGCCATCTCCTATTCACTTGCTAAATGTTTCATTAGCATAACGTGTTAAAAGACACATTCTGCGTGTTATGCTCGCGCCTCCGTGCGGATAAACGCCCCCCCCCCCCCCCCCCCCCCCCGCCTTCCTTCGCACGTCTGCCCACATGTTGTGCAAGTGCGCGTCTGGGGTTTGTTTGCGTAGCGCCGAGCGCGCCAGGAATTTGTTTTCACCTTCCCTGTGGCAGCGGGCGGGGCCGCCGCGTTCCATAAAGTGTTCCTGTGATGAACCCAACAAAATAAGCTGGCCTGCTTTGTGGCCGCACCTTTTTAGAAGGAGAACATTCTGTTTGCTCACAGCTCCACGAGAGGACGTTTCCTCGTTTTGGGGAAAAGTCTCACTTGGGAGTTCTCCCTTGCCACTTCCAATCTCTTGTCACAAGTAATTCATATATTAATTAATAAATTGGTGTACTGTTTTTAAAATCTTCATATTTAAATTTTACATAGTTTTTGCCTAAATGGAGCATTTTCAAGCATAAAGATGGCAAAATAGAAGATGCGTTTAAATACCTTGTAATATTCGACACTGGTCACTCGGTGTCAGTAATGTTACTGTTGTTAGGAATGGAACATTTTCCACTCTGTTCCCAGACAAAGTAAGGCCAACCTGCTTATCTACCAGAGTGTTTCCAATTCAATTGTAAACTGTCCTAGAGACTCCTAGACCAGGGGTGGGCAAACTTTTTGACTCGCGGGCCGCATTGATATGACAAAATTTACGGGGGGGGGGGCAGACTATATATTTTACACGTAACAGTCCACCTGGTATTATTGTATCTGTAAAATTGTCATGCAATCTGCTATTATTATTTATTATTTTATATTTATATTTAAATATTTTAAAAATAATAAAATATTATAATAATTACAATAAAATTAAAATAATTATTATATTATTATTTTGTAAAATATGCAAATATAACAATAATATTATATATAATTAATATAATAATTAGCATTCATATAATTATAACCATAATAGTTCTAATAATTATTATAATAATCTAATAATAATAATAATAATAATAATAATTATAATAATAATAATTATTATAATTATGTGCTTGTGTCCCTTTTTTCAGGAGCACTTTGTAAACAACAGACCATGTCAAACAACGAAATTGATACAACCATCAAAAGGTTGGCTCAGGCCATGATGCCAGGTTGTATGTTGAGTTTAAATGAAATACTTTGGAAAGATTGGGCGGGCCGTATTCAAACACTTGGCGGGCCGGATGTGGCCCCCGGGCCGTAGTTTGCCCACCCCTGCTCCTAGACTCATTTGACAGCAGTTCGAAGACAAGAATCCGGTAGAACTGGCACCCTGTGAAAGGGCCGGTCCCAGACACACGAGCACCAGACCTGATGGCTGGAATAACAGGCTTTTATTGCAGTTGAAATGAAAGTGAAAGTCCCTCAACTGGCACAATAATCCCTAACATAAGCTAACGTTGCAGTCATCACCCACAAGCACCGTGCCTATTTATGTCTTATTTTCTCTTATCTGTACTATATTAGCTAATGGGAGTGTAAAAGTGACTATAGGGGTGTTATATTATGTCTAGAGGGCTCTAACAATGTTTTTAAAAAACGATTTAGAAGGTCCTAAATGGGTTTTCTATGATTTTAACTACCAAAATATTTCATTGATACTACTTTGTGGCAATTAACTTTTCTTATTTGGGTCTAGAACAATCAATATCAATAAACTGCATAACAGGACTGACCAAAGTGCACCCCAGGGTCCAACCAGGGTCCAAGTGCGGCCTGCAGATGTCCCACAGCACATTCGGAAATATGACTTAACATTAAAAAAAAACACACACAGCGGTCAAAGTGGTTAGCGCGCAGACCTCACAGCTCGGAGACCTGAGTTCAATTCCACCCTCGGTCGTCTCTGTGTGGAGTTTGCATGTTCTCCCCGTGCATGAGTGGGTTTTCTCCGGGTACTCCGGTTTCCTCCCACATTCCAAAAACATGCTAGGTTAATTAGCCACTCCAAATTGTCCATAGGTATGAATGTGAGTGTGAATGGTTGTTTGTCTATATGTGCCCTGTGATTGGCTGGCCACCAGTCCAGGGTGTACCCCGCCTCTCACTCAAAGACCCCCCCCCCCGCGGTAGAAAATGAATGAATGAATGAACATAGCAAAGATTTGATAAGAATAAAGTCAGAACATTTAAGAGGAACAACTTATCTAATGAGAAAAATGTATGAGGATAACATATATAACGGAAGAATAGCTATAATATTACAAGAATAAAGTCAAAATATGGGAACAAAGAATTTAAAAAATTTTAATCAAAATAAAAAAAATTACGGGAAGAAATTTTACAAGAAAAAAGTTGGAATAGTTGATTTTTTTTTACGACTGCTGTAATTTTGTGAGAATCGAGTCCAAATATTCAGAGAAAAAAAAAGTAGTTGACCTCATACCTTCATTTTAGTAGCCACCTTGTGTGGACCGTACACGGCTTTTTGACTTCCTGCTTCCTGCGGCGATCCTTTCTACATTGGAAGTGTGCGTGCTGAGCTCCTATACCAGGGGTGGGCAAACTACGGCCCGGGGGCCACATCCGGCCCGCCAAGTGTTTGAATACGGCCCGCCCAATCTTTCCAAAGTATTTAATTTAAACTCAACATACAACCTGGCATCATGGCCTGAGCCAACCTTTTGATGGTTGTATCAATTTCGTTGTTTGACATGGTCTGTTGTTTACAAAGTGCTCCTGAAAAAAGAGACACAAGCACATAATAATAATAATAATAAAAATTAAAATAATAATTATTATATTATTATTATAACTATTATGGTTATTATATTTATTATATTAATGCTAATTATTATTTTAATTATATATAATAATATTGTTATATTTGCATATTTTACATAATAATAATATAATAATTATTATTTTAATTTTATTGTAATATTATTATAATATTTTATTATTTTTAAAATATTTAAATATAAATATAAAATAATAAATAATAATAGCAGATTGCATGACAATTTTACAGATACAATAATACCAGGTGGACTGTTACGTGTAAAATATATAGTCTGCCCCCCCCCCAGTTTGCCCACCCCTGTCCTATACCATACACTTCTGCCTCCTGGTGGCCGTTTTTAGGGATTACAACTGCACTAACATGATCTTTTATTGTACAGTTGCATCATCACCTCGTGTAAATACTTCTTTGGGAGCGAGCGTTCATGTTGAATATAAAAATACATCTTTGGTAGTAAATGACTTCTGAATATTATTTTCCGAATATCTGGGTACTTTCATCCTTCCATTTTCCCCCTGCTGGAAACCGTATCGGAAACGCCGTTGTTTTAGCTAGCACGTGTGTAAGCGTGTTCCACGTCTGGCAGGTGTTTGCCCTCTCCACCCACCCGTACGGCTGCCGAGTCATCCAGCGCATCCTGGAGCACTGCCTTCCCGAACAGACGCTGCCCATCCTGGAGGAGCTCCACCAGCACACGGAGCAGCTCGTGCAGGTACAAGTGCACCACGCTTGCGTAAAGATGTCCGCCCAACTTATGTCCATGTCGCCGTGCGTGCACAGGACCAGTATGGCAACTATGTGATCCAGCACGTGTTGGAGCACGGGCGGGCTGAGGATAAGAGCAAGATCGTGGCGGAGATCAGAGGAAACGTGCTGGGACTCAGCCAACACAAGTTCGCCAGGTATGGATTTAGGTGGCTTCCAGGGTCTTAAACTTAAATTTAATATAATGCTTGTTTTCCATAAATTGCGGTGAGGGTGCGGGTATTTTTGGTTTGCATTTTGAAGGTCTACTTAGAACTGGTCTAAAGGCTTTTGGCCTCAAGCACTTCTCAGCATGACAATGTCCAAATGAAGTCAAATCCAAATACTAAGGCATTCAGAAGACTGATTCAAAGTGATGTGTGACAAGTGACAAGTGATGACATGTAGTGTTCTACACTGGTCACCAGGTGTCAGTAATGTCACATTCATGACAGTAGCCAAAGCAGGAAGTTCTATACCAGGGGTCTCAAACTCAATTTATCTGGGGGCCACGGGAGCTGGGGTCTGGGTGAGGCTGGGCCGCATCAGGTTGAAAAAAAAAAACCCAAAACAAACTATTTATATATAAATATAATATATAAATATGTATTTATTGATAAAAAAATTTTAAAAAAAGCTGTCTTGAATGCTTTTGCTTCTGCTATACCTTCCACGTTTTCAGTGTTTTGGTTCCGGTTTGTTCCGGTTTTCCACAAGAAAAGCTCTGATAAAACATTCCATTGTTCTCAAATATCTTTATTTTTATTTTTCTACACAAAATAAGATGGGAAAAAAATAAACAAATCAAGAATAAAGAAAATCAATCAGTAATAAATCAAAAATAATTAAAAAAAATATTAATAAAACGGCAAATAAGAAAATCGTAAGAAACCACATATACTAGTTGGTGGGTATAGAAATATATTTTTTTCAAATTCAAATGAACAGTATTAAGTTATTTAACCTTTTACATGATCATTAACTTCATAATTTTACCCAATTAGAACGTTAGCGTCGTACTCGTTTTATTTTCCTACACAAAATAAGATGGAAAAAATAAATAAACAAATCAAGAAAAAAAAAATCAATCAGTAATAAATCTAAAATAATAATAAAACAGCAAATAAGAAAAATGTAAGAAACCACATATAGTTGGTGGGTAGAGATTTTTTTTTTCAAATTCAAATGAACAGTATTAAGTTATTTAACCTTTTAACATGATCATTAACTTCATAATTTTACCCAATTAGAATGTTAGCGTCGTACTCGTTTTATTTTTCTACACAAAATAAGATGGAAAAAATAAATAAACAAATCAAGAACAAAGAAAATCAATCAGTAACCAATCAAAAATAATAATAAAATAATAATAATAAAACAGCAAAAAAGAAAGTCATAAGAAACCACATATAGTTGGTGGGCATAGAAATATATATGTTTTTCAAATTCAAATGAACAGTATTAAGTTATTTAACCTTTAACATGATCATTAACTTCATAATTTTACCCAATTAGAATGTTAGCGTTGTACTCGTTTTATTTTTCTATACAAAATAAGATGGAAAAAATAAATAAACAAATCAAGAACAAAAAAAAATCAATCAGTAATAAATCTAAAATAATAATAATAATAAAACAGCAAAAAAGAAAGTCGTAAGAAACCACATATAGTTGTTGGGCATAGAAATATTTTATTTTCAAATTCAAATGAACAGTATTAAGTTATTTAACCTTGAACGTGATCATTAACTTCATCATTTCAGCCAATTAGCACGTTAGCATCGTAGTCGGTTCAGTAAATTTAAGCACACGTTTGATGAGCTGCTTTATCTTGGGACTAGCGTCATCAGCCTGTAGCGTCGCTGCTGATGCAATGTTGGAGTGCGGCGATGTCAGTCATGGATGATGAGAGAGAAAAAGCCAAACAGGCGAGATCGTTCGCTCGCTCGCTCGCGTATGGGCGGGGCAAAATGGCATCAATTGTGTCCGGTGTGCACGCAGCTTTAAGATATCACAAAAACAACAAGTTAAAAGTCTCTTGTGTCTACGATATTGAGTAATCGGAGTGTCTTGTACCCCCCCCAACCCCACAGCAATGTGGTGGAAAAGTGTGTGACGCATGCGTCGCGGGCCGAGCGGGCGGTGCTGATCGACGAGGTGTGCAGCCTGACGGAGGGCCCCCACAGTGCCTTATACACCATGATGAAGGACCAGTACGCTAACTACGTGGTGCAGAAGATGATCGACGTGGCGGAGCCCACCCAGCGCAAGATCGTCATGCACAAGGTGTGTGTGTGTGTGTGTTGTGTTGTGTTACACACACGTCGACGTACTCGCACTTGATTGGTCAGCACAGTCTGCTTGTTGAGAAGAGCCTGCAAGAACCCACAAGACTAATATTTCTAGCTAGCTTATTTCCCCAAGAGTACTTAGCAGTAGGGGTGTATTGATATCGATATCGGATCTTGATTCGATATCAGCATGGACATGACGACGAGTCCTGGATCATGTCAAACGTTTGATATCAACACACCGACACAAGCAGTCCATTCAAGACTGGAGCCCACGTGATTATACAACGGCGTGCTAGCTGACCTCCGAGTCGGCAGCTCAGTGCAAACTCCGCCGTGGGGGGGGGGGCACACAACCGGGGAAGTTTAGCACGACCAACCCCCCCCATTGCACATCACATAACCATCAAAACAAATCTTACAGCATCCGAAATGTCCGCAGATCGCGGTAGAACTACAGCACGAGTACCGTAGGATTTGCGCTGATATCCGATTCTATTGATCACCGTATCGCCTCATACCGTAGCCTGCAACATCGATATCGGGAGCGCTGACCTCGATGTCAGATGGAAAGTTAAACAAAATGTCTTGTTTAGCTGCTAGTCAAGAGGCTGTAGATCCACTTAAGGGGCAATGGTGTCAGGGGTTTCCAAGGCAACCACGCAGGGGCTCAGTGATATGTAAATAAGGCCAGAGAACATTAAAAAAAGAGAAATGATATCACTGGCTCATTTTAAGGTAGGCTCGGACTTTATTACGCATTTTTCTCTTGCTCCCGATTGGCTGAAGTGTGCCTATTTTGACGCAGACAAAGATGGTTTATTGCAGACAGATGAAGACTCTTTAGTGCATTGATGTGAGTGTGTTGTGTGCCTCGGCAGATCCGACCCCACATCTCCACGCTGAGGAAGTACACGTACGGCAAACACATCCTGGCCAAGCTGGAGAAGTACTACATGAAGAACGGCGTGGACCTGGGCCCCCTGTGCGGCCCCCCCAACGGCATCATGTAAAGCAGCCCTGACCCATGAAGGAACGGTGCCCGACGTACCCGGAATCTTTCTCCTGTCCCTGTTTCCATGACAACACTTTGGGAGGAGCCTGTTTCGAGGCGGCCTTTGAGTTGAAATGTTCCTCAGACACCTCCCCCCCCCGTTACCCCCCCTCGCCCACCACCCAAGCCGGCTCTGCTGAACTCTCGGGGTAGGAGTAGTGAGACCTCTTCCACTTACTGCTTCACCCCTTCTTTCCTTTTTTTTTTTTTTTTTTTTTTTTTTAATTTCTTTTACTGCTGCACACTCTGTCCTCGTACCCCCCTCCCTGACCCCCCCCCCTCTATTTACCACTATAATAATTTAATTTTTTGCGAATGGTAGAGGAAAACACACATGCCAAGCGCTAACCAGCCTCCAGATCATTTAGCATGGGAGATTCCTTTTCTGGTCTTGCTTCTATAAATATAACGTGTATACTTGGTGTAGACCTTTTGCATATACATATACATACATACATAAATATATATATACATATATATATATAAATATATATATAAAACTTTGTAGTTTTTTCTGGTTTTTTGATGTTGACTCTGTATCTATACTGTATCCTAGTAGTGACCACATACTTGTGTATACTTGTACATTTGTAAACCCTTGTAATGTAAAAGTGCTTTACCACCCCTTTTTTGGTATATGACGAGAGAAAAAAAAAAAAAAAGAAAAAGCGCTCATTCTGGAGAAGGAAAAAAAAAAAAAAAGTTAGAACCCCCTAACCCCAACCCCCCCACACCCACCCACCCACCGTCGCCGCCACCCTGTGCATTTCAGTGTATATTCTCACCTTATTGGTTGTTGTATATTGTAAATTGTAATATCGACTTTTTTTTTTTTTTTGGGGGGGGGTTGACCTCGGTCCGCGGCCCGCGGCGTAGTATATTGTACAAACGTTGGCCACGCTTGCTTTTATCGTGTCACTGCTTAACTTAAACCCCTCCCACTGACTTCCGTTGCTTCCGTCTTCTTTTCTTCACCTTTTTTTTTTTTTTAAAAGATCTTTTTATAGGAACGCTTCACCTCGTGGAAAGTGCTCACATGTGTTTAAAAAAAAAAGAAACAAAAAAAAAAAAAGTTTTTTGCTGACTTTGCCGTGACGCTTCAGACGGGGGTGAATTGTACAGATGTGTGAGGGGGGGGGGGTTCTTGTGTTTTTTCGGCCATTTCGCTAGTGCTGTAAGTGCTGTATCATACTGTTCATGTATTTGTTTTCGGGGGTGAGAGGCAGCCCGCCACTGGCGCGGTGTACATTTGGAGCAGCCTTGTGTATATTTACTACGAGCACACCTTGTAACCATATGTGTATAGTTAACAGAACCTGTGTATGCTTATTGCCTGGGCAACTATTTTTTGTAACTCCTGTTGTAGATTGTCTCTAAACAATTGTGTGATCTTTATTTTGAAACCAAACAAAAACGACAAACAAACAAAAAAAAAACTTTGAAAATTTAAAACACTGTCCTGTGTTGTTTTTTTTTTTTGTGTGTGTCGCACGCAAGTTTCTCTTTGCAGAGCGACAAGAAGATTATGAGCACCGGACGCCGCCATTGTGGTTCCAGCCGTCTGAGCAAACAGCAATACTGCAGGGGTGGGGGATTCGGGGGGGGGCGACAATTCAAGCTGAATCAGTGAGTAAAACTCGTCATGACTTGATTTGAATTAGCATCATCTCGCCGCTTCTTAGTAGTTCATCACTCATTCAGGTTTTATTAAGGCTGCCTTAGTTGATTAATCACAAGCTTGTTCTTTGGGTTAATTGACTAATCAGCGAGGCCGGGGGTGTGCAAAACGTTTTTTCCAGCCAGGTCCACAGAGTGAAAAATGAAAAGATACAACTTAAGACACTTTGATGTATTTAAAGACGAGCTAAGAAGTGACATAGTATTAACGTGCAGTTAATTAATTGCAATTAATTGCAGTTCTTTACATGCTTCAAGTATAGGTAATACATACACACCTGGTGAGCTTTTAATATGCAAAAGGTAGAAGGGGGATGGGGGGGGGGGAGCAAAAAGCACTTTGAACGAGTCATTCATTGAAAACAATACAAGTGAAATAGGCCGTTTATCTGCTGATCAAAAGGGGCATCAACTGTCCGGAACCGGCGGCCATTTTTAAAAAACTTCCCTTGCCATCCATCCCCAAATGTTCTCCATGGGATGTCAATCAGGATGGTCCAAAAGAGAAGAAGTAGTCCTTGGGCAAGCCAGCATCATGCCCGCTGCAACCGACCGCCGTTTGACGACCCTGCACCACCTGAAACTCCACGTTCCACTGAATGAAAAAGCACCTCGGATCATGATGGACCCCCTTCCACTGTGCCAGGTGGGATCTCCTTGTCATGCCAGTAACATTGGAAGCCATCTGGACCGCCAAGGTTACATTTTTTTCATCCTCGTAGAATCAAACATTTTTCCACCTTTCAATGTCCCGTGTTTGATGCTCCCTTCCAAAGTCTAAACGGGCGGTTTTGTGGCGTTGAAGGAGACCAGGTCTTTGAATTCCTTTCTTTTTTGGCTTTTATATAGCCTGCGGTCTTGAACTTTTGATCAGGTGAAAAACAACCAATTTCACTTTTGACTTCTAAATTTTTGTAAATTTTTTGTAATATGACTTTTTCCCCATCATGTGACTTTATTTCTGTATTTTACAAAAATCACACCTTTATTTTATTTCTTTAATATTTCAACTCCATGCTCCTAAAATTACATTATTATTTTCCCTCATTTTTTTTGTGACTTTTTTCCTCGTTTTATGGTAATTATTTTCTCAGTGTTTTCACTTGTAAAATGACTGCAGTTTTTTCTTATGTTTTTTTTTTTTTCAAACTTTCAACTTAAATTTTCTTCTTGTAATTATGGCTTTATTCATGTAACAACTTTTTCTGCAATTTTCTAAAAAATGAAAATTTACTTTTGTTTCCTTTATTTTAACTCTACTAAAATGACACTTCGTCCCTCTTATTCCAAGTTTATTTGTGTAAAATTGCAACCTTTTTTCTGATTGAAATACATCTTTTTTTCTATTTTTTCTATCTATTTTTCTTTTACATTTCTGCTTTTTTGCCCAACTATTTCATTTTTAATTTTTTTTTACATTTTCTTCTCGTAATTATGACTTTACTTCTATAATATTTGGACTTTCTTGTAACAATAATTCACGAATAATCAAGAATAAAGTCAAAATATTCAAATAAAGTTATGAAGGTAAAGAGAAAAAGAGAAAAAAAAGAGAAAATGTGTTAATATTGTGGAAAAAAAGTCACGAGTGTAACATTGAAATATAAAAAAAGCACTCGCGTTTTAGCCTCGCGTGTGAAACTGTGACCCACCTGGTTGCTAGGAGACCGTTCAAGTCGGCACATGGACACGTGAGCTCGCCACACCTGACCGGGACGGGTCGTGGAGGAAGGGGTGGGGGCGGAGTGAGGGTGGACCCTCGAGAGGCTAAGGTGTATATATCCAACCCACCCCCCGCTTTTTTAAAAAAAAAAAAGTCTTCCACCGACGAGCTGCAGGGGGCAATCCTCTTCCGCGGAACCCCCTATCTCTCCTCCCCCCCACAGCCGACCCCTCCTCCCGCCGCCAGACTCCCAGGCAGCGTCTCCATACGGAACATCCTGCCCTTACCGGAGAGGGGGAGGAGACAGACTGGCGTGTCCCGCTAGTAAATCTATCAGGAAGACGAAGGCAGCGAGGAGGACCGAAGAAGCACCAGCAGAAACAGCACCTCTTTTCCCGGACCGGTGGGGGGGGAAGGATTCTAAAACCGCCGTATGGTCGCCGGATCCGTGTAAAGTTTTGGACCCGGACCGCCTCGCCGCCCGGAGCGACCTGTACCGCCGGCACCAGCACCCGCTGCTCGAACCGCGTGTAGGCAGCAGCAGCACCGGGACCGGAGGCTGTGGCACCCCCACCGAGCATGAGGCTACCCGGGCTGTTGGCGCTGCTGGCCGCGCTGCTCGCTCACGTCGCCGCGGTGAGTTGGATCTCTTTGTGTGTGTGTGTGTGTGTGTGCGCCAACTATCATTGATAATGCTGTGGAGATCCTGCACTCGACCTACATATCAGACCTGTTTGCCCCCCCCCCTTCTCACGCACGCGCATTTTTAGCCTTTGTGCCTCCGTACGTTGGGGCGCGTGCGTGGGTAATTAGCGGCTAATCTCTAATTGAGCTTGATGACGGTCCTTTTGTGTGCTGCAGTGGTTTGTGGTGTCTGTGTCACCGGCTCGCATCCTGCTGTTAATTCGGTGGGGTGGTGGCGGGGCTCGAACCCCGGACCCGCTTTTTCACACGCTTGTGTGTGTGTGTGCAGCAGTGCGCCTTGGCGGGTGGATAGATAGATAGATAGATGGGTGGGTGGGTGGGTTCGGGTGGCACAGCCTCGTTCCATCCACGCGTGGAAGAGTGTGCAAGTTAAATGCGGCTCGTGCACGGACGGATGATGTCATCGGGAGACGCGAAACAACCCCCGACACCGCCATCGCCATCACCACCATCATGCACACACCTCCTCTCTGGAGCCACTCCGAGTTGAACCCCCCCATCCCGCACCATCAAAACACGCCCACGTCTTCCGTTACCGATGAAGCCACATTCGTCCTATGGTGATGAAGAGGAAGGCGGAGGAAGGCTGGGGGGGGGAGGGACGAGAGAGCCATTGAGAGAATGGGAGGCCGATGACCAAAAATAGACAAAATTCAAATGGAGTTCTGAACGTGTCTGTCTAAACATAGCGTTAGTGCATCACTCGTTTAGCTATTTTTATTTCCTGTGTTTTAATCATCACTGATACCCCCCCACTTTCAATTTTGGGAACAATAATTATGGAATAATCTGTTCTGCTGGGTGAAATTGTTGCCATGATGAAAGTTTGATGAACATCTGTCATACTGTCAAGTGTACAGTATTTTAACCAGAAGTGGAAGTAGAAGTATACTTTTACTTAAGTATCCTTTAAAGTACCATCAATTAAAAACAACACAAAGAAGTTAAGCACTTATTTGTTGGTTTTTGTAGGTTTGTTGAATTTAGCACTTCCGGTTAGCGCCAACAGCTGTTCATTTTGATGTTGGCCACGTTAGCATGAGCTACACTAGCTAGCTCTACTGAATAGAAATGAATTTGATGAAGTGAACATGTACAGTATTTTAACCACAAGTGGAAGTAGAAGTATACTTTTACTTAAGTATCCTTTAAAGTACCGTAAATTAAAAACAACACAAAGAAGTTAAGCACTTATTTGTTGGTTTTTGAGCGTTGTTGAATTTAGCACTTCCGGTTAGCGCCAATAGCAGTTTATTTTGATGTTAGCCACGTTAGCATGAGCTACACTAGCTAGCTCTACTGAATAGAAATGAATTTGATGAAGTGAACATGTACAGTATTTTAACCAGAAGTGGAAGTAGAAGTATACTTTTACTTAAGTATCCTTTAAAGTACCGTAAATTAAAAACAACACAAAGAAGTTAAGCACTTATTTGTTGGTTTTTGAGCGTTGTTGAATTTAGCACTTCCGGTTAGCGCCAATAGCAGTTTATTTTGATGTTAGCCACGTTAGCATGAGCTACACTAGCTAGCTCTACTGAATAGAAATGAATTTGATGAAGTGAACATGTACAGTATTTTAACCAGAAGTGGAGGTAGAAGTATACTTTTAAAGTATCCTTTAAAGTACTGTAAATTAAAAACAACACAAAGAAGTTAAGCACTTATTTGTTTTTTTTGTAGGTTTGTTGAATTTAGCACTTCCTGTTAGCACCAAGAGCTGTTCATTTTGATGTTAGCCACGTTAGCATGAGCTACACTAGCTAGCTCTACTGAATAGAAATGAATTTGATGAAGTGAACATGTACAGTATTTTAACCAGAGGTGGAAGTAGAAGTATACTTTTACTTAAGTATCCTTTAAAGTACCGTAAATTAAAAACAACACAAAGAAGTTAAGCACTTATTTGTTCTTGTAGGTTTGTTGAATTTAGCACTTCCGGTTAGCGCCAATAGCTGTTCATTTTGATGTTAGCCACGTTAGCATGAGCTACACTAGCTAGCTCTACTGAATAGAAATGAATTTGATGAAGTGAACATGTACAGTATTTTAACCAAAAGTGGAAGTAGAAGTATACTTTTACTTAAGTATCCTTTAAAGTACCGTAAATTAAAAACAACACAAAGAAGTTAAGCACTTATTTGTTGTTTTTTTGTAGGTTTGTTGAATTTAGCACTTCCGGTTAGCGCCAATAGCTGTTTATTTTGATGTTAGCCACGTTAGCATGAGCTACACTAGCTAGCTCTACTGAATAGAAATGAATTTGATGAAGTGAACATGTACAGTATTTTAACCAGAAGTGGAAGTAGAAGTATACTTTAACTTAAGTATCCTTTAAAGTACCGTAAATTAAAAACAACACAAAGAAGTTAAGCACTTATTTGTCGGTTTTTGTAAGTTTGTTGAATTTAGCACTTCCTGTTAGCGCCAATAGCAGTTTATTTTGATGTTAGCCACGTTAGCATGAGCTACACTAGCTAGCTCTACTGAATAGAAATGAATTTGATGAAGTGAACATGTACAGTATTTTAACCAGAAGTGGAAGTAGAAGTATACTTTTACTTAAGTATCCTTTAAAGTACCGTAAATTACAAACAACACAAAGAAGTTAAGCACTTATTTGTTGGTTTTTTGTAGGTTTGTTGAATTTAGCACTTCCTGTTAGCGCCAATAGCAGTTCATTTTGATGTTAGCCACGTTAGCATGAGCTACACTAGCTAGCTCTACTGAATAGAAATGAATTTGATGAAGTGAACATGTACAGTATTTTAACCAGAAGTGGAAGTAGAAGTATACTTTTACTTAAGT
This sequence comes from Doryrhamphus excisus, assembly GCF_030265055.1. Taxonomy (NCBI): domain Eukaryota; kingdom Metazoa; phylum Chordata; class Actinopteri; order Syngnathiformes; family Syngnathidae; genus Doryrhamphus; species Doryrhamphus excisus. The sequence continues at coordinate 635,818 of NC_080479.1, read as the reverse complement.
ATCCTTTAAAGTACCGTGAATTAAAAACAACACAAAGAAGTTAAGCACTTATTTGTTGTTTTTTTGTAGGTTTGTTGAATTTAGCACTTCCTGTTAGCGCCAACAGCTGTTCATTTTGATGTTAGCCACGTTAGCATGAGCTACACTAGCTAGCTCTACTGAATAGAAATGAATTTGATGAAGTGAACATGTACAGTATTTTAACCAGAAGTGGAAGTAGAAGTATACTTTTACTTAAGTATCCTTTAAAGTACCGTAAATTAAAAACAACACAAAGAAGTTAAGCACTTATTTGTTGTTTTTTGTAGGTTTGTTGAATTTAGCACTTCCGGTTCGCGCTCATAGCTGTTCATTTTGATGTTAGCCACGTTAGCATGAGCTACCCTAGCTAGCTCTACTGAATAGAAATGAATTGTTCAAACAGAAAGATGCGTACTACAGCGTGAAATATAAAAAAAAAGTGGGGACGGGTTGGAATTTGTGCTGTTTTTTGGCGTTCAACCTCCGTGGAAGTGCTAAAAGGTTTTGGCACGGGTCGTCCGCTGTTGCCGCACGCGGGGATCATTAGCGGGTCAGTTGGTGAGCGTTTGCTTTGGCCTTGAGTTGAACTAATCTGTCTTCCGGGGTGCAGATGGAGACAGGTGTGTGTTGCAGGTGTTCAAGTGTTTACAACACATGCATTGTGTGTGTGTGTGTGTGTGTGTGAGATGTATTTGCGGCAACTTCCTGTTATCCCAACTTCTGATATCATATCCGGGCGACCATTTTCCCACAGACATCTGTTGTGTTCCAAGGATAGCCATGTTTGTGTGTGTGTGTCATCCTTCATGAGAGCACTGATTGTCCATCTGTGTGTGTGTGTGTGTCGTGGGGGGGGGTCTCCCCACCCATGCCAAGATCGTGTTCTTGGCGATTCGTGGAGGCGTTGCGTTCCCGCGGATGGCGCGAGATGGAATCTGTGTTGTGTGCCCCCTCGGAGGGCAGACAAAGCCCCCCATAGAGAGGCCAAGAAAGCGAGAAGGAGCAGCAAAGATCCCGAGCAGCTTGAGCAAGGAGGCGGATGGGGGGGGGGGGGGGGGGGGGAGTGTGGAATGCGGGGAGGCAATTTGACGCAGGAAGTGGGGCCTGGAGGACAAATCCCCCCCCCCTCCATCGCACACATATATACACACAGTAGCTAGCAGGTAAAAAACACCCTGGGGGGAAAGCGGCGTCGGTATTTCAGGTGTGTGTGTGAAGACGTGGGTGGGGGTCAACTTCCTGTGCAGGGAGGAAATGAAAGTTCATATCCTGAGGTCAGCGTGGATGAAGAAGGGGAATAATGACGGCTTTCAGCATTAAGTCATCAATGTCTCACGAGAACAGCTCACACTTTTTTTTTTTTTTTACTTCTCACGACCTTGGCGGCGACCGAGAGGGAATTTCCTGTTACTCATCACGAGTTTGGCGGAATATTTATTTCATATTTCAGCTTTTCATCACGACCGATCATAGATCCTCCCCCCGGGAATGACTCTCATTATTGAGTTTCCCATTCATTCATTCATTGGTGGCGGCCCGCCACCATTACATTTGGACCGCTACAGATAAATGAGCTCAGGTCCACCCCTCCTGGTCGATTATGCGGCAATCATAATCCAAGATCGTCTTTTCTGTCATCCTCAATCGTTTCATTCTTTTTTTCAGTCTTTAAAAACAGCAGAGTGCATCTGTCATATAAAGGATCTTTGACTTGAGTTTTTGTTTATATTTTGTTTGTTTGTTTTTTTTTTGCAGTGTGTAGTTCCACAAAAAAATGACAGACCAAAACACTCAAAACTCAAAACACTTCTGTCATATAGAGGATCTTTGGCTTGTGTTTTTTTGCAGTATGTTCCTAAAAACAGCAGAGTGCTCCTGGTTGTGTAAAGGATCTTTGACTTGAGTTTTTTTTTTTTTGGTTTTTTTTTTTTTGCAGTGTGTAGTTCTACAAAAATAGTAGACCACTTGTGGTTCAATATAAAGGATCTTTGACAGCTTGTCTTCTTAAAACATTTCTGTCATATAGAGGATCTTTGTCTTGTGTTGCAGTGTGTTCCCAAAAACAGCAGAGTGCTCCCGGTTGTGTAAAGGATCTTTGACTTGAGTTTTTTGTTTATTTTTTGTTTGTTTGTTTGTTTTTGCAGTGTGCAGTTCCACAAAAAAATGGTAGACCACTTGTGGTTGAATATAAAGGATCTTTGACAGCTTGTCTTCTAAAAACACTCCTGTCATATAGAGGATCTTTGTCTTGTGTTTTTTTTGCAGTATGTTCCTGAAAACAGCAGAGTGCTCCTGGTTGTGTAAAGGATCTTTGACTACCTGTTTTTGCAGTCAGTCTTTAAAAACACCAGAGTGCTTCTGTCATAGAGAGGATCTTTGTCTCAAGTTTTTGAAGTATGTTCTTAAAAACAGCGTCCCTGTTTATATAGAGGATCTTTGGCATGTTTTTTTGTTTTGTTGCAGTTTTCCAGTAGTTCCCCCCCAAAATGGCAGAGCGCTTGCGGTTGTATATAAAGGATCTTTGACAGCCGGTGTTTTAAAAGCAATTCTGTCAAATAGAGGATCTTTGGCTGGTGTTTTTGTGGTTGTATATAAAGGATCGTTGACAGCCGGTGTTTTAAAAGCAATTCTGTCAAATAGAGGATCTTTGGCTGGTGTTTTTGTGGTTGTATATAAAGGATCTTTGACAGACAGTGTTTTGAAAACGCTTCTGTCAAATAGAGGATCTTTGGCTGGTGTTTTTGTGGTTGTATATAAAGGATCTTTGACAAACGGTGTTTTAAAAACGCTACTGTCAAATAGAGGATCTTTGGCTGGTGTTTTTGTGGTAGTATATAAAGGATCTTTGACCGCTGGTCTAATGAAGTCCATTTCCTAACAAGTTGAGTTAAAGCTATCAAGGCTAACGAAGACGCCAAACGGATACCAGCTTATCATGCTCGGCGGCCATGTTTTTTCTTGTTTACATTTGAGAGGAACACTTGAAGGTTGAACCGGTGGAGATGAAAATACATTCCAGCCAGTCATTCACGCTGTGGCGATACGGCGATATCGCTAAGCGTCTGAAAGACTGCACTTGCATTATTTATTATGCTTTACTTCCTGACACCATTTGGCCTCCAAAATGTTGACCATAATATCATTTATGTGTGCTGGGGATGAGGAATAGGGACGCTATGGTGAGGAACGGGGGGTGGGGGGTACACGTCATGCCCGGGAACATCAACACTGATGGACCTTCAAGCAATGGACCTTCAAACATTGTCCACTGATGGAGGTCAAACTCCAGGAATCCTCACCCTGGACACCCCAGGCCAAGGAGATGACTCATGAATACCCTTCATATCCTATGGTAGAGATATTTATACAGTATATACTGCTGATATCATGTGGTATAGGTATTTATATAGTATATACTGTTGATATCCTATGGTGTAGGTATTTGATGTCATGTGGTATAGGTATTTATACTATTTATACACATGTATACAGTCGATATCGTGTGGTGTTGATGTCTATACGTATAAATATGGTTGATATCATGTGCTGTTGGTGTCTATACGCAGAAATAAAGTTGATATCATGTGGTATTGGTGTCTATACTTAGAAATACGGTTGATATTATGTAGTATTGGTATCTATACGTAGAAATACGGTTGATATTGTGTGGTGTTGATGTCTATACGCAGAAATACAGTTGATATCGTGTGTTGTTGATGTATATACGTATAAATACGGTTGATATCATGTGGTGTTGATGTCTATACGTATAAATACGGTTGATATCATGTGGTGTTGATGTCTATACGTAGAAATACGGTTGATATCATGCGGTATTGGTGTCTATACGTAGAAATACAGTTGATATCATGTGCTATTGGTGTCTATACGTAGAAATACAGTTGATATCATGTGGCGTTGATGTCTATACGTAGAAATACGGTTGATATTATGTAGTATTGGTATCTATACGTAGAAATACGGTTGATATCGTGTGGTATTGGTATCTATATGTAGAAATACAGTTGATATAGTGTGGTGTTGATGTCTATACGTATAAATACGGTTGATATCATGTGGTATTGGTATCTATACATAGAAATACGGTTGATATCATGTGCTGTTGGTGTCTATATGCATAAATACGGTTGATATCATGTGGTGTTAATGTCTATACGCATAAATACGGTTGATATCATGTGCTAATGGTGTCTATATGCATAAATATGGTTGATATCATGTGGTATTGGTATCTATACATAGAAATACGGTTGATATCGTGTGGTGTTGATGTCTATATGCAGAAATACGGTTGATATCATGTGCTGTTGATGTCTATACGTATAAATACGGTTGATATCATGTGGTATAGGTATGTACGTATACGCATACATACAGTTGATATCATGTGGTGTTGGTGACTATACGTAGAAATACGGTTGATATTGTGTAGTATTGGTATCTATATGTATAAATACGATTGATATCATGTGCTATTGGTGTCTATATGCAGAAATACGGTTGATATCGTGTGGTATTGGTATCTATACGTAGAAATACAGTTGATATTGTGTGGTGTTGATGTCTATACGCATAAATATGGTTGATATCATGTAGTATTGGTATCTATTCGTAGAAATACGGTTGATATCGTGTGGTGTTAATGTCTATACGTATAAATACGGTTGATATCATGTATTATTGGTATCTATATGTAGAAATACGGTTGATATCGTGTGGTATTGGTATCTATCCGTAGAAATACGGTGGATATCATGTGGTGTTGATGTCTATACGCATAAATATGGTTGATATCGTGTGGTATTGGTATCTATTCGTAGAAATACGGTTGATATCATGTGGTGTTGGTGCCTCTATATGTATAAATATGGTTGATATCATATTTCATAGGCTTGCCTTTGATCTGGCCTGGACCAATAAGGTCCATCTCCAGCTTTTGGCTAATATTTGACTACTACTACTATATAATATTTGACTAGTACTACTATTATATAATATTTGACTACTACTACTATATAATATTTGACTACTACTATAGTATAATATTTGACTACTACTACTATAGTATAATATTTGACTACTACTACTATATAATATTTGACTACTACTATAGTATAATATTTGACTACTACTATAGTATAATATTTGACTACTACTACTATATAATATTTGACTACTACTACTATATAATATTTGACTACTACTACTATGTAATATTTGACTACTACTACTATATAATATTTGACTACTACTACTATGTAATATTTGACTACTACTACTATGTAATATTTGACTACTACTACTATGTAATATTTGACTAGTACTACTATTATATAATATTTGACTACTACTACTATATAATATTTGACTACTACTACTATATAATATTTGACTACTACTACTATGTAATATTTGACTAGTACTATTAAATAATATTTGACTCTTCTGTTTCTGTTTTTGTTGCTGCTCTGCCTGTCACAACATCGGCAAAGTTTTGAAACCGCTGGAATGCCCCCCTGCCCCCCCCCCCCTCCCTCAGGGGTTTCCCACTCCCTGTCATGATGATGGCCCGTGATGGCCCGTGATGGCCCGTGCGGGCACGCCGGCTCGTCCGTGACGCCGCACATCAAAGGTGGTCATTAGGTTATTATCCCGTGATCCCAAAGACACGCGGCTAGGCGTGCCACACTTAAATACTTCAATCAATCCACACCATGAGTCAGAGGGAGACGGAGAACGCTTGGGGGGGTGGGGGGGGGGTGTTCTTTTAGGTGGGTCAAGACTGGTGGAGAAATGCAGCTTGAGCAGATCTTAAACACACACAGGCTCCCCCTGCAGTAATTGGGAAGCACTACGCACACACACACATGTTCTCCGTGGGGGGGTGAAAATGGAGGCAGTGGAAGAAAAGAAAAGAGGGAGGGACGGAGGGTGGAAAAAAGGATGCAGGAGATAATGAGCTGAGGAAGGTAAGGATGGAAAAGGGGTTAAGTTAATGGCGAGGTCGGCCATGATGGACGGCGAGGAGAGGACGGAAGAAAGGGGGGAAAGACGACGGGAGAGGAGGAAGAATGGGGGAGGGAGGGAGGGAGGCTTCCACCGCTCCTTCCCGGGGGAGCGGCCTCTATACCTGCTCTCCTCGCTGCCATCGCCATGACAACCAGCATGGCTGCCTCCATCGCCGTTGACGCCGCCTTATCGCCTCGCTCCTCTGGATCCCCTCCTTCTTCCCCTCGCTCTCGCTCGCTTTCTCCTCGCCTCCTGTCCATCTGGTCCAACACAAAAACACACCTCGTGTGTGTGTGTGAGTGTGTGTACATGTGTGTGTGTGTACATGTGTGTGCGCTATAAATAAAAGGCCAGAAAGGAGTGCTTCCTTCCTCCCCACCAATCTTTGTGTGTGTATCTAAAACCTCCACCAGCGTGTCCATGCTGCTCTTCAAAGTGCCCCCCCCCCACTCCCCCCACTCCCTCCCTCCCTCCCTCCCTTCCTTCCTCCCCTCTGGGGTTTTCCCGCTTTAACCTGCATAATTAGGTTAACGAAGGGGCGGACGGGCGAGGTCAGGACTGCTGGAAGGTTGGCCGCCACCTCGCAGGTCGTCTTTATTGGCTTTGTGTCTTAGCAGGGTTACAGACACCATGTACCTGAGGGGGGACGGGGACGGGGACGGGGACGGGGACGGGGGGGTGCACACACACATTCAGGAAGAGCCGTGACATTTTGGCTCGGACGCAGGAAGTCTTTTATCTTTAGCCAGTGATGAAATTGTGATGATATTAATGACATCATCCACACCAATACAGGACGTGTGTAGTTAGGGTTGTGTATTTCCTGTCTGTGTGGGTGGCCACTACTGTGTTTGGGTCCGGGGGTGGGGGGGGGGGGGGGGGTGACGGAACGGACACAGGAAGTCCGTGTGTACACTTCCTTCCTGACTGATAGGCTTTATTGTACAGGTGTGTTCTTTTTTTACACGCCAAACGTGACTTAAGCACAGACGCTGTGTGTGTGTGTGTGTGTGTGTGTGTGTGTGTGCGTGTGTGTGCGCGTGTGTGTGTGTGCGTGTGTGTGCGTGTGTGTGCGTGTGTGTGTGTGTGTGAATTATTTAGCAGACGGAGGAGTGAACCAGGTCACCATCTCACTGCTCTAACATCTCCCTGCATCCAACCATCCTCTCCCTGCATCTCTCCATCCATCCTCTCCTGGCAAACACTCCTCCATCCATCCATCCATCCATCCGTCTATTCATTATCCAGCTAGTCATCCATCCATCCTTCCATCCATCTATTCATCCGTCCTATGCTTCCATCCATCCAGCTATTCATTATCCAGCTATTCGTCCATCCTTTCATCCATCCATTATCCATCTATTCATCTGTCTTATGCTTCCATCCATCCATCAATCCATCCATCTTATCCTTCCTTCCATCCATCCATCTATTATCCAGCTATTCATCCGTCCTATCTTATCATCCATCCATCTATTCATCTGTCTTATCCTTCCATCTAGTCATCCATCTTATCCTTCCATCCATCCATTATCCAGCTATTCATCCATCCTATCCATCCATCTATTCATCCATCTTATCCTTCCATCCATCCATTATCCAGCTATTCATCCATCATATCCATCCATCTATTCATCCATCTTATCCATCCATCTATTCATCCATCTTATCCTTCCATCCATCCATTATCCAGCTATTCATCCATCCTATCCATCCATCTATTCATCCATCTTATCCTTCCATCCATCCATCCATCCATTATCCCGCTATTCATCCGTCCTACCATCTATCCACCCATCCATCTATTTATCTGTCTTGTCCTTCCATCTAGTCATCCATCTTATCCTTCCATCCATCCATTATCCCGTTATTCATCCCTTCTATCATCCATCCATCCATCTATTCATTATCCAACCTATACTTCCATCCAAACATTATCCATCCATCCTGCCCGTATCCAAGTATCCCATCCATCTGTCCTCTTCTTGCATCCATCCATCATCTGTGTCCTATCTCTGCATCCATCCATCTTTTTTACTTTTCCATGTATTCCTGCATCCATCACCCATCTGTCTTTTCATTCATGCAGTCATCCATCCTCTCTGTGCATCTGTCATTTCCATCCAGGCATCGTTCTATGATCATCCAGCCATTCATCCATCCATCCATACATCCATTCATGTGTACATCCATCCATTCATTCATCCGTCCATCCATCCATTCATGTGTACATCCATCCATCCATTCATGTGTACATCCATCCACCCATTCATGTGTACATCCATCCATCCATCCATTCATGTGTACATCCATCCATCCATCCATCCATTGACTGGTGTGTGGCGCCACGGCAGCGCTGGCTGCTTGCTTGACAAACAGGAAGTTGGTAAAAGCAGGCTTCCCACATGTTACTCACGTCCTCTCAATGATTGGCCAGCCACCAGGGAGGACCATTGATCCAATTAATGTGTGTGGACGTGTGTGTGTACTTGTGTGTACTTGTGTGTGTGTGTGTGTGTGTGTACGTACACACTCTCTGTCTCTCTCACAATCAACCTTTGAACTCTCCTTCTTGAAAGGCCTTTTCAAAGACGTCTGCAGTGTGAACGAGCTAATGAGCTGTGTGTGTATGTGTGTGTGTGGGGGGGGGGGGGGGGTGACAGGCTGCTGCAACATTTCTGTGCGTTTGCAGCAGCCCCCCCCCCCCCCCTCCACCCCCCGCGTCCTTTTGTGGCTGGTGATTGATTGGCCAATCTTTCATTCCAACAGTGGTGGATTAGCTGTAATCTCAGCCCGCCCCAAAGGCTGACGGACACCTAGCATGCGTGTCTATTGTACGTGGGGGGGGGGGGCATGAGGCAAGACGAAGGACCGATGAAGACTTCGCATATGAGCTCACCTGCCGCCAGCAAAAGTCTTTTTTTTTTTTTTGGATCATCTCGTCTTCGTTCCTCCTTTTTAATCAGTGACTGATTGGCTGTGCAATGGCGGCTTATTTATTAGCGGCGACAATTAGCAGGGGCGGAAACTAATGACGATAATTAAGGAATCACAGTTGTTTGCGTCTTGGTGGTCTTAATTATTGCTTCTCAGGGTCGCTTTGTCACGGCTGCTTAGGAAGCTCAACACCTTCTTTCCTTTTTACCTTAGCCGTCTTTTTCTTTAGCGACGTGGGCCGAGGAGATGTGCAATTCATGAACGAGTCCTTCGTACATGGACACTTTTTTAGCTGCGTTACAAAAGTCGTTCATTATGCAACTGTTATCTTAACTGCGTTTGTATGGACGTAAAGTCATAACGGATGGACCCCTTCCCTCAAATATGCCAGCTTCACTGACTCACTGAACAATAGAGTTTCACTGACTCATGGGTACTCGACCAACACTCGGATTTTATAGACTCACAGGTGATCGACGGAGACTTGAGTCTCACTCACTGATGCTCAACCAGAAATCAAGTTTCACTGATTCACGGGTACTCATGAAGACTCATTTCACTGACTCACGGGTACTCATGAAGACTCATTTCACTGACTCACGGGTACTCATGAAGACTAATTTCACTGACTCACAGGTGCCTGTCAGAGAATCGAGTCTCACTCACTGATGCTCAACCTGAAATCAAGTTTCACTGACTCACGGGTGCTCAGCGAAGACTCATTTCACTGACTCGCGGGTGCTCGGCAAAGACTCATTTCACTGACTCACGGGTGCTCGGCAAAGACTCATTTCACTGATTCACAGGTGCTCGGCAAAGACTCAATTCACTGACTCATGGGTGCTCGGTGAAGACTCATTTCACTGACTCACAGGTGCTCGTCAGAGAATCGAGTCTCACTCACTGATGCTCAACCAGAAATCAAGTTTCACTGACTCACGGGTGTTCGGCGAAGACTCATTTCACTGACTCACGGGTGCTCGGCAAAGATGTCCGTTTTACAGACTCACAGGTGCTCGTCAGAGACTCGAGCTTCACTCACTGATGCTCGATCAAAAATCAAGTTTCACTGATTCACGGGTACTCATGAAGACTCATTTCACTGACTCACGGGAGCTCGTCAGAGAATCGAGTCTCACTCACTGATGCTCAACCAGAAATCAAGTTTCACTGACTCACGGGTGTTCGGCGAAGACTCATTTCACTGACTCATGGGTGCTCAACAAAGACTCATTTCACTGACTCACGGGTGCTCGGCGAAGACTCATTTCACTGACTCACGGGTGCTTGACCAAGACGTCCGTTTTCCAGACTCGCGAGTGCTCGTCAGATAATCGAGTCTCACTCACTGATGCTCGACCAGAAATCAGGTTTCACTGACTCATGGGTGCTCGGAGAAGACTCATTTCACTGACTCACGGGTGCTCGGAGAAGACTCATTTCACTGATTCATGGGTGCTCGTCAGAGAATCGAGTCTCACTCACTGATGCTCGACCAAAAATCAAGTTTCACTGACTCATGGGTGCTCGGCGAAGACTCATTTCACTGACTCACGGGTGCTCGACAAAGATGTCCGTTTTACAGACTCACGGGTACTTGACCAAGACTTCAGTTTTACAGACACACGGGTGCTCGGTGAAGACTGAAGTTTCAATGACTCACGGGTACTCTGCACAACCTCGAGTTTCACCGACTCATCAGTGTTTGGCAAAGACTCGTTTCACTGACTCTTTGGTGTTCGACCAACACTGCAGTTTACCGACCCACAGGTGCTTGACCAAGACGTCCGTTTTACGGCCAAGACTAGGACTGTGGAGCAGGTACACCTCGGCCGCTGTACGCGGACCCGGATGGGTGGATGGTGTGTCGTCTGAGTGGTAGAACGTCTGCGGCGTCGGAGGTCCCTAGAGGACGTTGACGCTGCATGTCTCCGTCTCGGTATCATTTAATAGCAGCTGTTTAGCTTCACGTGTCACCTGGCGTCAAGTGGAGGATCCGCGAGCGATTCAGTCACCGCTTGGCCATCGCCGGTCTTCTCCCGGTCGGAGGCGCCAAGGTGCGCGGCGAGCGATTACATTTGCGGCGGAGACGGAGCGAGAGCAGATTTGAAGCGAATAAAAGGGGATTGAGGTCAGAGGCAATTGTCGATATGAAAGCAGGAGGTTGCGGCCCCGCCGAGGAGAAGCAGATTGGGAGATTGGGGGGGGAGCGCGGGACTCATCTATACGCAAAGGAGGAAAAGCCACCTGACTCCTCGGGAGAACCGGCGAGGAACGCCAATGAAAGTGAGCATAAAGGAGCTGACGCCGGGGGGGGGGGGTTAAGGCATAAAATGAAAAGGAAACGGACGAGCTGGAGCAACGGCGGCGTGGTTAGCGCCGGCCCGTAAAGAGCTTAGGACGGCTGAGACGGATTGAACCCGCGGAACAACCTGGACGGGATTACGCCGGAGCGCCGAGGCGGGAGCAAGATGCTATCATAACCCATACGTTATCCTGTCCGCGCGTTCGCTAGCTCGCTCACGCCGCCGCCGCCGTCGCTGTCGCCGGGAGCGACAAATTCATCAGCACCTGCCGGGAAAGTCATCTTTGTACGCTCCCCACTTCCTGTCCTCAGCTGAGTACTCTTGGATTCTTTAGTGGGCCTTCGGCATATCTGGGAAGAGGGAGGCCAAGTGGAAAGCATGCAGGAAGTCGTCCGTGCGCGTCGATACGGAAAATTGGAGATAACGCACCAGACATGTTGTCTTCAATATTTCCACTCTATGCTACCAAAATTACATTTTTTATTCTCATAAAATTGCTATTATTTCCTCTTTGGATTATGAACTTGAAAAAAATTTATATTTTGACTTTATTCTTTTTTTCCCTTTTTTTTCTTTTCAACTTTCTCATTAAATCTTACAAAATAGTAAATTAAAAATTAGTCTTCTTAAATGGTTCTTTCCCGTATTCCCATAATATACTTTTTTTACATAACCTAATTTTCCAAAAAATACATATTTTATTTTATTATAGTTTATAATATATAATATAATAATAATTATTATAATATTACCAAAAATCTAAAAATACAATTTTATTTACATTTTTGTCATATTACATACTATACAGTATGTAATATGACAAAAATGTATTTAAATAAACATTTATATATTTTAAATAAAATATTTTAATAACAATAAACATTTCTTTAGAAAAAATGATTTAAATTAAATTTTTATGACAAAAAATTTAATAATTTTTTATCATATTTTGTCAATTTTTTGTCATATTACATACTATATAGTATGTAATATATATTATACATACTATATATAATATATATACTATATATAATATATATATTATTACATACTATATAGTATGTAATATGACAGAAATGTATTTATTTTTCTAACAAATGTTTATTTAAAATTTTAAATTATTTTAAAATTATTTACATTTATTATTATTTTTAAAAATTTATTTTTTTAATTTAAATTTAAATAAAATTTTAATTTTATTTAGATTTTTGTCATATATGACAAATATTAAAATAAAATATTTACATAATTGTAATACACACCACATTACATAATGTATTACATATAATACAATTACAATATTCCATAGATAATATACAGTTTATTCTTGTAAAATTGCGATTTTTATGATTTCAATAATTTCTCTTAATTCTGAAATGATAGCTGTTTTTTTATTTCTGTTTTTTCCTGTCAGAATGAATGATTTATTCTCGGGATGTGTGATCATCATCATGACCGATATCGGGATAAAAATCTGATATTTTCCTGATCATGAAAAGCGATATTAAAAAAAAATGCTGTATACATCATATGTGTCCATTCCTCCACAGAAGATATGTCATGTTACACATATCCATATCAGAAATTGAAAGTTAGACAATATCGATTTTAGGTTTTCGTCAAAAAAGCCAATATGGGTTATCCCTACTTTATTCCCATACTTTTCCCAATCTAACTTTCCTGTCATTCATTCATTTTTTCCTTATAATGTCATGATGTCATTCTCATTAGAAACATATTTTTTTTGTTAAACAATTTTTACGTTATTCTTGGAAAATTACTGTCGATTTTTTACATGTTTTCTGCAGTTTTAATAAACAAGCGAGGAGCGGCGATGGGGCTCCTGAAGGGGCGGGGCTAGTGTTGACAGATCACGGTCGCCGCACAAACCAAAACATCCTGTAATTTGCGTGAAACGGTAATGTCATCATATCGACGAGGGCAGGCTGCCGGTCGGCGAGACCGCAACGAGGTCAGACGGTCTTTTTGGAGCCTCGACTTTCATTTCCACTTCTTCTTCTTCTTCTTCTTCCAGACTTCCTGTTTTCTCCTCCCGCGAAAGACTGTCGCATGACTGTCATTAGCTTAATTACACACGTGGTAATTACACACCGCCTTGTGATTCACGTTGATGCACGAGGCCTCAATGTGACTCTCATCAGTCCTCGCCGTCTATTTGCGTGCTCGTGTTCCATTTAGGGCTCAGAGTAAGCCATTGATTAGCCGCTCCTTCAGCTCTCTCGCCCCCCCACCACCCCCCCTTCCTAACGCACAAAGGCATCGTGGTCCGCGGGGGCGCATTTCTGAGCACCCTTTGAAAAGTTCCTTAGAAACGGGAGAAAAGTTGCAGCCACGGGCGCCACGGGCGCCACGCCCTCCTGCTGGCCCTGGCGGGGATGAGCCCATTGAGCCAGGATGCAATCTCACACACACACACACACAAACACACACACAAACACACACACACAGTCATTGACCCGCAAGCCAGCTAGCATACACGGCTAACTGCAGCATCAATACATACCGTGCCACTCCCTACGCCACTAAAACATAACGTCGACGATTTCAGTCGTGAAAACTCCAATTTTGTTCAACGTCTGAAAACTCAAGCGTACCAAACGCTAAACGCTTTCTCACAGGAAATCACGTAAAGCCAGCGAATCCACGGATATCGTGGGAAACTCCTACTTCGGGTACTTGAGCTTAGGAAGTCCAGGAAGTGGCCCTTTAACTGAGAGGTGATAGTCAACACGGACTACAATCATGGTGCCCTAAACACAACCAACTAACGCAAAACTTTTAGCAAACAAAAATACCACAAAAAACATTTTGAGAGCAAAAGTCGTAAATTTATGAGAAAAAAAGTCATAAACTTTAACTTTTTAACAATTTTTTTTCAATAATTTATAAGAAAAAAGTTGTAATATACTAGAAAAAAAGTGGTAAACTTATGATAAAATGAGTTTTAAATTTATGACAATAAAGTCATACATTTTTAAGAAAAAAAATTGTAAATTTAGAATAAAATTGTGGTAATATCGGAGAATAAAGTGTTAAATTAACGAGAGTAAAGTTATATATTTATCAGAATAAATTGATAATGTTGAATGAACAGCAGTTGAGCACAAACCGATTAGCATTTTAGCATAGAGCTGAAGTACGAATAGAAAAAAAAAAGTATTTTTTTAAAGTTGTAATAATATGAGAAACAAAACAAAATAAAGTTGTCATTTTTGGAAAACTGGTTTGGGGATAAAGTCAGAATTCCGACCTTTTATATTGCATGGAGACTGGATACGGATGCAGCAGAGCTCAGACCACATGACATGGTTGAGATCGAGTGGAAAAACTCTTCTTATTTGGTGTGGAAGTGGTCATTTTTTATTTAGTTATTATTTGTATTTATTTATTATTATTTTTTTTTGTCACTTTTTATGTTTTATTTTATGTAATTTTTGCTGTTGTTTTTGTCATTTTCCAAATATTTCCACTTTCTTTGTAATCTTTTAGAAAAAAATGTAATATTGCAATATTATGACTTTATTCCCATCATAATTATTCAAATTGAATTGAATTATTCAAAATGACAACTTTATATTGGTTATGTTTTGCTCATATTAGAATGTATTTTTTTCTTTAATATTTAAAATTTATTTTTCCTCCTAACGTTATTATTATTATAAGTAATGTCATAAATTTTTGATGTTTTTTTTAACTTATTCTTGTAAAAAAATATATATATTTTTTCCAAGAATAAGTTAAAAAAAACATCAAAAATTCAAAAAAAAAATAAAAAAAAAAAATATTTTTTTTTCCAATTTCTCAATTTTTTGGTTTTATTTTCCACTTTTCTCTTGTACATTTTTTTAATGACTTTT
The DNA here is from genome assembly GCF_030265055.1 of Doryrhamphus excisus. Classification (NCBI taxonomy): domain Eukaryota; kingdom Metazoa; phylum Chordata; class Actinopteri; order Syngnathiformes; family Syngnathidae; genus Doryrhamphus; species Doryrhamphus excisus. The sequence continues at coordinate 620,646 of NC_080479.1, read as the reverse complement.
TCCCTGGACCGGTGGCCAGCCAATCACAAGGCTCATATAGCCAAACAATGAAGCTAACATGTTTTTGTAGTGTAGCTAACATGCTACCATGCTAACCACTTCTCCAGCATGCGGCCAGTAAGAATTAATATATGATGATCATATATGCGAGAAGGTACGTGTATCATTTTTCCTGCGTGGAGCCGTGGGAACGTCCCACCCAGAGACAATAAAGGTGGCAAATGTGCCATGCCGAGATGGAATCCACGTGCACGTGGAGATGCATGTTTCATAAGGTCATCTATAATGGAATACCTTCCATGCACGGAGGCCTGCTGGGTGTGGGGGGGGGGGGGGGGGGACACGGATCTGTCTATGGCACTCGTGAGGACAACAAGCAAATGGAGGAGGTTTTTATTTCTAAGTGTTGTGGCTTTGTGTAGTGTAACGTTAGATTCCCTGTGTGTGTGTGTGTGTGTGTGTTTAATCCTGCTGGATTGTCAGATTAGTGTAACAGCTGGCGAGTACAGATATATATCTTTTTGCCTCCACGGCTGTGTGTGACCCCCCCGCCCCCCCCCTCCCATCATAGCTCAATGTCCAGCCAATGGATGACTGGCTATGTCATCTACCGTGCTGTGTGTGTGTGTGTGTGTGTGTGAGGCCGTCTCGCAGCTTCAGTCCATTACACACTTCCTAGCCAGCTGATGTGTCACTAGACTTGTCATGTGACCCGGCCCCGCGGGGGTCCGTCGGCAGCTGTCTGCTCCGACATTGCGAGCTAACGAGCTAACGTCCGTGAAGGCGGAACAGCGCAAACGTTCCACTCACGTATACAGATGTGTAGCGAAGCCTGACCAAGGAAGGGTCGGATGTGTTTGGAGATGTGTAGCGAAGCCTGTTGGATGTGTTTTCAGATGTGTAGCAAAGCCTGACCAAGGAAGGGTTGGATGTGTTTTCAGATGTGTAGCGAAGCCTGACTAAGGAAGGGTCGGATGTGTTTTCAGATGTGTAGCGAAGCCTGACTAAGGAAGGGTCGGCTGTGTTTTCAGATGTGTAGCGAAGCCTTACTAAAGAAGGGTCAGCTGTGTTTTCAGATGTGTAGCGAAGCCTGTTGGATGCATTTTCAGATGTGTAGCGAAGCCTGACTAAGGAAGGGTCGGATGTGTTTTCAGATGCGTAGCGAAGCCTGACTAAGGAAGGGTCTGATGTGTGTTTTCAGATGTGTAGCGAAGCCTGACTAAGGAAGGGTCTGATGTGTGTTTTCAAATGTGTAGCGAAGCCTGACTAAGGAGGGTTGGCTGTGTTTTCAGACGTGTAGCGAAGCCTGACTAAGGAAGGGTCGGCTGTGTTTTCAGATGTGTAGCGAAGCCTGTTGGATGTGTTTTCAGATGTGTAGCGAAGCCTGACTTAGGAAGGTCGGATGTGTTTTCAGATGTGTAGCGAAGCCTGACTAAGGAAGGGTCTGATGTGTGTTTTCAAATGTGTAGCGAAGCCTGACTAAGGAAGGGTCAGCTGTGTTTTCAGATGTGTAGCGAAGCCTGTTGGATGTGTTTTCAGATGTGTAGCGAAGCCTGACTAAGGAAGGGTCAGCTGTGTTTTCAGATGTGTAGCGAAGCCTGTTGGATGTGTTTTCAGATGTGTAGCGAAGCCTGACTTAGGAAGGTCGGATGTGTTTTCAGATGTGTAGCAAAGCCTGACTAAGGAAGGGTCGGATGTGTTTTCAAATGTGTAGCGAAGCCTGACCAAGGAAGGGTCAGATGTGTGTTTTCAGATGTGTAGCGAAGCCTGACTAAGGAAGGGTCGGCTGTGTTTTCAGATGTGTAGTGAAGCCTACGGGGGTCTTTGTATGATGCCATGAAAATGTACGAGCAAGCATTTGAACACATCTTTCAAAAGTGGAGCAAACAAATGAGTGAGATGTATTTTCAGATGTGTAGCGAAGCCCAGGGAAGCTATTTTTTTCCCCTCATCATGGCACCGTGAAAAGCTTCAAAAGGGCGGCGTTTGAGAACGACTCCAAAGTGGAGCAGACGAATGAGGGGCGTGTATTTTTAAGATGTGTAGCGAAGCCTGGGGAAGACATGTTTTTGATGAGCGTTTCCTCTCCAAAGTGGACTTAGATGCGTTTTCAGATGCGTAGCGAAGCCTGAGAATTCCATTTTCCCCATCACTCCATCACAAAAAGACACACCCTCAAACACGAGCCTTTTTAGCATGTTTTTTTTTCTCAACAGCGGCGCAAAAAAGCAAGTTAGATGTACTTTAAGATGTGTAGCGAAGCCTGTGTAAGGCAGTTTTTTTCCCCTTCATGATGCCATGAAAAGCCCCAACTTCAAAAGGCGTGTGTGAGCGACCCTTCTCTCCACCGTAGAACTACTAAGCTAACGCTTCAGACGGGAATCTTTGGCGAGACAAACCTCAAACAGGAAGTGTCCACATGAAAAAATCATTGCAATAATTCCATGCAGCGCTCGCCATAAACGCAGCTGGCGGCACGACGCAGGTGTCTATTTATGATCCTCCACTCTCCGTGTCAAAAGGGCTAGCCGTGCATGCTAAGCAGCTGCTAGCCGAGCCAGGTTTCCCAACAAAAGCTGGAGAGCAAACGCAGGAAGGCGCTGACAGCCGCGAGGAGACGTCGCTGGGAATAAGAAGCTGTCACGTTGTGATTGAACAAGCAGCAGGTGTCTGTCAAATGTTTACCAGGTTTACCAGGAATAAAATAGCAGCTTTGCAGCACGACTTCCTGACGGCTGAAAAGAACGTTTGATGTTTTTACACTGGAACCTGTCCACCGTGGTTTTGCTTGATGTTCCACCGACGAGGATTCCTTATCATACATGGAATATGTTGGCAGTTGGAGAATAGGAAAGCTGGTTACCACCTTGGAAATATGCCTAACATTATTACAACCTTCTAGACCAGTGATTTATTATTATTATAATTATTATATAATGACAAATATTATGTCTTTGTCAAGTGTCTGTGGTGTAAAGACTGGCAGAGCAATGGAATATTCGTCCATATGACAACACGTAGCTTAGTTAGTTGTGTGCCGCAAGATTTTTACATTTTTTATATGTGAAAAAATGTGCCTTGGCTCAAAAAAGGTTGAAAAACACTCCTCTAGACAGGAAATAGCACCCCTATAGTCACCTCTACACTCCTATTACTCACTACAGTGGACACAATGTGACGAAATAGGACATACAAGATATACTATATAGACTCACACTTGTTAGCATTGTGAAAGTTCCTTTATTTACAGTTTTAAACATTATTAGAGCCCTCCAGACAGGAAATAGCACCCCTATAGTCACCTCTACACTCCTATTACTCACTATAGTGGACACAATGAGACAAAATAGGACATACAAGATATATATACGTAGACTCACAATTGTTAGCATTGGGAGAGTTCATTTCGCTACAGTTGTCAACATTATTAGAGCCCTCCAGACAGGAAATAACACCCCTATAGTCACCTCTACACGCCTATTATTCACTATAGTGGACTCACACTTGTTACCATTGGGAGAGTTCCTTTCTTTACAGTTTTCAACATTCGTAGAGCCCTCTAGACAGGAAATAACACCCCTATAGTCATCTCTACACTCATATAACTCACTATAGTGGACACAATGAGACAAAATAGGACATACAAGATATATATACGTAGACTCACAATTGTTAGCATTGGGAGAGTTCCTTTCGCTACAGTTGTCAACATTATTAGAGCCTTCTAGACAGGAAATAACACCCCTATAGTCACCCCTACACTCCTATTAGTCACTATAGTGGTCACAATGCGACAAAATAGGACATACAAGATATATATACGTAGACTCACACTTGTTAGCATTGGGAGAGTTCCTTTTTTTACAGTTTTCAACATTGTTAGAGCCCTCTAGACAGGAAATAACACCCCTATAGTCACCCTTTCACTCATATTACTCAGTATAGTGGACACAATGAGACGAAATAGGACATACAAGATATGGGGAGAGTTCCTTTCTTTACAGTTTTCAACATTATTAGAGCCCTCTAGACAGGAAATAACACCCCTATAGTCACCCCTACACTCCTATTAGTCACTATAGTGGACACAATGAGACAAAATAGGACATAGAAGATATATATACGTAGACTCACACTTGTTAGCATTGGGAGAGTTCCTTTCTTTACAGTTGTCAACATTATTAGAGCCCTCCAGACAGGAAATAACACCCCTATATGCACCTCTACACTCTTACACAACATATAAAATAGTTAAAAAGCTATTTAAAATATGACATTGAAGACATAAATAAGACAAACTCACACATGTTAGCATTGGGAAAGTTTGATTAAAGCCCTCGAGACACGGAATAACACCCCTATAGTCAGTCACCCATACACTCCCATTACTCAATATAGACATAAGAAGAGAAAATATAGACTCAAATGTTAGCATTGGGGGTTTGTTATTATTACTATTAGAGCCCTCTAGACTCAAAATAACATCCCTATAGTCACCTTTACAATACTATAGTCGACATAATAATGAAAATAGGACAGCTAAGATTGTGTTATGGATTATTGTAGCTGTTGTGAGATCATTCCACGCTGCAATAAAAGCCTTTTGTTCAGGCCAGACAAGTCTGGTGCTTGTGTGTCTTCACCCAGCCGCTGATGTTGTCGTGGACGTTAGCGTGTTCCAGCCTGACTCGGTTTCCCCGCAGCGTAAATGAGGCAGATTGGAACCTCCAGCTGGTTTCCGGAGTGGTGATCATCCCCCCCCCCCCTTTGGTGCACCTGCTCGCCGCCACCGTGGCGGGACGTCACGTATGTATGTGGTGGGCGCTCGTCACTTTGGGGGAATTGGACAGTGTGTCGGCGTTAAGAGCGGGCGCTACACACGGGGCTGCGTTTGATTGACGGATAAATAATGTCTCATTCGTTTCCTGGCGCTGTAGCTTGTTTACGTTCATTGGAAGCCTCCGGCGTGAAGAGCTGGAAAACAAACACGCAACGTTGAGTCTCAAGCGCTAACACTTCCTCTCCCCTTGTAGTGTGAGAAGTATATATTTACATATTCCGTATATGAATATTCCTTCTTCTGCTCGGGACCTCTGGAAACGTGCGGTATTTTTTAAGAGCGCTAATGAGTGTAAAACTGCACAGCGGGTTTCCTGGAGCAAACACACTCTGGTGAACCCCCGCCGCCTCCGTTCCTGCACCCCCCCCCCCCACTCCAGCTCGTACGCGTTCCTCGTTGCTTGGCGCTCACACCTGGATGGATGATGGTGGAGATGATCCATTTGAGGACACGCATATGGAGTTGGAGAACAAGCTCATTTGTGGCTTCCGCTGTGCTAACAACTGCTATGCATTTCAATGCAGGTGGAAACTATTATTAACTTAACCCCATTATGGTAATGCTAATGCTAATGCTAATGGTTTAATTTCATTTGAACATGCATCAGATTCCAATTGAGTGCATCCCATAATCAGTTCCCAGTTCCACATGTCCGAAAGGAGTAGGAAGAAGCAAAGCTTATTAAATCCTACCCCTCCATCTGGTACTTTTACAATCAGTAACTGTTACATTTGTTCACTTCCTGCTTTCCATAATACAGTTTAAGTTTTTTTTTTTTTAATAATGCACCTCATACCGAAGTACAAGGTGATATGACCATACAATGACATACCGGGTACCATAGTAACCATCGATATAGTGATATACGTATATAGCACTTCATGTCCAAAATCAGTAACTGTTACATTTGTTCACTTCCTGCTTTCCAAATAAAAATTGAGATTTTTTTTCATAATTTTTTATTTTCATTTTTTCATTTTTTTCATTTTTTCACTTTGTTTTATTTTTTATTTTTTTGTCATTTTTGCTGTTGTTTTTGTCATTTTCCAAAGATTTCCATTTTCTTGGTAATCTTTTAGAAAAAAAATTGTAATATTGCAACTTTAGACTCATAATTTTATGACTTTATTCCCATCATAATTAGACTTCTTCAAAATGACAACTTTATATTGGTTACTTTAAAAATGTATTTTTTTTCTTAAATATTTTTTTTTCTTCCTAGAATTATTATTATTATTATAAGTAATCTCATAAATTTGTGATATTTTTCTTTACATGTAAAAAAAATTTATATATATATTTTTTTTAATTTCTGTTGTTTTTTGTTTTTATTTTCCCTCTTTTCTCTTGTATATTTTTTAATGACATTTCCTCATATTATTTTGACTTTTTCTTTATTCTGCAACCGAATTTTCCAGAAATCTTTATTTTATTATGATAGTTTCTTACAATGTTAAACATTTTTAAAAATTATTTTTCCTTTAAAAGTCTTTAAAACTTAAAAAAAAAATCTCATTTAATTTTATTGTGTATTATAGACGGAAGAAAGGTGAAATAAAAAACTAATACTGATATTAATAATTTGCCGTGTGACAAAGCTGAGTTGCATTCAAATGCATAGACCTTGTTAGCATGTCTGCATGTGTTGCTTTTCAAAATAAGAGTCAAAGTTGCATCTTTTCATTTTCATTCAGTATTCAGGACCTCACTGGGAAACCCTTGGACACCCCTGGACCAAATGTCCTGTCTAGGTGTGTGTGTGTGTGTGTGTGTGTGTGTGTGTGTTGCAGCAAGGCTATCTGTGCTAATCTCTGCTGAAGGTGGCAGGTGTCTTAACGAGGCCATCACCTGCTAACCTACTCACACACACTCACACACACACACACACACACACCCTGGCCGCCGTCCAAGCCGCCTGGCTAGTTAGCAGGTCGGAGTGAGATGGAGCGTATAAAAGCCAAAGATGGAGGGAGAGTGGAGGTCATCGCTGATTGGCTCGGGGATTTACTGCAGGAGGAGGTAGAGGAGGAGGAGGAGGAAGGGCACGGAGCGGCACCGTCGGCTGTTGTGTCACCCCTCTGGTTCCTCTTAGAGGCTCCGCCCCCGTATACCTGAACGCCTCCGTCTGCCGTGTAGAAGAGCCGACGCAGCAGCTGGCGTGAATCAGCAGCCGCTTTACGAGGCGTGGGCACGTAGCAAATATGCTAGCTCAACTTCAACCTGCGGAGCGACGCCCAGGCCTCGCAATATGAGGAACGGTACACAACGTGTTGTTACACTAATGTGTTTTGGGGCGTTTATGAGGTCCATCACCTCAAACACTGGCTCCTTCCTCAGGCTTCGCTACACATCCTAAAACACGACACATACCACCTCAGACGCCTCCAAGCCAGATAGTGAAACAGTTACTACGGTAACCGCTCACCTGCTCACCACAATGTTTCACTTCATCGCTGCTGTCCTTCCTTTAGCCTGGGTGGGGGCGGGGCCATCCCTCCACCTCTTAAAGCAACAGCGCCACATACGGATATAAAAAGGCCACCCAGTGGACCTCGCTGTGACCTCGCTGTTCTTAATTGTATTTAAACCCCCCCACCCCCCTTGAGTCTGTCCCTCCATTTAGCGATGAGGCTCACAGATGGTGCGGCTATTCAAATGTAGCCCCCCCCCCCACCCCCACTTTTAGAGATGCCACCACTGTCTGGAACACTCTCATTACATGTTGCACATAAAAAAAAAACACAATTAGACATTTTTCCTTTGCTGTGTGTGTGTGTGTGTGTGTGTGTGTGTGTGTGTGTGTGTGTGTGTTCAAATCATTCATGGTGGGGGTGGCCATAACTGAATTGTGTGTGTAGGGGACAGGAATAAGGCAAAAAAAAAAAAAGAGTAACACAACTCGGCCTGTCAAATTAAATTTTTTTAAAGAAAAATCAATTGTCTGGAAAATTAGTGGAATAAAGTAATCATATTATGAAATAATAGTAAAAGAAAGATTTATTTTCAATAAAGAAAGTAGAAATTTTTGGACAATTAAAGAAAAAATACAATTGTCTGGAAAATTAGGGCATAATTATGGGAATAAAGTCATAATGTTATGAAATAATAGTAAAAGAAAGATTTATTTTCAATAAAGAAAATAGAAATATTTGGAAAATTAAATTAAAAAATACAATTGTCTGGAAAATTAGTGGATAATTATGGGAATAAAGTCATAATGTTATGAAATAATAGTAAAAGAAAGATTTATTTTCAATAAAGAAAATATAAATATTTGGAAAATTAAATTAAAAAATACAATTGCCTGGAAAATTAGGGGATAATTATGGGAATAAAGTCATAATATTATGAAATAATAGTAAAAGAAAGATGTATTTTCAATAAAGAAAGTAGAAATATTCGGAAAATTAAAGAAAAAATACAATTATCTGGAAAATTATGGGATAATTATGGGAATAAAGTCATAATATTATGAAATAATAGTAAAAAAGATTTATTTTCAATAAAGAAAGTAGAAATATTTGAAAAATTAAAGAAAAAATACAATTGTCTGGAAAATTAGGAAATAATTATGGGAATAAAGTCATCATATTATGAAATAATAGTTAAAGAAAGATTTATTTTCAATAATGAAAGTAGAAATATTTAGAAAATTAAAGAAAAACAGCAAAAATGGGGAAAAGTGGTGAAGTCGATATTAATAAACGCTCTTTTCATCCATATGGCAAAACTGAGATGCATGTTATTTTTTTGCATATTGCAAAAACATCTATATGGCAGATCCAACTTTAGGTATTTCCCATGACGTCCGTTGTTAGCTAGCTCATATTTACTCATTTTCTCATGTTATCATGTACAGAAAAGGTAAAGAAATATGTGTTCATGTTTGTGGTTAGTCCTTGAATGCACCACCGTTATGGGTTGCGAGATGCAGAAAAAAGAACATGGGGGGGGGGGGTTACTGGCTAAATACTGGATAGCGGCTAAGTTGGCAGCACCGATCCCTCCTGCTACGTGTTCCTGCCAGAGCAGGTGGATATGAGGTGTTAAGAAGCAGAGTTACACAGACAGTTTGGTGACAGTGAAGGTTACATTTATTAATATTTCATAAGGTACAGTTACTGTGTACTGTATGTGTACTACTGTGTACTGTATGTGTACTGTACCTGCGTACCTTGTGTTCGCTTCTATCCTGCTGCGTTGTGGTCTTTGTCGATCTGCCTTTGTGCTCTCTCTCTCTCTCTCTCTCTCTCTCTCTCTCTCTCTCTCTCTCTCTCTCTGAATGAGCGAGGATGAGTCACAAATCAGATCCGGTTGGGTTTCTAACGTGCTGCAACCGAGGTGTCCCGCCGCTTTGTGTAAAATGAGACGGGGGGGGCGTCACGGGTGGCGCGGAGGCCGGCATGTGTCGCTCCGTCAGCCTGGTATCACATTTCCAACCTTCCCAGAGGACACACCTGTGCGTCACTGTAGCGTAGCACCCTGCTGCTAGCACGTCTGTTAGCATAAACGACGGGACCGTACCATTTTTGTGGAAACGGCGGGGGGAACGGCTGGATTGTGGTTTTTGAAATTGAAAAAAATTATTTTGTTATTGTATTTTTTGTATTTTTTTATTGCCTAAAAAGTGTAATTTAAGGCAATGTACTGTAATGATGGCGTGCACTACTAGGCTGCAACCAGCGGAGGCGCTGTTTCACACCTCCAGACAGTCTTACTGTGCTCATTCATGGCAACAGGAGTTAAGAACATTTTTTTTAATATCAAGTCGGTATTATTTCATACCTGTTAACCCTTCCTGTTTTGATTGTATTTTATAGCAGCTCGTCTTCTGGTCCGTTGTGGAACAGGAAGTGGATCAGGAAGTAAAGTTGACCTTCAAATTAAAAGAAGCCCTCCGGTAAAATAACATGCTTGTGAAACATTTTCTTGTGGCGGGTGGAAATTCCGGCTCATTTTCCCAAGTTTTCCAGACCCCCCCCCCCCCCCACACACACACACACACACTTCCATATGCAAAATGCAAATACTGTGTTTATAGCACACTACCACTACCAGCTGTACCTAATATTTTGATGACCTTAAGGGAGCAAAATCGAGGGCAGCAGAGATGATTCGGAAGACCCCCCCCCCTCCCCTCCCACCCCCAAACCACCGCCCCCCCCCCCTTCCACCCCGCCACTTTACCTCCCTTTCAGTTATCGCTGTGGGAGAGCCGACGGCGTCTCGTTGCGGCCGGTTAGCTATGCGGCGCAGGCTGTTTATAGCTCAGCAAAACGCAGCGCTGCTGCTGGTCCCAGTTACCCCCCCCCCCTTCCCCCCCCCCATCACATCACGTAACACATACACACACACGCATGCCACAATCAAAACCTGTGATTATAGTCACTGCAGCACACACACACACACACACACACACACACTGTAATTAGATGCAGTGACGCACTGCTGTGTGGCACACTGCACGCTCACCACAGTATCAGCTCATAAATCCTACATGCTTGAACACACCACGCTACTTTTGGAACGTCTGGGCTTCTTGTGCCTATCTTTGGGCGGCACCGCCCTTTAGGGTCCGTTTCTTTCAGGACCTTAAGGACCCCATTGGTTAGAACCATTATCAGGATTTCACGATACTGATACCGATTCTGATAATTCAAGAGTGAAATAGACCGATACCGATACCAATATCGGGATCCCATCGGTGAAGTGTAAATATACAGTAAACCTCGGATATATCGGATTCAATTGTTCCCACTGGTTTTGTCCGATATAAGCGAAATCCGTTATATGCGTATACCGGAAAATGTCCGTTTTCCGCATATATGGGATTTATATCCGGTATATGCGTAAATGGGATTTTATCCGTTATAAAAAGGCACTTCCTTGACTATGTTTCCAATGTACCTGGACGCGCAGGCAACGCTGCAAACGCTGCAAATGACGTCGTATAGCGGCCTGTCACGATTCGGCGCATCGGAGCGCCACGATGCGGCCATCCGATATATGCCAGGGAAATTTCATGGAAATGCATTGGAACGGGACTGGAGATTTTGTCCGAAATAGGCGAAATCCGTTATAAAAAATCCGATATATGCAATGAATTTTTATTGGAAATGCATTACAGAAAAATCGGTTCTTTTTTATCTGTCCGTTGTGAGCCAATTTCCGATATATCCGAGTCCGATATATCCGAGGTTTACTGTACTACTGTTTTAAAGATGTATCGGCCGATGTGGATACAGTCCCTTTACCCTGATATCGGTCGATACGTACTTAGAACTCATCGTTACGAAAAATGCTCCATGTTGTGTTCTAGTTATACCAAATGCACCACAAAAAAAATCAGCCACCTGAAAACGCCACACCGCTACAACCCGTTTGAACAGTGCAAGACCTCCATGGCGTCACACCGGCTGCTCGGAGCATGCGCCCAAATACAGTACACCTTGCTGGGCCACACCAGGAAGCAGGACATTGTTAGTATTAGTTGTTGTTTTTTTTAAATGATACAGTATTATGCAACTCTGGGCTAACGTCTACATACAAAGCTACTGTACACCCCCGCTAATACGTGCTTCAACGTCTTAGCTAGTTTCACCGCCATTTTGTGGCCATCAGCAAACTTCTGGCGTAGTTCTGACTCCACATTTAACCTCTCTTCTTGGCAGGATGAGTGCAAATCTGCCATTTTTTTTCTTTCAATCTTAGTGTTCCTTTGGATGTTCCCATTGTTCCGAGTATTCCTCCACGCAATCTGTGCCGTGGAATCGTTACGTGCCGCCAAAAGCGGCGCCACCAAGCCGCACGCAGTCCTTCGTCGTCACTAAGGAGAAGTTAATCAGGTTGGGTCTTTTAAAGACATTCTGGAACTTTATGTTAAAATGTATAAGGATGGCAAAATCCAGCATAATAATGTTCAACTCCTGCACCGGATGCTTGTTTTCTTTTTACACTTGCATGATCGTTTACTTCCTGTAAAAAGATAGGTTCAAATAAATCCCCTACATAGGAATATGATGACACCGGTTTGCACGCCATTGGACATTTAGACCAATCCATACATCTCTTAGGCCTTTTAGTGTATCCACTTGCATACAGTGTGTATGCATGTCCGTGTGGCACCACAAATCCCACCGACATCCCACCTTTTAGCGTTTTTCTGGGGACATTTTGACCGCTCCGTACAAAGAAAACGTTCCAATGACCTCCTTTCACCTCGTCGCACCCTGTGTGTCTCGGTCCTCTCTTTGTGTCGCACCCCTCTTGACGTCCCACCTTGATTGTGGGACCATATGTTGTGTACATTGTGTGTGTATATATATGTGTGTGTGTGTGTTTACATGCTGCACATTTAAACACAGTCTGAATCCAAGTCTGAAAATAGACAAACGGGAGACTCTCAGCCGCCGTATGGCCTGGATTTAGATGAGTGCTAACTGTGTGTGTGGGGGGGGGGCGTGAAAAAAAAGGGGGCCCCCCAGGGGGTGACTTCTGGACCTGCCTAAAGGGGCCTAGGAGGGAGGGAGGGGGGTGGGATGTGTGTGTTTATTTGAGTGTGTGTTTTGAAAGTCACGCTGAGTCTAGATAAGCAAGATGAAAGGAAAGTGGGGCGAGGATTGGGACACTGTTGGGGGAGGGGGGGGCACATATATGTGGAAATGGGCGGTGGGGCGAGTTGATGTTTTTTTAGGTTGTTTTTATGACGTTACATAACACCTTTTGCAAGGCGTTATAAAGCTCTGGTGTGTGTGTATGTGTGTGTATGTGTGTGTCTGGTTGGTTCCCCCCACCGACCCCCCCAAAAAGATGGGATTCTTTACAAAAGGCAAAGGTTGCCCATAGCAACTGCCTTCATTGTGAAACCCATGGATGGCACACACACACACACACACACACACACACACACACACACACACACACAGGCACACCTCTTCCCACCAACTCATGGGCAACTCAAGGTGCACACAGCCTCTCAGACCGGGGAGTGGGGGTGGCGGGGTGGGGGGGGGGGGGTTGTGATGGACCGGCGGCGCTCAGGTTTCCAGATTCCATTATGACTTTATTGGCTTTTAAAGGCATCGTGTTTCCTGCGTCTGGAGCCGGAGTAGGAGGAGCTTCTGTTTCATGCTTTGCACAATTAGCATCACACTAGCTAACACACTAGCCCCCCCCCATCAGCACCATGGCTACACCCCCCAGGAAGGGATTTAGATTTTCCAGGGAGATAAAGTGGTGCCATTGGGCGCTTTTCCAGCACCTGCAGGAAAGCTCAGCCCTTCTTTTGGTGGGGGTGGGGGGGGGGGGGCTTTTCCTTGTCTATTTGGCAGCGGAACATTGCACCAATTAGTGTATATGGAGCTCCACAACAGATACATTGTGCATAGAGGCCATCTTAAGTGACAGTTCTGCAACGGATCACAAAAAAAGCGCTTTCATTAATCCTTGCCCACACCCTGTCTAAATCATTAACAATAATGCGCTTTTCCACTTTATGAGCTAATAATTGTTTACTGCAGGCTCTACCTATAATAATAATAAAATAATAATGCTACTCTACATTTATAAAGTATAATTTGAACATTTTTAACAGTAATGGTCCTATTAGTTCAATCAAAGCTATTATGATCATTTTTGCCCCTTTGTATTGAGCTATGGACTTCTGTTCCGCCTTTAGGCACGCCCACTCCGCTGTGATTGGTCCTACTCATCGTGACACGCCCACATAAGGAAGTCCCAAACAATTCTCTGAAAACTAGCATTCAGAGCCATCCCAAACTTCTTTCAAGGCTCACTTCCAAATGTACAAACCTCATTATGTGAAACTTTGGCATGATTTAACACCAGAATACAACATTATAACTATTTTTATAGGTCAGAAAAGGGGAAAACGCGTCATAGGTTATAGCTATGGACTTCCGTCCCGCCTTTAAGCACGCCCACTCCGCTGTGATTGGTTCCACTCGTCTTGACACGCCCACATAAGGAAGTACCAAACAATTCTCTGAAAGCTAGCATTCAGAGCCATTCCAAACTTCTTTCAAGGCTCACTTCCAAATGTACAAACCTCATTATGTGAAACTTTGGCATGATTTAACACCAGAATACAACATTATAACTATTTTTATAGGTCAGAAAAGGGGAAAACGCGTCATAGGTTATAGCTATAGACTTCTGTCCCGCCTTTAAGCACGCCCACTCCGCTGTGATTGGTCTCACTTATCTTGACACGCCCACATAAGGAAGTCCCAAACAATTCTCTGAAAGCTAGCATTCAGAGCCATCCCAAACTTCTTTCAAGGCTCACTTCCAAATGTACAAACCTCATTATGAGAAACTTTGGCTTGATTTAACACCAGAATACAACATTAAAACTATTTTTATAGATCAGAAAAGGGGAAAACGCGTCTTAGGTCCCCTTGAAGGATTCTGTCGAACGTGGAATCCAGTGTAGTCATGACTGGAGTGCAATACTTGGCCGCAACCAGAGGAGATGCTGTTGAGTTAATTTGTGACGTCAGCTATTCATTATTTCATGTTGAATGTTGAATGGTACAAACAGTGTTGTGCAAAATAAGTTAAAATAATTATTAAATACATATTTGAAATACAATAATCAACACATATTATTTGAGATATTATATTATATTTAATATTTTTCAATAATAATGTTAAAAAAATAACAATTCCTTCTGAGGTTCTTTTGTACATTATTTCCATCCATCCAGTTTGTATATGGCTTGTCCACACGAGGGTGGCAGGTATGCTGGAGCCTATCCCAGCTGTCACAGCCAATGGCAGTAGTTTCATTATCATGTCCTACATTTCTGATAAATGATCCTATTTTTAAATAGTTAAATACCAAATACCATACATTATACGTATAGCTGGTATTGCTGAAGTGGGAACATGGCCGACATGTGGGGGCGGGGGGGGGGGTCACGGGAAAGAACTTGATGAATGAAGACGAGTCAAGCTGAGCGTAGACGACCCCCGACGCTGAGGGACGAACCTTGAACCGTCACAGACTAAATCTCTGGGCTTGACACCCCCCCCCCTCCCGTCCCCAGGGGGGGCGGGGACTGTTATGTGAAGTAGATTAAGGGGGAATGATTAGTTGTGTGGACGCCGGGGATGGTGAAGGACAGGCAGCCATCATAAAAAAAAACAATAAACAGCCTAGCATGGCATGTTAGCATTAGCACTGTGGCAGTCCAAATTCATGTTTTTAGCTTTAGCGCCATTAGCTCGTTTTCTCGTGTTATAATGCACAGAAAAAGGAATATATGTTCATGTTTCATGTAAGGATCGGGAATGATGAATAGCAATTTATCTGTTGCGGTCCAAATGAATTAGTGGTGGGCCTCCAGTATAAATGAATGAATGTATGGGAAGTTAAGCTATCCGAATAAACTTGTGTTATTATTATATTGCTTTAGCTTCAGGCCCCAGGGCCACACTTTGGACATGGTTAGGAAAATTGTTGGGAAATAAAGCAGCACAAGTTTTCGTACATTTCATTGAAAAAAATCAAGCGGGGGGGGGGGGGGGCACGACAAATTTGCAAATACCCCCCGAGTTCAAAAGGTAACGTCGTCTCCTCCCTGACTGAGCTTCACTTGTTTCCGACTAAACGGAAGCTCCTCTCTCTCTCTCTTTTTCTTAAGCACTTTGATGTCCCGGCGCCAAAATCCCGCCGTTAGATCATCTCATTAGCCACGCGTCTCCTTGGCGGCCTCCTGGAGAGCCAGATGTGGCGTCCGCCATGATGCTTCCTCTGCGGAAACCTTTGTCCGCCGTGAAGATGACCTTCTCTTGTATGTTCTCTCGCAGGGACAGACATGGTCGCCTGTCGATGACGAGGGCTCGACGGGAGACGACTTCTACGATGACGAGGACCTCTACTCGGGATCCGGATCTGGATGTAAGTGTGTGTGTGTGTGTGCGTTTCTTAAAAAGCCAACAGCTGCTGGCTTTCAATCTGTTGACCCCAAAGACCTCAGCCCCCACTCCATTGCCAAGCACTCTTCACACACACACACACACACACACACACACACACACACACACACACACACACACACGCTCAGTGTAAACACGCTACTCGTCGCATCAATCAAGTTGCCATGAAGATTTATGGAAAACACCCGCAAACACAAAAACACGCCCTCGCAAACAAGGAGCCCGACCCCCTCCTCAAAGATCTTATTTACTGTAATCAGATTAGAGTCCACACAGATTAGAGCATCACACGCACGCAGGGCGCTCCTACCTAGCTAGCGTTTGTGTGGCGTGCCTAGCAATTAGCCGCTTAGCCCAGATCACATGGCCGTAATTGGGCCTGATGTTCTCGTCGTGCTGTCGCCATCTTGGTTAAAGCCCCCACCACACTGAACAACATGCCGGAATGAAAAAGTTGTAATAAATTTGGCTCCTTTTTGGCGGTATGATGTGGTGAGAATGGGCCAATTGGGCGTCAATGGTGACGTTTCAGTGGGCGGGTTTGGTTTCATGACCTCTGCACCGTCCACGCCGACGGGGACTGGTGGGCTTACCCTGGCTCCTTTTTTCCTTGGCATATGAAATCATGTGACAAAGGCAACACGTCATAGGGACGTTTCAGCAGCAGCTGGCTGCATTTGTTATATATATATATATATATATATATATATATATATATATATATATATATAGAGAGAGAGATATATATAATATAATAATATATAATAATATATTATAATATAATATATATGTGGGTGTGTCAAGATGAGTGGGACCAATAATGTATAGCCAACATCACAAATTAACTCAACAGCACCTCCTCTGGTTGCGGCCAAGTACTGCACTCCAGTCATGACAACACTGGATTCCATAATATAATAATATATAACATAATATAATAATATATAATAATATATAATAATATAATATATATTTGGGTGTGTCAAGATGAGTGGGACCAATAATGTATAGCCAACATCACAAATTAACTCAACAGCACCTCCTCTGGTTGCGGCCAAGTATTGCACTCCAGTCATGACAACACTGGATTCCATAATATAATAATATATAACATAATAATATATAATAATATATAATAATATATAATAATATATAATAATATATAATAATATATAATAATATATAATCATATATAATCATATATAATCATATATAATAATATATAATAATATAATATATATGTGGGTGTGTCAAGATGATTGGGACCAATAATGCATAGCCAACATCACAAATTAACTCAACAGCACCTCCTCTGGTTGCGGCCAAGTATTGCACTCCAGTCATGACAACACTGGATTCCACGTTCCATGACAGAATTTTTAATAATATATATATATAATATCAGAATATTTGTAATGATAGGCGGCACGGCGGTCGAGTGGTTAGCGCGCAGACCTCACAGCTAGGAGACCCGAGTTCGATTCCACCCTCAGCTACTTCTTTGTGGAGTTTGCATGTTCTCCCCGTGCATGCGTGGGTTTTCTCCGGGTACTCCGGTTTCCTCCCACATTCCAAAAACATGCTAGGTTAATTAGCCACTCCAAATTGTCCATAGGTATGAATGTGAGTGTGAATGGTTGTTTGTCTATATGTGCCCTGGGATTGGCTGGCCACCAGTCCAGGGTGTACCCCGCCTCTCGCCCCAAGACAGCTGGGATAGGCGATAGAAAATGAATGAATGAATATTTGGAATACTGTAAGAATATTCCGAATGCAGTCCAAATACCTTTCCGATGTTGTTTGATATTTTTAGCATTCCCAAACATTCAGGCCGGTTATACAAGAATCGGAATACACTTCAAATATCCAGGAATAATCCACAAATTTTCATTCCACTTTTTTCCCAACTTTGCTAAGAATTAGAAATAGAAACACACGTGACAACCCCCCCCATCCACCCCCCCCCCCCCCCCCCCCCCCCCCCCCCCCCCCGGTGAAGATAATTACAGCGAGCAGCCGAAGCGCCGCCGTGCAGTCCAAAACAGCCGTGTGGAAAATTGTTTGGCCTCATACGGCGATACGGATCTGTGCGAAGGCGGCGTCTGGTTTTCAGCGGGCTCCATTGTTGGCGTCCATATTGTAATATCCTCTCCCGCTCCTTCACGCCGCGGCGATCCCGCGTTCAATTTGCTCGTCTTTCAAGCGCGTAGCATGAAAGGTGGCGTGATGGAAGGAGAAAATGAAGCTTCACCTGTTGAGCTTTTCCTTTCAAATCTTCTCCGCAGTTCCTGAGATCAGCATGAGGCCCACGGCAGGGGGCGTGTCCTTCACCACGGAGGAGCCCGTCCCCTTGTCCACCACGCAGGCCACCAGCCCCGCCCCCTCTGCCGCACCCGCGGCCGAGCCCAGCCCCGACCCCGACCCGGACCCCACGTCCGCCGCCCTCATCACCACCGTTGCAACCCCCGCCACGTCCGCCGCCGCCGCCACCTCCGCCGCTACCACCGCCGCGCTCCTGCCTACCGAGACAGACGGCGAGAGTGGTGCCTTCTGGGAGAAGGAGCTGGAGCTGGAGAAGGAGCGGGAGAAGCAGCTGGAGCGGGAACGGGAGCGGGAACGCGAGAGGGAGCGGGTCCGGGAGATGGAGCGGGAACGCGAGAGGGAGCGTGAGAGAGAGCGGGAGCGGGAACGAGAACGTGAGCGCGAGAGGCAACGAGAGCGGGAACGAGAGCGAGAGCTGGAGCGGATACGGGCCGCCGCCGCCGCCACCGCCCAAACCACCGCCGCGCCGAGATCCTCACCCGCACTTCCTGCTGTGACGACATTCCCGGAGGAGAGTGCGGCGCCCTCTGCTGGCACGGATGACCTGAGCTCCACCCAAGAAGAAGAAGAGGATGTCTACCTGTCGCCTGAACCCACGTCCCGTTACCCCGATGTGGAAGCCACCACAGAGGAGGACACGCCCATCACTACCGCCGAGCCCACGCCGGAGCCCACGACCGCCCCGCCCACCACCACCACCCTCGCCACCACCAGCACCACCACCAAGACCAGGTTCCCCTTCAGGCCCCGCGTTCCTGTGA
Organism: Doryrhamphus excisus; assembly: GCF_030265055.1. Classification (NCBI taxonomy): domain Eukaryota; kingdom Metazoa; phylum Chordata; class Actinopteri; order Syngnathiformes; family Syngnathidae; genus Doryrhamphus; species Doryrhamphus excisus. Next base: position 601,761 of record NC_080479.1, on the reverse strand, counting down.
CGACCACTCGCAGGCCACCGCCGCAGAAAAGCACCCGCCCACCGCAGACGACGACGACGACACAGGTGAACGCACAGACATCATTCTCATGCGTACTCGTACCTTATCATGCATACTCATGTGGTCTCATGCGGAATCATACACTATAATGCGGACTCATGCTAATATGTTCTCATGCCTAATCATACATGATCATACATACTCATGCAATCTCATGCTTACTCGTATGTTCTCATGCGTAATCATACATTATCATGCATACTCTTGCGGTCTCATGCATACTCAAATGTTCTCATGCCTAATCATACATGATCGTGCATACTCATGCGGTCTCATGCGTAATCATACACTATCTTGCAGTCTCATATGTTCTCATGTGGTCTCATGTGTACTCCAATGTTCTCATACATGATCATACATGATCATGCATACTCATGCGGTCTCATGCGTAATCATACACTATCTTGCAGTCTTATATATGTTCTCATGCGGTCTCATGCTAACTCATATGTTCTCATGCCTAATTATACATTATCATGCATACTCATGCGGTCTCATGCGTACTCAAATGTTCTCATGCCTGATCATACATGATCATGCATACTCATGCGGTCTCATGCGGTCTCATGCGTAATCATACACTATCTTGCAGTCTTATATATGTTCTCATGCGGTCTCATGCTAACTCATATGTTCTCATGCCTAATTATACCTTATCATGCATACTCATGCGGTCTCATGCGTACTCAAATGTTCTCATGCCTGATCATACATTATCATGCATACTCATGCGGTCTCATGCGTACTCAAATGTTCTCATGCCTGATCATACATTATCATGCATACTCATGTGGTCTCATGTGGTCTCATGCGGTCTCATGCGTAATCATACACTATCTTGCAGTCTTATATGTTCTCATGCGGTCTCATGCTAACTCATATGTTCTCATGCCTAATTATACATTATCATGCATACTCATGCGGTCTCATGCGTACTCAAATGTTCTCATGCCTAATCATACATTATCATGCATACTCATGCTTACTCATATGTTCTCATGTGTAATCATACATTATCATGCATACTCATGCGTACATCAAATGTTCTCATGCCTGATCATACATGATCATGCATACTCATGCGGTCTCATGCGGTCTCATGCGTAATCATACACTATCTTGCAGTCTTATATGTTCTCATGCGGTCTCATGCGTACTCAAATGTTCTCATGCCTAATCATACATGATCATGCGGTCTCATGGGGTCTCATGCGGTCTCATGCGTAATCATACACTATCTTATATGTTCTCATGCTAACTCATATGTTCTCATGCCTAATTATACATTATCATGCATACTCGTGCGCTCTCGTGCTGAACCATTTGTTCTCATGCTCACTCATACATTCTCATACTTATATGTTGCATACATGTTATCATACATTCTCAGGCATTCTGATGCATACACATATACATTCTCTTGCTTACTCATCCATTATAATGCTTACACATGTTCTCATGCATACTCATAAGTTCTCATGTGTACTTGTGTTAAATGTTCTGGCATACTCGTATATTCTTGTGTTCTCATGCGCACCCATACAGGCGTATGCAGCCGCTACATGCGTCGTCATACATTCTCATGTGTACTCATACGTTCTCATGCGTAGTCATACATTCTCATGCGTACTCATACATTAATATGCGTAGTCACACATTCTCATGTGTACTCATACGTTATCATGCGTAGGCACACGTTAT